>NC_083351.1:43939891-44244782 GCF_030254825.1 Meriones unguiculatus
GGGTTACCTAGACGGCCACTCACAGGGTGGGATTCTGGGATAGCTTCCTGTTATGTTCAGTAATTTCAGGTGGAGGGAAGCATTTGAAAGAGGAATGGCAGCAATTATTCACAGTGAACAATTTCATATTAAGAATGGAAAATAATCCTACGGCCATGTAGAATTTCAAAGGCTTTTGAAATATTTTTAAGTTGGTTTGCTTAGTAAAATTATGCAAAGATTTTTACTTGTTCTTTGACTTTTGGCTTGCTTTATAGTGTGCTGAAGGAAAATATGTAGGTTAATCCTAGGGGGAAAGTATATATTTTACAGTCTAGTGTAATATGGCATATTTTGTTAAATATCACCCTTCCATTTTTCCGTTATCCAGAAAAAAAAAGGTGAATTTTTTTATTACAATTAAAGTATTTAAAAAAAATTCTTCCATATATTCTTAGGCTGTAGACTATAGGTTTTCAAATAGTTTACTAACACCCACATCTTTCTTCCCTTTGCTGATAACATTTAGGATTCCAGTCCATGGAGAATTTGAGAGTGGTATTTCTACTTGAAGGAGTAGCCGTGAGATGCAGAAGAGGGCAGCTACACAGATAGTTGGGCATTCAGCACAGATTAGGTCTCAGCTCTAGGTGTGCAGGTTTATAAACAACTAGGAAAAAAGCAGGTATTGAAGGCTTTAAAGTTTTTTAATAAAGACTTAGCCATTTGACTTTATTTGAGCATGTTTAAACAGTCATACAAATTCAGAATTTGGATTTGGGGTTCCTATAAGAATTTGATTATTGGATACTCTACATCATAAATGACAAGATATTTCTTTGTCTTAGCATTCTATTTCTAGAATACCTTTCTTACTTTTTTTTGTGTGTAGTTTTTTTTTGTTTTGTTGTGTTTTGTTGTTTGAGTCAGGGTTTCTCTGTATAGCCTTGGCTGTCCTGGACTCACTTTGAAGACCAGGCTGGCCTCAAACTCACAGAGATCTGCCTGCTTCTGCCTCCCAGAGTGCTGGGATTACAGGCTTGTGCCATGAAAAGCCTTTTGTTAATGACATACCTTTGGAGCAGTGAAGTTTAATAGCCACCAATTATTTTTCTACCAGTTCTTTTAGGATCTGATTCTGCCCATCCACATATTTATGCCCCTTAAGTTTTCAGTACAACTATGCAGTAGGAAATATTTTGAAATATCTTTAGGCTTCTTTTTTATCTTCTTAGCCTATTTTGTTGAAAATATTAAAAAAAATATTTAAGCTGAGTACAATAATAGAATCTAGAACAGAATGACAGGTGAATCAGCCATAACTTCCTAAACTCACAATTTGAGGAGCTTTGGAACTAAAGATTGAGAAATATGTAAGGAAATAAATGAATAATTTAATATTTACTTCTTTGAACTCCCTTCTGAATACTTTACTGGTTAAGAATTCTTCTGTCCCCCAGTGTTTAGGCTCTGTAATCCTCATATACTATGAGACATATGTCTAAAATTCAAATTTTAGAAATTTTGGTCCAATTCTCTGCATAGCATACCTATAGAGTAAACCTAAACTACATAGCATAGTATGCAGGATACTCTCTGTTTGCCTCTCCAGATATTTCTTCGCCATACTCTATGCCTTGGGAGGCTGATCTCTATGGACTGCATTAACTCCCTTGCCTTTGGGTTTCCGTTTGGGTTCAACCAATGGGAAGCATCAGCTGGAGATTGGAGACTAGGAAGAAAGAGAGGTCAGGTTATTTATTCTCTTGGTTCTCTGTTTGTATGGTAGTTGGTTGGCAGTGACTACATTCTTCTTATTAATTTACAGTTGTAGCCACTAGCTACCAGTAGCTATTCTTCCCCACAGATACAACAACTATTAAGACAATAAAAATAAAATTTAAATTCTAGGGCACTTTATTTTGTAGGTCCATGGGTATATTTATAAAACTGCATGTTTTTGTAACATTTGTAAAATGTAGCTTTGCATTCCTTTTCTTAAATGAGGTCATTAAAATTGTATGATCATTAAGCCTTATAAAGCTAGATCCCCTCAGTATTCTTATCCTTGACCCTTCAAGTTAAGTTTCCAGGAAAAAAAGAACTGAAGAATAACATACTTTAAGGGCTAGATTAATGGATATTTCATAGGTGCACAATATTTTAAGTTGGTCTTATGGGATGAGTCAGAAGTTTTCCAGATGATCATGAAGAATGTTGAAGGTCATTACAAATAAAAGAAAAAGTTTATTCTAAAAGAATGAATTATATAAATGTCTATACTGTGTAGAAACCAAAGGAAATAGTACAAAAATCTTGAGGTGGAAAGTGCCTGGAACAATTTGGGTATTAATATGGTTGTAGAGGAGTGAGAGATGAAAGGAGAGTAGGTAAGACCAAAGACTTCCCTGTTGTTGAGAGCCTTATTGACCAATATAAGAACTTTGGGCCTTATTGGTAAGATTGAACCATAGGAAGGTTTTGAGCTATTGATATGACATGATTGTGCTAGCCCATCTGCTCTATTAAGAATAGATTATAGGAGCACAGGCTGCAAGAAACTAGTTAAAAGGTGACTATAATTTACACAAGAGGTGGCAATGCCTTAGACAAGGGAGTTAGTAAGAAATAGAAAGCAGAGATAAAAGGATTTATTGATTGCAAGATGCAGGGTATGAAAGACAGAAGAAAGTCAAAGGTTACTTGTGTTTTTTATCTAGGCAACAGAAGTGAGAAGTTGTAGTTTATTGAAATGAGAAAAACTAAAAGAGCAAGTCCAAAATAGGGTGAATGGAAGGTTTTTCATATGTAGTTTTAGGTGCCTATTTGACACCCTGGTAAAGAATAGACAAGTGGATATGCGAGTCTGCAGTTCAAAGGCTTAGAGTTTTAAGCAGGTGGGTGGTAAAACTCTAAGACTTGGGGAAATAAGACGACTACTCCCTGGGTAAAGACATTTTCCTCTGTGATGCTCTGAAGCCATATAGCGGAAGGGAAGAACATACTTCCACAAGTTGTCCTCAGACCTCCAAGTGCACAGCACGGTACATGTGCCATCTCTAAAATAAGTAAATAAATGTTTTTTAAAAGTGAAAAAGCAATGGGCTAGAGACATAGCTTAGCAGTTAGGAACATTTTCTGTTCTACAAGAGGACCCAGATTTGGTTTCCAAGCACCTATGCAATGACTCACAACTTCTTGTAACTCCAGTTCCAAGAGATTTAATGCCCTCTTCTGACCTCTGCAGGAACTGCACACATGCAGTCGATGTGTATGAGTGTCTTGCTTATATATATGTATCACGAGTAAATTTTTAATAAAAATAAAAAGCGACAAGACTCAATGAGATACGAAATAAGTGAACATAGATTTAAAAGAATGTCTTGAGATCTGAGTTTTGCCCCTTAAGCTCATTTCAAAGAATTGAGAACTAGCTAGTGAGACTAAGTACAAACACCAGGGAGACACAGCAGAGACTGAAGTATGGGAATCATAAGAGTCCAGTAAACCAAGTATTCCAGTGAGGCAGGGTTACTGAGCCTTGGTAGATGAAATGAGGTAGAGCTAACAACCAGTGGAATTAGCATTGTGGAAGTCAATAGTAGTTGTGAGTGTTTGGCAGAGTAAGTTTGAGTGCAAGTGATTTCACAGGAAAGAATTACAGGCAATGAGAGCAACTATTTAGAGTTTGGTTGGTTGGTTGGTTTTTCAGGACAGGGTTTCTCTATATAGCTTTGGCTGTCCTGGAACTAGGTCTATAGACGAGGCTGGCCTTGAACTCACAGAAATCCTCTTACTTTTGCCTCTTTAGTTCTGGGATTAAAGGCATATGCTACCACCACCTGGCTCACTGGGAGTTTTGCATAAAGGAGAACAATAATTGTCAGGGAAAAGAGCTGTCAAGAAGTTTTTGTTTGTTTCTTGTTTTAATTATTTTTAATGGAAAAAATAATATTGTGTCCAGCAGAGAAAGGAAAGTTGCTGGAGCAATATCTGTGGCCAAGAGAAGTGGCTACAAATACGAATACAGACAGTTCATTTCTTATGAAAAGAGGAAAGTCAGATTGTATGGATGTAATTTCACTAGGTAGCAAAGTATTGGGAGTACTTGAAAGTTCTCCAATTCCTTTTCTCAGGAAAACAAAAGCAATATCACAGACAGATGGTATAAGGAAAATATGCTAAAGAGCATTAATGGAGAAGGGAAAGTAGGATTGCTCTGCAGAATGAAGACCCTACGCAGCAGTCATCAGGAATTGGCAGTGACAGCAGTGAACAGGCATAGTTAGCTGTGTGCTTACAAGTGCAGACAAGTGAGAGTTGGATTTCTGTTGCTTATTTTGCTTCGTTCTTTGATTGTAAGTTTCACTATGTAGTCCATATTGGCCTTCAGCCTCCCAAATACTGGGATAAGAAGTATGTTAGTGTGGTGGCACAGAGGAAGAAGACTGGGGAATGACTGCTAATAAGGATATAGTTTGAACAATGTGAAATGTTCAAGATAGAGGTGATAGTATCAACTGTAACTGTATGTTTACCACTCTAGTTGGCAGCATGGACCTGGGAGAGCAGGCTTAAAAATGAGAAGACCAGGTGACTCTTCTTAACCCTTAGAATATAAATTGTCTGATGCTCTGAATAAAGCTGGCTATTACATGAGACTTTTAGCTGGTTGTGGTAGTGCACACCTTTAATCTTAACATTAAGGTGGCAGAGGCAGGCAGATCTCTGTGAGTTCAAGGCCAGCCTGGTCTACAAAAACAGTCCAGGACAGCCAAGGTTATACAGAGCAACCCTGCCTGGAAAGTAAAATAAAGTCACCTGAGTAAAATTTACAATCACAAGGACAAGCCTCACGTAGCAAAAACATGTTTTTATACAGGCACATGGTTAACAAGAGCTGAAGTAAACTCACTCCCATCTGCAACACCTGGGAGGAACATGAAAACAGTCCAAGAGGAGTTTTGTGTTTTGAAGAAACTGAGGTCACAAGACTCTTGTCTTGTTGTCTTGGAGTTTTCTTTTCTCACATGCACTCTGAACTCCCTCATACAACTCCATTCTTGGACTGTGTTCTGACAGCCATACATACAGTCAACTATACACTTTAAAAGAGTAGAGTTTATGATCTATGATCTTAATTCCAAAAAAGCTATAAAATAATCTACTAGCTCACTAGAAATGCCCTTGTTCCAAACTTAACAAAATCAGTTTGCTATATTAAGGTAGGGTTGCAGTGAGAAAAAAATAACTTTCTTCACTCTCCATTACTTATTAAGATTGAAGATTACAAAGTTATTGTTTGATCTTATTTTGTTGTGTTTTTCTCAAATGTCCATTTGTATTCAACTGTTACTAATTTGCAGATTTGTGAGAGACTGAATGCAGCTCCACCTTGATTACTCTTCCTCCCTTCTTTTCGCTTCCAGTTAACAAATTCGAACTAACATTTATTTAACCAAGCACTATGCCAGACATGGTGATACAGAGACAGTTTGGTCTTGTTACCTGCCCTTGAGTAAGCAATTTGATGAGAAAAGGACCTTCTTTTTTGGAATGTTGAGCACATTGTATTTGCAGGATGAGACGATTTTAATTGATTGTCAGCAACCTCTCTGTTATACTTCATAGGTAGAAAACACTGAAAGCATAAGGAGCTGGCAAACTTGTCTGAGTGTAAAACATTCTTCTTATCTCTAGACCATCAGACATTTTTTTTTCCTATTTATTTTCACAGTATTTGGGAGCTGGTCACGAATACTGATATTGCTTTCCTCCTTCTGACTCTCTGAATCTGGACATTTAAAAAGTATTATTAACTTGTAAGTCACCTAGAACATGTGAAATAATAGTATACATTATGAGAATTGTGGGTATTGGTGCCATCTCAACTAGGAATAATGCCACTTGCTTTGCAGGATTGTTGAGAGAGAATAGATGAGGGAGGAAACAATTTTTTCTTTTGATTTGGAAGTATAGAACAGAACTGGGCATTTGGGAACTGCTCATTAGTATACTTTTTAAAAACTCACTTTGTCATCTCATTACTAATTCAATATGTGGACAAACTCTAATTTCAGAGAAATAGCAGAGAGCCAGCTAGTTTGTGCTATAATCTCAGGACTTGAGAGGCTAAGGCAGGACAGAGAGAAGCATTGGGTAGGAGAACAGGAAACAGACAGATAGAAATAGGAATATGAGTGAGAATGCTCTTCTTGATGGGCATTAATTGGTTCAGAAAAGCTGGCCATACCATTGAACTGCTTCAGTAATTTACCGTACTCTGTCAGTGTTTTGCCTCTTGGTTTATTATATAATTGTTTGCTGCTGAGTATGAAAATAAGCATTTGGATAATCACATGCTAGGCTATGAATTTACTAAAATATTCTTTTATTCTCTATACTAGAATGGAACAGGTTCATCAAAATCCAAAGGAAACCGAATTGGATTTGATAGCACACAATGGGTATGTATGATAGACAAGAAGTCTCAATTAGCGTGTTTGTATTGTCTTTATTTCATTCATTGGTTTACCTTGGACATGAGGAGTCGACCCTCTACCAAGTGCTTTACATGGAATGTCTCATCTTATCCTTGTGGACTGTTAAGAAGTCAGTATGTATTGTTTTTCTCAGTTTAGCTAGTTGTGGATTATGGTTAGCTGGTTAGTAAATATCTGAATCCAGATTTTAACTTTACATCTCTATAATTCTTGTCCACTGAACTATACTGCTTTCCCAAACAAGTGAACATATGACCAGAATTGAGCTATGAATATAAAAGAAATTAATAATCAGGAATAAAAATCTCAGTGTTTTCTTTGTAAAATGAAAGGAACAGATAATGTAATATATACAGTATATTTTTTGTTTTGCAAAATTTCAAAACATCCACATTTTAAAATACACTTTTTTCTATGTAATTAAGAATTAGAAACAATACTGAGAGGGCAGAGCTGAGATGTAGCTCAGGTGTTAAAGCGTTTGCCTAGCGTGCAGGAGCCCCTGGGTTCAGTCTCAAGCACTATATAAACCAGATATGGTAGCAGGGGACCAGGAGCTCACGCCATCCTCAGCTACAGACACTGTTCAAGGGAAGCCTGGCCTACCTGGGACCCTGTGTCAACAACAGTTGTAAAAATAAAAGATAATGCTGGGTTACTAATAAAAAAAAAAAAAAACCCTTTGTTTGTTTTTATTTTGTTTTTGCTTGTTTGCTTTCTCTTCTTTTATGCTGTTATTTTGAGACAGGGACTCACTAGTATATCACTGGTTGGCCTGGGACTTTCTGTGTAGACCAGGCTTGCCTCAAACATTGTGGTAGTCTTCTACCTCTACCTCTGGAGTGCTGAAGATACAGGCAGTCATCATCATAAGTGGCCATTTTTGGCTTCCTATGTCTCTACTTTTGTGCTAGGTTGTTTACATTTTGTTGTAGTGCATTTTACCTTGAATTGTAGTGACTTGTTATCTTCCTCAGTAGACTGCGCACTTCTTGAGGACAGGAAACAAGTGTGTTATTTATTTGCTTATTCCTAGTGCAGTGATAAGCATGCTGTCTATTGGGTAGATACTATGGTCTTAGAAAACTAATTTAACAAAATTAGTTGTGGTGAGCTAGGCCTAGTGGCCCACGCCTTTAAATCACCCTACAGGGAATCGGACAGCATGTGTACAAGAAGAAGAAGGCCTGCCTGGGCTTCATAATGAGTCTAAGGCTAACCTATGACTCAATGAGACCCTTTCTCAAAATGAAAATACAAAAGGGATCTGGGAAAAGAGCCCAATGACAGAGCACTTACCGAGCATGTGTGAGGTCCGGGGTTCAGTTCCTAGTACAGGAAAAAGTTCTATTGACTTAGTGGTTTCAAAGAGATTCTCTTCCTCTCAAACAGCGTGCAGTTAAGAAATTTATTATGCTGACATCCAGCCAAAATGTGCCAGTGTTCCTTATTGACCCTTGGATTCTGGAATCAATTAATAAAAACGTTGAACAAGTGAAAAATACTACTCAAGGGTCTGCTTCAGAGTGCAGATTTTTTTGTGTTCCAAGAGACTTCACTGTATTTGCACTCCAGTATCACCTATGGAAGAATGAGGTAAGTCCACTGCTTTAGCTAATGGAGATAGTGTGAGATTATACCAGCTTAAGTAAAACATCCAAAGTTCTTTGTGTAAATTGGATTGAATATTTTCAGCTATAAAGTAGCTGGATACAATATCTACCACAAAGAAGACATTTATTCTCTTCTAGTAAGAGGGTAAAATAATGGTGACTATTGATGTTCATTTGTCTTCCTACTGATACCAGGGCTGAAGTTTTTTCTCCATTTCCACAATCATTCCAGCATAACTCTTGTAGTGTCATAGACACATCACATCCATGCTTAACACAGGGGAATGAAAGGAAGAAATGGGAAAATCCATCTTTTTAAGGAAATTTTTTCTCAGAAGCTTCTGGTAAATTGCTATTCAGATATCACAGTCTTGACTATAATCATGACCTTGAGGAGGTCAGCATGGGTGTTCAGCATCTCCATTAGTTAGACAGGCAGGGAGGGGCTGTGTTCCCACCGTGTGTTGCAGAAGGTACGCCTCAGCCTAGGATTTTGTCTATAGCACCGTTCCTCCATTTTGTATGCACACAGTATTAGTGCGCTACTCATATGGAGTGCTTTTCAGATGTATCCAAAAACCTAAACTTGTATTTCTAAATTGCTTTTAGTTTCAAGATGAAAGGCAGACAGGGGTGCATGCTTTATTTCAAATATCTGTCATGATTTTGATTTTCATACAATTTAGATATGTTCCCCCAAGGCTTATGTGTCGTAAACTTGATCCTCAATGCAGTGATGTAGGGATATAGAACATTTATGTGCTAGAGTCTGGTGAGAAAGAGATTAAGATAGCAGATAGCATGCATCAGATTAAATGAGCATCACTAGTCAGGCCTCATGAGAGATGCACAAGTTCTACAGGTTTGATTTGTCATGTTGACAGTGGCAGGTGGAACTCCTTCCAGAGTGATGGTGTGCACTGGGTCAGCAGGCTATGAACTGCTAGGAATTGAGCAGGCTTCTCAGTTGCCTCAAACTCGGTGTCGGAGAATGCACTTGGCATCTTGTCTGGGTTCTGTCTAGGCAGGGATGCAGGTGAGAAACAGGTGAGGTGCAAATGTAATGGTCTTTGTTGGCTTGCTTTTTTTCTTGTTTTACATTCTAACATTGTTTCAAGCTATGGAAAATTGAGAATATGGTATTTAAAGCTTAATTTTTATTTTTAAGCAAAACAATACTAGTTTTAAGTTCAAAAGGCCAGATAGTAATGCAAAGCTCAGTAAACTAGGGCAATATCTGCCTCTCCTCTCACAGTTTACTCTCAGTCCTAGAGCCAGTGGCTTGAAGTCCTTTCACCTTGTTTATCTCCTCATTTATAAATGCTTACACTTCATTACTAGTATCTCACATAGATGAGGAATTTAGTTCACATTCTCATATGGATACACATAGTCATTCCACATTATTATGAGTAAATAGTCACATGAAATTCATTTACTCTGATCATACTTCTTTTCTCATAATGATTATCCTTTATTTTTTTACTTGCTCTTTTCATATACTTGTGAATAATGAATGCAACTGTGAACTCTGAAATAGAAACATAAAAGCTCAGTAGGATATAATACACCGTTTTCCTACTTTCTGTTCCTTTGATTTGTGGGTCTTTCATTCTTGGTTTTGTCTTTTTCCTGGTCCCAGTGTTCTAATATAAACAAATAATTTTATTTTCTTCATTTTGCTTTGTGATTTTTTTTCTCTCTTTTTCAACTGTTCTACTTTTTTTTTTTTTAGCAAAAGCCTAATGCCATTGGTTTAATATTTTTGTCTAAAATTTTGTTTTCTTAAATTTCTTGCATTCTTTTGTTCATGGAATGCTTTTGCCTGTGTCACTAAAGATTGTTAAGTTTTGGGGTTATTTTTCTAATAAATTGTCCTCTAATACCTTTTTGTTTTGCTAGATCTTTTTTATGGCATGTTTATTTTGTTTGACTTGTGTGTTTTTATGGTACAGATTTTCAGCAGTTTGTGCTGATCTTGATTCATGTTTAAGAACAAGAGACTGAGCGGGGTGAGGTGCTGCATGCCTTTACTCCATAGGCATGAGCAGATCTTTATGAGCTGTAGGCCAGCTTAATCTACATAGTGGATTTCAGGCCAGCCAAGGCTGCATAGTGAAACCCTGTCTCACACAGACCCTGCTCAAACAAAACAAAAGAACAAGAGACTGAAAAGAACCCAACGGGGTGATTAGGCCCCACAGGCTGCTGGTGGATAAGTGGACAAGTATCCTCACTGGGGAGATGTGTAAATGTCTGTGTTGGCAGCTCGTTTCTGTTGGACCGAGTTTCTTATAGAAAAAGCCTATGGTGCTGATGAACAATTTTTTTTACAAAGAGCATTTGATATCATCATTTCCTCAAATAAAGTCTGTAGAAATTATAACCGTTACATATGTATTCTCCCAAGTCAATACAGTGTTATAACCTACAGATCAAATGAAGTAATGATCTTCCAATGTGTAAAAGTTCAGGGATGACTACATTGTAAGCTTAATAAGGGAGTCATATGTCTATGTCAGTGAGTTTGCAGAGTGTGATCACGGCAAATATAGACCCTTGCTGTACATGACATTGTTGTAAATAATACAATTTTTCAAAGTAGGAAGCAACAGAAAAATAATTCAGCATTCAGGAGGCTGAAATAGGAAAATTACAAGTCAGCCTGGGCTACATAACAAAACCCTTTTCTCAGTAATAATAATAATAATGTGCCTTCATTAATATGGTTATTTTATCTTGGAAAGGGTTCTTATCTGGTAGGATATTTTAAGTTATGTAAGATAAAGTATAGAGTTTCATATTTTAGATTATTAAAAAAAAACAATTGTTTTTAAAAGTCCTTCCCAGAGGGGAAGATAAACAGTGTCTATACCTTTCCATCAGGTTTCAGTGACAAACATGGGATTCCACCAAAGCTTACCCTGGGAAACCAGTGAGTTTCCTGGCTTACAGAGCATAGATTCCTTCCTTCCTTCCTTCCTTCCTTCCTTCCTTCCTTCCTTCCTTCCTTCCTTCCTTCCTCCCTCCCTCCCTCCCTGGGTGTGGGTGCTCCCTACACAAGAGGCCTCACCTGGAAAGCCTTTACCTAACAGTGACCTTCCCTGTTATAACATGGGTGAAGCGTCCCTCTCCTAGCCACACACTCCCCTCACCCTGCACTTACCTATATATATTCCAGCCCTTCCCCAGGAGTTTCACCTGTGCAATTAAGGCAGAACTGCATACAGCAGGTTTAGGGAGCTGTCGGATACTCAGGTGAAGGTCTTGAGAGCCTCCCTAGCCCTTCATGAGGGTGTGTGAAACAGTCAGGAGGGCACAGCTGAACTCCCCAAGATGGTAATTGCTTGGCTCAGAGGATGGTCTCTCACAACACCAGTGTTCTGACTTCACATTTCCAAATGTGTTCCTCCACATTTCCAAAGTGTCTCTTGAGTGCAATACACTTGCTACTTTAGAAGAAAGAAATACGCACAGTTGACAAAATTAACATGAGCAGAGTCCCTGGAAGAAGTGAAAGGTCAACTAGGCTCAGCAGGTGAGCTTCCTTGTCAACAAGCCTCATAGTCTAGGTGTGATCCTCAGTATTTATTTCTGAATTGTGTGGCCAGCAAGACATACTTCCTTAAAGCTTTATGTTCCATCACTGTAGGGTAGACATGAGCATACCTTCCTTGCTGACCGCATATGCTGACCTTGCATGCACTTTATACACATGAAGTAGCTTTGTGTATTATTTGTGTATTATGTTTTGAAAAATGACCTTAAATGTTTCTTTACTTCTAATACTTACGATGCTTCTTTTGTAGAGTGGATATCATATCCAAATGCAAACATAAGAATATAAGTAAAAGTTCTTTGGAGCTTATAAATTCCTAGTGAAATAAAAGTGTTTTGGTTTTTTGTTGTTGTTGTTTTGTTTTGTTTTTAAGAATCAGGAGTTTACTGTAGCTCAGACTGGCCTCAAATTTATAATCTTTCTGCAAGGATTCCAGTGCATAGGCCACCATACCTAGCAGATACTCTCTGTTTTTAATTGAAACAGAATTGCACCAGCCATTTCTAGGAGGACTGTTTCCCAGCACGCTTCCTGATATTCTGGCTTTTAAAATTTTTCCCACCACTCTTCCGCAATGTTCCCTGAGCCATAGATGCTTGACTTGTGGAGATATATCCATTGGATCAGCAGATACTCTTAGTAATAGTTAACCATCTACTAAAGTATGCATACAGGATAATTTTGATAGGTGAGATTTAAATCTAATGATTTGAAAAAATATGTTGTCCTACAGTGCATTACAATCTGTTTCCTGATGTTTGCATTGTAATGTGGGTTCTGTTACAGCGTTTTTAAAGTGTTAGGAGATGAGGATTGCAGGTTTGCTTTTTCGTTCCTGCTGTCAACATCTTCATAGAAACTAATGAGCGAGCACTAAATGAACATTCTTATCCCATGGGAGAAATTTGTATTAATTTTCAGAGTCCTTAGATATATTCTCCATTCTCTGTAGCTTTCTTTTGCTACTTTATTCTTTCAGGACTACCTTCTGTTCACTACTCTCATTTTAAAGAATGTTTTAGCAAAACAGCAAATTAAGACAAAAATATGCCTTAATTAATGGTATGACAACTGCTTTCGTTTTGCTACTAGTATTTGGTTTTAAATATTTAGACTTAATCTTGTCTTCTTCTAGGATGGCTGGTTTCGGGTAGCTGAGAATATAGGATTTCAGTGCCTAAAGATTGAAAGCAAAGATCCTCGGCTAGATGGAATAGACTCGCTTTCTGGAACTGAAATCCCTCTGCACTATGTCTGCAAGCTGGCCACTCACGCTATCCACTTGGTGGTCTTTCATGAGAGGAGTGGCAACTACCTCTGGCATGGTCACCTACGACTCAAAGGGCACATGGACAGGAAGTTTGTTCCTTTTCGGAAATTACAGTTTGGTCGCTATCCTGGAGCTTTTGACAGGTAAATATATAACAATAAATAATAACAAATTAATAATATTATATATATTGAAGTATTATACCTCCAGGAAAGCCGCTGCAATTCTCCAACAGTGTGGATGGGTCCTACAACACTGAGTATCTCAAACAAGGTAGAAAAGAATAACACTATAGAGCTATACTGTTTCCATGGATATATTTAAAATAGAATAATGGTACTTATTTTAGTACCATTTAGTAAGGAAAGTTACCCCCAAAACAAGATAGAATGTATCCCTAGATGGAGAAGGGTAGAGAGGGACTAAGTGGGGTACACAGAGAACTCCAGAGGTGCTGACAACTTTCGTTGTCTATGATAAAGATAAAACACAAATGCTTATAACTCATTGTTTTATGCTTTATATCATACATGCATTTGAGTGTGTATGTTTTGGTGTTTTATTCCATTTTCACTACGGCCTGAGGAGATGACTTACACCTGTAAGTCCTAGCACTCAGGAAGCTGAAGCAGCAGAGTTGCAAGCTGCAGGGGAGGCTGGGCTAAATGACAACTTCCAGGCCAGCCCAGCTGTAATCAGAGATGTTGCCTCAGAAAACTAAGACTATTTATCATGGAAGTAAAAATAATACTCTGTATAGAAGTATATCCTTAACTATCACAATAATAAAAATACTGCTGCCAAGAATCAAGTTTTTGAAGAGAATCGTAAAATTGGACCATGAATATCAGCTTTATAACCCAGAGCAATATTTTCCTTTCTTTATCTTTTACCTTAAAGTTTATCATTCTTATAAGAATTTCATGCCAAAAACCTTTTGGGGACACTTTCAGAAAAACACTGCTTATTGTTATGCTTTAGGACCATGAGGGCACATTTATTCTTGTATTCTTATTAGTGTTTAAAACCACCCATGTGAAAAACAGCTGAAAAAAAATGTTCAAAACTAGAGAAGTCAGGAATATAAATGGCAAAAAATGATTAGTGGGTTCTAAGAAATAGTTTATTTCAATGTTGTATCCTGTTATTTTATTGACATCTTTGCCACTATTCACGTTTATTCATTTTTTTCATATTTGTGTTTCAAAAGTTTATTTTTAAGGAAATCATTTAGTTCTTTAAGGTAATAAAAATTTACTTCAACATCTAGTTAATAATTCAGTGAAGTTCAAAATCACCAACCAACCAAAAAAATAACTTGTGAGGATAATGTGTGCCAGTACATAAAGCCATCTGTATATTTTATAGTTTTACATAGAGGCATAGAAAGTTCTCAAGAAATATTCATAGAAGGTAGGTTCCAAATGTCTTTTCCAGTCAATGATGCTCCCAAATCAGTATAATTTACTCAGCATTTCTTAACTGTAAGAACTATATACTTTTTTAAAAACTAAGTTGATAACAGAAATGATGTTATTCAACTTTCATTTCTGCTTAACATGCCAAAATATCTATAAAATTATTTAGATGCACTAAGCCAGGCCAAGTGGCACAGGCCTGTAATCCCAGCTACATAGGAGGTTGAAGCAAGAAGATTGCAAGTTCAAGGCCAGCTTCAGCAACTTAGGGAGACCTTGTCTTAAAAAAAAAATTTTTTTTTTTAAATTAAATTAAAAGAAGGACAGCAGTGTACCACAGTGGTACAGTCCCTGGGTTGAATTCATAGAGAGAAATCCACCTCATACCCAAATTTAGCTATGTTGGTGGAAATAATTAAAACTGAAATTGTGTTGTTGTTTGATGTCAGATTTTCAAGGTCCTACTAAAGTTGCTGATTGAAGCCTGGAGGATTTGAAGAAAATTCACCTGTTGTTTATTTAGTTCCTTTGCTAATGTTTGCTGTTTTAAAAGGCTGCCAGCTTTCTGGATTAAATCTTGATAGTAAATCTTCCAACCTTCATTTTTCAGGCCAGAGTTACAGCAAGTTACTGTTGATGGACTAGAGATGCTTATTCCAAAAGACCCAGGGCGCTTTCTAGAAGAAGTGCCGCACTCCAGATTTATCGAGTGCAGGTATAAAGAAGCTCGGGCATTCCTTCAGGTTAGAGACAACCAAGTAATGCATTTCTAAATGAATTAAAGAGAATATTATGTTTATTTTAGTTTTCAAGAGGAAATGAGGCTGAGGCAAAATAGGTTAAAATGGCTTGTTAGGTTTATCTGTTTTTCTCCCATTTATTTTCTTTTACTTTAAAGTTAAAAACTGAACTTTTTTTCTGTGGTCTGGGGATGCAGCACAGATGGTTGAGAGCATGTCTGGCATGCATAGGGCCTGAGTTTTGATCTCCATCACCACATGAATCAGGCGTGGGAGCAGGTACCTATAATCCTAACACTGGGAAGATAGTAGCAGAGGGTTGAAGGTGATTCTCCACTATGTAGTGAGTGCAGAGGCAGCCTGGGCCAACAGACCCTGTCTCAAAAAGGAAAACTTAAATTCTGCTGGCTAGTACGGCAAGTTTGTAGCCACAGCACTCAGCCAGCTAACTCAAAAGCAACCCTGGGCTTCACACACAGACTCGCCCAGGGGCGCTCGCACGCAGGCGTACAAACTTTTTTCTTCCCAGAATGGGAAACGCGGATATACTTATTGTTTTATTTTATTTGATCCTGATAGGGTTAATACTGGCTTCATGCCACAGTTATGATAGCTCATAAACATTAAAGGTACAGTTTTAAAAAGAAGTTCAAGTTGATTTAGAATATAGCCACTGAAGTGAGACCATGTGGACATAGAAAGACTTAAAGAAAGTAGGAAATTTTTTTTTTTTTTTTTTTTTGTCAAAGGTTTGGTGCTAAATAGGAGTATCAGTGTGTGTGTGTGTGTGTTTGGTCAAGTGATAAATAAGTGCCATACAAAGACCAGCTGAGTTTTTGGTTTTTCTTCTGCTGTTCTAGCTTTATAGGCTTCTGACTGTAGTGCTATAAAAATGATTTTGATGGGTGTGAATGTTCAACTGTAACCTCATATGAAAGCAGAGGTACAGTGAAAACAGGCAGTTTGACATGGGGTTTGGTACCTTAATTCTTGTAGACAAGTCCGTGGGCATTTTCCTCATTCATATTTGATGAGGGAGGCCCAGCTCCCTGGGTGCAGCGCTTCACTTGTGCTGGGTTGTGTAAGATATGGCAGCCAGTAAGTAGCTTTCCTCCATGGTCTCTGCTTCAGTTTACTCTTTTTTGTTTTGTTTTGTTTTTTATTTTTCAAAACAAGGCTTCTCTGATAATAGTCTTTGCTGTCCTGGAACTTACTTTGTAGACCAGCTGTCCTCTCACTCACAGAGATCTGGCTGCCTCTGCCTCCCAAGGGCTGAGATTAAGGTGTGTTCCGTGAACGCTCTCTGCTTCAGTTCTTACCTTGAGTTCCTGCCCTGATTTCCCTCAGGGATGGAGTATGACTGGGAGTTGTAAGATGAATTAAACCCTTTTCTCCTGCAAGCTGTCTTTTGATCATAGTTTTTATCACAGCAATAGAAAGCAAACTAGGACATAGATAACTAGAAACTAAGTATCGACTTTTTTATTGTGCCCAGTGTCCAACACTCAAATTCAAGGCTTTTCAGATACTGTATGATACCCAAGACCTACACCTGACATCCCAAGTGGTTTTTCCTACCTATTCCTATTCCTATTTGAATTTATTACTGTACCGCTGTCAAATTCCTGAGCTTCCTGGATTAGAAGCAGCATGTGTGGATAAGCCTGTTCTGTAGGCAAGTTCTGCCTCCACCACATAGTAAAAAGAGGTAGAAGGGATGGAGTTTGGTGCTTCCTGCCTTAAGAGCTTTGCCCACCTCTGCCCAAGGAGTTACCACAATGAATTGTGAATGTCTCTTATCCTCCCGATTTTGTGAACTTCTTGGTATCAGGAATCTTTTTTATTCATAGGAGTCAGTTGCAGCCATGTCATTTGTGATGTCTAATTTGTTTTTCACTCCTGCCATTGTGTTAATATTACTGATGTGGAATGACTAAAAGGCTTGGTAATTATTTTTATCTTTATCCTCTTACATGTTTCATTCTTTGTTTCTTATGTTAGAACCATAAATAAAATACCAGCCGTGTACACTTTCAAATTAAAATTAACTTATACCCATTTGAACACTTGGTGGCGCCATCAGTCTTAAATGAAATGCACTGTTGTAGCAATGAACTAATCCAATAAGCCTAATAAAGTAAAGCTTTCTCATTTATTGTAATAATGATTTTTTTTAAAGCAGTATCAGACTTACATAACAGTTGTAAGTATAATACAAATAACACTTTTTTTTTCTGGTACATTTGAGAATAAACTATAATCCAGGATCCTGAAGCCTCAAATAACTTAGTGGTTTTTGTTTTGTTTTGTTTTGCTTTGTTTTTTAATGAGAATATTCTCTATATCTGAAAATGAAAATCAGGAATTAACTTACATTGCTCTAAATATCAATCTAAACAAGCATGGTGGTACACGCTTGTAATCTTCACATTTGGAAGGCCAGAGCAGGAAGATTAAAAAGTTCGAAGCCTGCTAAGGAATATAGGAAGAATAATTTAAGACAATAATGAAAGTCTACATTCACGTTTTTCTGGTTGTTCTAATAATAGCATTGGATTGAAACGATTCAGTTTAGAGTCATATGCTGTACTGATTTCCTGTTTCTTTAGTTTCCTGTAGTCTGGGCTAGTATCTCAGTTTTCCCCCTACTTTCATGACTTGGATAATTTCAAAGATTACATCAGGTGTTTTATAAACTGTCTCTGTGGGGTTTTTTTGTTGTTGTTGTTGTTTGTTTGTTTGTTTCTTTCTTTCTTTCTCATGTTAGATTTAGACTAAATATCCTTAGTTGAAACAGTGGTGCTATGCTTGCTCTTTCATTATCTCCCATAAAGTGCTACCTGATTGCCCCATTATGGCTTCTTGCATGACTTTTCCTGAGGAAGCGTGAACAAACAGTATTCAGGTCAGATAGGGCACAGAAAACTGAAGTCTAGCTTGGAGAAATGGTAAGTTTGTTAAGGATATTACAAGGGCATGAGTGGGAAGTTACAAGAGTGTGGATGTCTCAGAGTCAGCTGTGTCACTGAGAAGTTCAGCCCTGTGTGAGTGACCCTTAAGAAGCTGCGTACCCTACAGCTCCTGCAGCTTCTAGGGAGCATCTCCAGTCTCATCACCCAAGAAACGTTGACTGCCTTTCTAGCCTAGGGTTGAGGCCTTGTGAATCTTGAAGCTTTGGGGAATTTTTTGAGACTTTTAAAATTGATTTACTTCCTGAGTCTTGTGCCCCCTTTTTCCCTCTGGTGTAAATGTCAGAGTTCAGAGGAAAGGAAAAGAACACTGTTGATGTTGCTTCATTCACTCAATTCAGATCATACCTGCTTGCTTCACTTTTGTGACTTAGCGTTTTCTCCTCTGTAAGAGAAGCATTTGTTTGCAAGTGATTTTGTAACTATTTAAATATTATACTTCTCATCAGATTTATTGTTTAGATAAGAAACTTGTGGTTTTCTGCTTAATGAGTTTCAGGCCCTTTTATCATTTATTTTAATCTTCAGAATGCTCCATATTTGGCTGGTAGATAACTCTTCACAATAGCTTCTGTATCTTCTGGCTTGTCTCCATCTTTTTTCATTTTTAGCAAAATATAGATTCTCTAGATTCCATGTTATGATTTTCCTGTTGCAGCCCTGGGATCAGCCATTTCTCTAAGCCATGGCCCTTGTAGAATCTAAGATCTGGGGAATAGGTAGTACGCCCATTGTGTTTGGGTTTTGCTGTATGCAGACTCTCTCATTTAACAGGGACACTTACTGCGTATGTCTCTATATATTTGTTTCTATATGTTCCTGAAATCTGTGAATTCAATCATTATCTCTAGCCTGATTAAGTTATAAGATCTAATTAGCCAACATTGGATTACCTATCAAGGGGCTCATTACTGGAGAAAACTCTTTATCCCTCTATTAGCAAGCATTAACTGATAGACTAAGATCAGAAAGGAGAGGAGAACCTCCCCTATCAGTGGACTTGGGGAGTGGCATGCATGCAGAGGGAGGAGGGAGGGTGGGGTCAGCAGGGGAGGAGGGAGGGACCTATGGGGGGATGCAGAATGAATAAAGTGTAACTGATGAAAAATTAAAAAAAAAAGAAAAAAATAAACATTAGTCACAAAGTGAAAAAAAAAAGAGCACGGATACAGGAATTAAGTACAGTTCAGTGGACTTCATTTCATGCGGTCAGTGCAGTTCAGTTCATGCAGTTCAGAGACAGTTTTTCGAAGCAGAGCAATTCAATGAGAAGCCGATTTGAATCAATCAGCTTGGGGAGGAGTTTTGAGCCAAAACAGCAGAGTTGAACCAGCCAGAATGGAACTAGAAAGGGTGAGCTTATTCAGTAGGAAATCTCAAAGACGGAAAACATTGTAGGCCTAGGTTAGCAAATGAAGTTTGGGAGCTAAAGCCTTCAAGGTCCAGGCCTGCAGAAGATTGGATTGTAAGGAGGCTAGAAGCTTTCAGGCCTAGGCATAGGGATAGTTAGATAGAAACACTCTGGGCTCAGCCCAACCATGTGTTCACACTACTTGGGTATGGCTCTCATCTCATCCCTTCATCTGAGGAAATAAAAAACAACGTTTACATCTGGAGACCTTTACAGAGAGGAAAATTGTAGCTTCAAGATGCCACTTAACACTAACAGTCATTATTGGCTTGTCATGTAGTCTCAGTGGTAACTAGTGTCTAAACTTAGCTCTAGGCATTCTCTCTTACAAGCATAGGAACGTGTACCTCTCATTCCAGTCATAGATTCTAAAAAGTATGGGCTGAGGAAAGGCTTTACTTCAAGAGATCCTTTATAGTTTGTTTGATCCATAAGAATAATTAACCTGCAGGAAACACTCCTTCATGGGACACTTTTTCCTCAAGATCCACATAGTGGTTCTGTTCCTTATTGTCCCAGTAATATCTCTCTGTCAACTATATTCTCTCCTGCTTGCTCTTGAAAGAACACAAGGCATTTTAGGACACTGTCAGAACTTTTCCTCATTAGCTACTCAACAGTTCTTGTGGCTTACCTACTGTGTGGCAGGTAGCAGGCAGCATTCTAAAGCTGTTGGGTTCGGTGGGAGTCAATGCAGTATCTGCTGTCATATGCTTAAGGCCTCACTGAGGAAGTGAGGGTACAGCCACAGTTGCAGCTGAATATAAGAATTAAACGTGGGGTACAGAAAGAGCTCAGTGGTTAAGGGCACTGGCTGCTCTTCTAGAGGACCCGAGTTTGATTCCCAGCACCCACATGGCAGTTCATAACCATCTATAACTTCATTCCCAAGAGATCTGATGTTTTTCTTCTATCCTCCACAGGTACCAGGCATGTACATAGCACACAGATATACGTGCAGGCACAATACCCATATACATAAAATAAGGAATAAATTTTAAAGAATTTAAAATTTATTATTTTTTTTAATTTTAAAGAATAAAAGTATGTGTAAGTGGTAACTGTTGTAAGTTGATAGAGAAAGTGACCCTTTCCTTTGGCTTTCTCTTACTTGTGTATTAGTAAGTGTTGGGTAGAAACACTGGGGAAATAAACTCACCTGTCTTTTTAGGAAGATTGGGATATTTCTCAGAGGCTGGATTGAAAACATGATTTTGTTAGTCAGAGGCATACTAAAAAAAAAAAATAAAGTCACATAGACTAGAAAGATTGTGGCATATAGCTTTTGATTGGTTGGTTTTGTTTTTGTTGTGTTTGAGACGGGTTTCTCTGTGTAGACTTGGCTGTCCTGGAACTCACTGTGTAGACCAATCTGGCCTCAAACTCAGAGAGAGCCACCTGCATCTGCCTTGCGAGTGTTGGGATTAAAGGCATGTGCCACCACTGCCAGGTTGAGAAGTTGCATTGTATTGCTAAAATAGTACATGTAAAAAAAGGCTAGTGATGAGGCTATACCAGTAGTCAGGGAGGCTAGACCCGTGTCCTCGGTCTGCTAGGCCAAGTACTTTATATTTTGCTCTGTAGTGAACTATCACTGAAGCATTCAGGCTGTTTTCTTCAGTTTCAGAATAAAATTTAGGAAATCAGAAAAGCTAGATGGCTAAGTAAAAGATGACAGTAGTACAAATCCTTACACTTTACAAAAGGGTTTCATTCAGATACATAGAGTAGCTCTGTAAAGCATAGTTACTGTCCTTAAATTATAACTGACGACATTAGCTCCAGTGAAACCTGTTTCTTCCATTCTTTCATTTACCAGATGTGGTGATGCTGTTCTAGACATGGTGTATTGATAAAATAAACGTCCTCTGCTCCCAGAGCTTACACTCTTTGTGAGATGATCTGCCTGACTAAAAGGAGATGGACCTAGAGTCAAAAACAGATGATGTGATTCAAAATGTGTCTTTCTCAGCCGGGCGCAGTGGCACACACCTGTAATCCCAGCACTCAGGAAAATAGAGGCAGGTGGATCCCTGTGAAAAGGCCAGCTTGGTCTACAACCAAGTGTACACAGGGAAACCCTGTCTTGAAAAACAAAAAACCAAAACAGCAACAAAAAAGTGTCTTACTCTGCTTGATTACTCAGTCTCTAAAAAACAAGTAAATGACTGTACAACAAAAACATCATTTAATCTATTTTGCTTAAATAAGCTTCTGGCTCTATCACTTGTTCTTCATTTCTCCCAGCTGCCCAGCCTAGTAAATTCTGTTGTGCAGAGGAAACTGGTAAGAGTTAAATTCGCATCATTGGGGAATCCTAGTTTTTTGTATTCTTTCCTTTTAAATTGGCTTCTTCTAAAATCTAATTATTGTAATGTGTGACTAAGAAGTAACTATCACCTCAGATTGCTGGCTTGTGGGGTGTGCATGTGTGCCCGTGTGTATCGGTTTGTGGGCGCAGTTGCACGCTTGTGTCTGTGAGGCCAGAGGTTGGCTCTGGGTGTCTTCCTCTGTTACATAATTGAGTGCATCCACTCCCAGGTCTTGTGTACTCCTGCCGAAAACACCCCTCTTCCATTTTCATGTCCTCTCATGTTTTATAATCCACAGAATCCAGTTAGTGCTTCCTATATGCACATGGCTATGGGCCACCCACCAGAACGTGGGCAAGCTAGCAGCAGCCACACATCTCCACCTTATTTTCTGAGATAGGGTCTTCTCATTAACCTGGAACTGGTGGAGACTGGCTGGCCAGTGAGTTCCAGAGATCTGGCTGTCTCCATCCCCTCCTTACCCCCATAGCACAGGTGATGCAGATGCACACCAAACCTCCCAGCTTCTGCGTGGGTGTTGGATACAAACTCAGGCCTTCATGCTCTCACATAGCAAAAACTTCTAAATTTGTATCTTTTTATAACAGAAAAAAGATACGGTATTAATTTCCAAGTTTAATTCAGATATCATAGCAATGTTTCTAGCAGTTTAGGGATTTGTTATAATAGATAATTGTTTCTTAAACTTGCAGCAGTACCTTGACGATAACACTGTGGATGCTATGGCCTTTCGGAAGAGGGCAAAGGAATTACTGCAACTAGCAGCCAAAACGTTAAAGGAATTGGGAGTGCCCTTCTGGTTGAGCAGTGGGACTTGTCTAGGTAAAAGTGCTTTACATTTATCTCTGTCTCACCCTTTTGGCTTTAAGAGTGACTGCTTGAGGCATCAGTAATATGGGGCAGGTAATGCCAAAAGTACAGTGACATTAATGTACCAAGCAAAGCTGTGTTGAATTTTAAAAAAAGTAATTAATCAATACAGAATAAAATTTTTTAAAGACTTACTTACTTATGTATATATATATATATATATATATATATATATATATATATATATATATGAGTGTTCTATCTGCATGTACACCTACCTGCCCAAACAGGGCACCAGCTCCCATTATAGGTGATTGTGAGCCACCATGCAGGACCTCTGGAAGAGCAGTCAGTACTCAGTCAGTACTGAGCCATCTCTCCAGCCCTATAAATAGAATATTAAGGCTTCTTGTATTTACTAAAAGTTATAATTATGTGTGCAAATTTACATCAGACCTGTATGTTACAGTTGGTTTTCAGGTAATCCTTAAATTAGCATTTTGTTATTTCTATCTCAAAGATTATTATTGCTTTAAATTAAAATAACGACAAAAAAGTTACATTGCAGGAAACATTTCTAGGGAGAGGAAGATTGAAAGGCTCTAAGGACATCCATAAGGTTTTCCAGGTCATTAAGAGCATCACTGAATAGGCATCACTACTCACTTGAGATGGGGAAAGGTGCTTTTTGCCATCTCAAGCAGGCAGCTATTAGAATCTGGAAAAGGTTTCTGGATATATTGTTCATTACATCAGTTTCTTGGAATTTAGAATTATGTAGATCCTTAAGATTGTTGTTTTTATCTGTTCCTTCTCAATTATTGCTGTAGTTGATTATAACTGTATCTGTCTTTTGATTGTGATTATATTTGTACAAAGTTAACTCCAATTAATTCAGCTTTTAAAGAGTCACCATAGAATTTATTGTCCAGTTCAGGATACTTTGAGACTGCAAGGAAGTGATGTAAATAATTGTGCAGGTGCAACAGGTTGTAGTCTGGGATTGTGGCTCTCCTTTACTGGACTACATGAAAGATTACATGCTTACCCTAAGTATTGCACACACCTGTAACCTAACATAGGAGGCAGAGGCAGAAGGCTCAGAAGTTCAAGGCCATAGCTACATAGCAAGGTCAGAGCCATCCTGGGATACACTACACCCTGTCTCAACCACCAAAATAATAAAAGTGTAAAAGAGTACATGGTGCTCTCTTGTGTATGCGATATTTGCTTCAATGTTTAACTTGTTATGGAAACAAGGTTGTTTATAGTTACTAACTAAAAATTCTTAGTCATTTGTCATGATTTGAGTTTTTAGCCTCATAGTTTATTTCATTTATAAAATAGGATAATTGTATTTGATGATACTGTATATCAAATGATATTTAAAGAGCCCTTCATTTTTAGTTTTTTTGTGGGTTTTTAATCTTTGTTTTTTAAGTAGGGTCTTACTATGTAACCCTTGGCTAGCCTGGCACTCTCTATTTAGATCAGACTGACCCTGAGCTTAGAGAGACCCTCCTGTCTCTGCCTCCTAAGTATTGAGATTAAAGATGTGTACCACAATATCCAGCAAATTCTTCATTTTAAATAATTCATTAGAACTCTTTTAGAATTCAAATAATATTATCCAATAGCAATGCCTATTGGGATGACTATAGAGATTTACGTACTTTAAAGCCTTTTGAATAGAAAGATTTGGAGCTAGTCAGGAAGACCAAGGCATTAGTAGTGTTAGGGAGTAAGCTTTTTTAGAACAGTGCTGAGGTACCTGTATATCTACCTAAGGGAGTAAATACACAGGAAACACCAAGAAATAGCGTTAGGTATGCACCAAATATCACACCTTAGTCAGATCTTTTAAAAGTGACCATCAGGTATGAGCTATTTAGAGCTGGTAAGTGCTATAAATTATGGACTCAGGAAAGTATATTAGGAGAATTAAATATTTTTGGCACATGTTAAGGCAGTCTCAATCATTAAGTGTTAATGACTAAACACTCTGAACAGCAATTGTTTAAATGGATCATCCATTTAATGTTACTAAAGCTAATGGTCTATTCAGAAATTATGTACTGTGAAAACTTTTTTTTTTTAACGTAGGATCTCACTGTATTGGTCTGACTATTCTGAAACTCACTGTGTAGAGCATAACAGGCTAGCCTAAAGGTGTCAGCCGCCATGCCTGGCTTCATTAAAGCTTTTGAGGGAACTGAGCACTGAGACCAGAGAAAGAAAGAAAAGGAGGGAGAGGGAAAAGAAAAAGAAGGGAAGAAAAAGAGGGAGATTGATTCTTGAAGGAAACTACTATAACCAAGTATTTTTTAAAGATTTATTTAATCTGTATACACAAAATCTCATTATGCACCAGCTCTCCTAATAGGTGGCTATGAGCTACTCTGCGGTTGCTGGGAATCAAACTCAGGACCTTTGGAAGAACAGCCAGTGCTCTTAACCTCTGAGCCATCTCGTCAGCCCTATAACCAAGTTTTTTACTTTGGGATTTAACTTTTTAAAAAATAATTTTGCTAAAGCACCACAACTTTAACCCTATGAAATTATAGCCATTGTTATAAAGTTTTTCATTATAATAACTAATTTTCCAGATATAATCTAAAAATTGTTTTTTCTCCTCCCTCCATTTTAGGATGGTATCGGCAGTGCAGTATTATTCCGTATAGCAAAGATGTCGACCTAGGAATTTTTATACAAGATTACAAGCCTGATATTATTTTGGCATTTCAGGATGCAGGACTTCCACTCAAACATAAGTTCGGGAAGGTTGGTAGCAATCAACTTAATTTCATAAATAAACAAGTCTCAACTGTAAGGTTTACGTTAACTAATGTGTACATAGTTAGATTAGTGGCAAAGATGCTTTCATCACCCAGCATTCATCAGGATCCTACTATCCCTTAAGTTTTCTGTGCTGCTTAAGGAGAAGCTAGAAAATCTGGCCTTTTATTAATAATGAAGAAAGAAGAGTCTTGGGTTCTTGTAAGTGACTGTATTGTCATTCTGTTTAGCAATAGTCTATTATAAAATTAACAATAAAGCTAGTATTCCACCTACTGTATTTGAAGTTACTTTTTTTCTGAGTCATCTCATTCTATACTCACTTAGATGTCATAATAATTATAGCACAGATTTCCATTGCTTGCTAAGGCATAGAGATATGGAGCTATGTTAAACAGGTGCTTGAACTTCTTGTTTGGCTTACATGTCCTAAGGTGAACAGAGGCTAATGAGGGCTAGGGGACTATGGCCTAGAACTGTGGCCTAGATGATCTTTTACTCTGGACAGAAGCCTGTGATCCTTTGTGATAATCCTGCTCTTAATTAGTCTCCAGGGAAGTATTATCCTGCAAAGCAAGTTAAAAAAAAAGAAAGATATCCCCAATTAGAGATCATCATTCTAATTCATCCTCCACCCCCCAAAAAAATAGTTTAATGTTTTCTGTGGCCAACCAAAGCAATAGCATTAGTCAGTCGCAGGAGCTTGCCAAACGCTGGTGTCTGGCTCTGTGCTTTGCAGTGGAACATAGAGATGAATACATGAGAGTTCGTCCCCTTGAGAATCACGTACACTATTGTGTGATGCTGTTGAAGACACGTGCACCAAGTTTGATGTGACCGTTACTTACGGGATAGCTTTCCTTTCTTCCTTTAGATAGAAAGGGCTCTGGAATGTGGTGTTCAGTTTTCCCTGCAGAGAGACAGTTTGAACTACCGTGAGGCATTTACTCATGAATTTTCATCAGTTTAAGAAACATTGTTTTATATGCATTTAAGAGAAGCTAG
The DNA here is from genome assembly GCF_030254825.1 of Meriones unguiculatus. NCBI lineage: Eukaryota > Metazoa > Chordata > Mammalia > Rodentia > Muridae > Meriones > Meriones unguiculatus. The sequence continues at coordinate 43,966,298 of NC_083351.1, forward strand.
TAAAAAAAAAAAAGGAAGGAAGAAACAAAGAAGAGTTAGTATAATGTCCCACTTCTGAAGCTTCTGCTTCCATGGGGACTTAATTTTATAAAGCATGAACCTTAGAATTAATGCTTACTATATAAAACATTAAACCATTTTTATTTATTTAAAAAATGAAAATGTGGGGCTGGAGAGATGGCTCAGTGGTTAACAGCACTGATTGTTTTTCAAGAGGACCCAGCACCCACATGACAACTAAACAACCTCCTATAGCTCCAGTTCCAGGCCATCTGGACTCTGTAGACACTGCATGCACATACTACACAGATATACATGCAGACAAAACACCATTTGATAAATTTTAAATAAATAAATGGATGAATGAATGAAATGAAAATGTGTTTCTGTTGTTTTAGTCTAAAGGTTTTCATTTTCTTTTTAGGTGGAAGACAGCTTGGAATTATCTTTCCAGGGAAAAGATGATGTAAAACTTGATATTTTTTTCTTCTATGAAGAGACTGACCATATGTGGAATGGAGGCACTCAGGCCAGAACAGGAAAGAAGTTTAAGTATGGATCAGATAAGTACTTATTAAATAAAAGGGCTATAGTCGTCACTTCCGAAAACAGAAAGTCTGCCAAGGCTTCGTCATCAGCTAGTGTACTGTCATCTTACTCAGAGTTCAGCTCTCCTGTGATGTTCTTATAACAGCTCGCTGTGAGGAAGCTGTGAGGACCAACTATTGGAAAGGCTAGTCAGCCAAAGGAGTTATGATCAGAGTTACCATAGAACAAGTAGCATAAAACTCAAGCCCACCGCCTAAGGCAGAAGTATGTCTGTCAGAGGCATGGAGCTTGATAATCCGTGGGAGTGGAAACACAGCTCTGACACACAGCACACTATAGATTTCATAGTTTTAGCCACTATTCCACATGGCCTCCATGATATACTTCACAGTATAAAGCGTTTAGCATAGTGTTTAGCACTTAGCAAACCAACAGCAAGTAGGCTATCACTCATATTGTTATCTAATACTGTGGTAATTAATGCAGTTTCTAACGTTGCTACCATTGGTAGTCATGTTACCATTGGGATAAGCTTGAGCCGTTGAGCAGAAAGGAGACTATTCTGTATGCATAAAGGAGGAATTCTAGGCTTAAAATGTTTTTTCCTTAGGTTCATCACCTCCTACTAGGGTCCCTGAGTCTTCATCTAAAGTTGTTCTGGAGGTTTGAGAGTAATTCAAACCTTTTGAAAGGTTGAAAATTATCCTCAAATTGACTCTGATCCTAGAGTGTACTCTTTAAACTCTTTTTAATTATAAAAACTACTTTGCTTTATGGTAACAAACTCTACTGACTAAAATCTGATTATAACATACATAGGAATAAAAATTCAAAAAAAGAGAAATGGGCCAATGAGGTGGCTTAGCAGGTAAAGCACGTGTTGCCAAGCTTAACAACCTGAGTTGGATTAGGGACGAACATGGTGGGAGGAGAGACCAGCTTTCACAAGGTGTCTTCTGATCGTCACTCATGCGACCCGCTGTGCCCACCTCCACATATACATACACACACAAACACAAAAAGTCATTAAAACTTCTAAATATCCTTAGAAATTAGTACATTCATGACTATTTTAGTTTGCCTTACTCTTGCTGTGATGAAACACCATGACCAAAGAGCAGGTTGGGGAGGAAAGGGTTTATTTGGATTATACTTCCACATTGTAGTCCATCACTGAAGGAAGCCAGGATGGGAACTCAAACAGAGCAGGAACCTAGAGGCAGGAGCTAATGCAGAGGCCATGGGGGGATGCTGTTTACTGGCATGCTGATAGTAGCTTTCTTTTTTTGTTTTGTTTTGTTTGTTTTTCTTTTTTAATTTTTTTATTATAATTTATTCCCTTTGTATCCCAGCTGTAGCCCCCCCCTCCAAATCCCCCTCTCCCTCCCTCTTCTCCTTCCATGCCCCTTCCCCAGACTACTGATAGGAGAGGTCCTCCTCCTCTTCCATCTGACCCTAGCTTATCAGGTCTCATCAAGAGTGTCTGCATTGTCTTCCTCTGTGGCCTGGTAAGGCTGCCCATGCTCCTCAGGGGGAGGTGATCAAAGATCTAAGTTCATGTCAGAGTCAGTTCCTGTTCCCATTACTAGGGTACCCACTTGGACAATGAGCCGCCATGAGCTACATCTATGCATGGTTTCTAGGTTATCTCCATGCATTGTCCTTGGTTGGAGTATCAATCTCAGAAAAGACTCCTGTGCCCAGATTTTTTGGTTCTGTTGTTCTCCTTGTGGCACTCCTGTCCCCTCCAGGTCTTTCTATCTCCCCCTTCTTTCATAAGATTCCCTGCACTCTTCTCAAAGTTTGGCTATGGGTCTCAGCATCTGCTTTAATACCCTGCTGGGTAGAGTCTTTCAGAGGGCCTCTGTGGGTGGGCTCCTATCTTGTTCCTTGTTTCTACCTTTTTATATCTATCCCATTTGCCTTTCAAAATGAGGATTGAGCATCTTACCCAGGGTCCTCCTTCTTGCTTAGCTTCCTTAAGTGTACAAATTTTAGTATGATTATCCTATATTATATGTCTAATATCCACTTATAAGTGAGTATATACAAAGTGTGTCTTTCTGCTTCTGCGATACCTTACTCAGGATGATTTTTTCTAGTTCCCACCATTTGCCTACAAATTTCATGATTTCCTTGTTTTTAATTGCTGAGTAGTATTTCATTGTGTAAATGTACCACAATTTTTGTATCCATTCCTCAATTGAGGGACATATGGGTTGTTTCCAGATTCTGGCTATTATGAATAAGCTGCTGTGAACATGGCTGAGCAAATGTCCTTGTTGTGTACTTGAGAATCTTTTGGATATATGCCTAGGAGTGCTATAGCTGGATCTTGAGGAAGCACTATTCCTAATTTTCTGAGAAAGTGCCAGATTGACTTCCGAAGTGGTTGTTCAAGTATGATAGTAGCTTTCTTATAGAACCCAGGATCACCAGTCCAGGACTACCACAATGGGCTGGGCCCTCCCCCATGAATCACTAATTTTAGAAAATGCCTTACAGGCTTGCCTGAACCTGATCTTGTGGACAATTTTTTTCTTTTCTTTTCTTTTCTTTTCTTTTCTTTTCTTTTCTGTTCTTTTCTTTCTTCCTTCCTTCCTTCCTTCCTTCCTTCCTTCCTTCCTTCCTTCCTTTCTTTCTTTCTTCCTTCCTTCCTTTCTTTTCTTTTTTTAGATCTTTTCAGTTTATTGCATGAAGGAGTTACACTAGTTCAAGACCCCAAATGGTTACATTATACAAGTTGTGAGGTTTTTAAACTGTGACAAGGTACAGAAGGGAAATTCTACACATTGCAAGGAAATCCTCACTTACGCTTCAGAGTAATGAGCACTTAAAACCCATGAACCTTTAATGGATTGTCCTTTAGCCTGTCCAGTCTATCAGGAACTGTCATATGTTTCTGCTCTGGTCACCCTGTAGCTGAATTACTTCTCCATATTCTGGTTGCTCAATTACAGTACCATTGCAAGCAAATTTCTTCTTAAACGCCTGCACTAGTTTCTTTTTATCATAATCATCAGCGATTCCTGGGACAGTAGTAAGGGTGTTCCTGCCATTTCTCTGTTGATTCTTATATGGATAGAATCCTCAGTGCCAGCAGGAAGCAGGTCATCACCCTTGCTTGCATCAGCAAAGGGGTCGAAAGAGGGGGAGGCAGCTGAGTCCTCACCTGCAGCTTAGTGAAGTCCTCACCTGCAGCTTAGTGACTAGGGCTGAGGAATTTTTTTAACTGGGATTCCTCCTTCTCAAATGATTCTAGCTTGTGCCAAATTGACATAAAGCTATGTAGCACACTACATAACACTTAGGTGAATAGGGCTGTTTTGGAAATTTTATGAGTTTCTTATTAAAATATGATAGAAATGCCAAAATTAGTGTATAATGTGTTTTATCCGTTTAGGATAGCATACCAAAGAAACTAAAATCACAGAGCCAGCTTTTAAATCCCAGCTGTACATGTTACAGTTTTGTTGCCCTCGACATTTTTTAACCTCTCTATATAAAGTTTTCCCACTTTAAAGTAATAATATTACTTTAAAAATAATATTAGGCATTGCCATGCAGCCTTGTTTTAAGGATTAAAAGTGTTAATGTAGAAAAAGGGATTTTAAGAGTGTCAAGGTGTGCTGAATGCTACTACCTGGTACTGATGCCACTGCAGTCACAGTGAAAAGATGATCCCTTCCTTATGAGAAGTGTACAGCTTAGATGCCATCTAATCAGCTCATGAAGTGGCTGCATGTGGTTTTTTCAAAAGTCGTGCAAAACTATCACTCTTGTGTCTTAAACTTGCTGTTAAGGATGACTTTTTCTTCTCAGTGGTGTGATGGGGAAGCAGTCATTTCAGCTACCACACTTTTGGAGCTTTGGTTCATTCTGCTGCTCAGTAGCGTAGCAGTGCTTGGCAAGTGTGAAGTGCTCCCACTAACAAGAGAAATGAGCAGTGCGGGAAGTGTCTGGACAGATGGTGTGCGTCCCAGATTTTCTATCATGTAACTGTGACCCTAAAAGGCAGAGAAAAGAACGGGGAAAGGCTGTGTGGAGCAGTTTCTTTGGAAGACTCCCCAGCCATATGCGATTGTCAGCACTATTTACTTTAAGGAAATACAGGATTTATCACATGGCCATTTCTAAAGGGGAGAACCCGAAATTAGTGTAAGGGTTTTGTTTTGTTTTTTTTTTTTTTTTTTTTAGTTTTATAATACTGTTTAAAACAAAACAGAAGAAATAGTGTTTATGGTATAGTTACTATATGTATCAAACATGCTACATTTTTTATGTGTACCTTCTTTAACCCTCTCAGAAACTTTGTAATGGCAGTTTGAATACTGCTGCCTTTATTTAATGGGGAGATCAGAACAGAGCTGAGAGATAGATCTAGCCTGTGTCATTTCAGAGCCCATCTTCTATTCCTCTTCCTCCCTTTAATAAATTTTGTTCTTTGGTAATGTCATACATGTATATGATATGTTCTGGTTACTCTCTTACCTTCCTCTCACCCCTGTCTGATAACCCCCTACAAGTGACTTTGCCATATTCATGAGATTCAACAAGAGCCTATGGCCCTCTGTGTGACCATGTGTTCGGAATGATCCATATGCGCCTGGTGGATTCCCTGATGGGTACACAACTGCATACTATGTTTCCCCCTTTCCTGTTCACAGCTGACTGATAAGTGGGCCTGCCATATATACAGCTCAGTGCCAATGGGCACAGCTCCCAATTCACAGTTGCCATGGCTGTGTGATAATTATGTGGCATTTCGCAGACCTTCTCCCTACCTTCCAGTCAGAGGCCACGTTGGCATCATTTGGCTATGCTGTATCATACAAAGAAATTTAATATACATGCCATTCAATGATCTTAAGCGATCATGTCACATTTTTTTCTGTAGTATCCCCAGATTTAAGTTCCAAGCTTACTCATTATCTATTGAATTAGTAAATATTGATGAAGAAATAAATTAATAGGGCTGTGATATATATTACCAGGTTGTGTTCCTAAAAAGCTATTAATGTATTTGATAGCCACATATGTTACTGAATTTCACATTCTAATTATGGTCATTGTGACCATTATTATTATTATTGTTGTTGTTGTTGTTATTATTATTTTATTCCTTTGAGTGATTATTCCTTTTATTATTATTCCTATTATTATTACCATATTATTATTCCTTTGAGTGTTTTCCCCCCTATGACTTTTCATTAATACAAGATATCTTATCATAAAACAGGATCAGTTATTGATGAAAGGTTACTAGAATGGTTACCTGGCAAATATTTCAAAATCCATAGGCTCTCTAGATCTACCAGACACACATTTCCCCTTCCTTTCTAGTCTCCATTTCCAAATTCAGCTGCGGAATATTATGGTGCTTTATATTATATCATTTTAAATATTAGTTAAACTGATATCATTTTAAATAGTAGTAGAAACTGCTATCTAAATTTCATAGAAGTATGATTTTAGGATAATGTCCCCAGGAAATCTGTTAACCCTGGATTCAAGTCTAAATCTGTATTTTGTACCACCTAAGCTTCTGGGTGTCAGATTTCTCCTCATTTAGAAGAAAATAGCACTGCATCCTTTACAGCACATACTGCTTAGATTATATACTGCCAACCATCTGATGTGGGACTTAGGACATAGTAGGTTTCATTTCTTTGTAATTCCTAGAACTCTGATTAGGAAGGTTCAGTATCATATAGCAATTAGGGGGAAAAAGTTAGTGTATTAAAGTCTACCAGAGGGAGAACTATAGATTTATATGATACTTTGTGACAGAGGGATGAATTGTAGACATACAAAGGGTGAAATTGCTGGTAAGCTACCTTGAGTTGACTAAGTTGGTGAATGATAGTTGCCAGGGTCTCAGTGTTGAGCCACAGACATACAGGCTGATTTTCTTCTGCATATATATGTATAAAATGGTATTGCTTTTTTGCATACATGTGCATAAAATTGCCTAGGATATATGCATTTCACTTTAAAGATTTTGCTTATGGATTGTTCTCTGCTGTACTTTACGCTGCCATCATTGTATTATAAGACTCACATTTGCTGCGCATTCTTGGCATTACATGATATTCTCTTCAATTTTTAAGCATTTTGATTAGGAATGTATTGTTACCATACTGTAGCTTTAATTTCCTCTTTTTTATATTTATTGACAGATTCTCTATTTTATGAAGAACTACTAAATACCTTACTGGTTTTTCTCTGTTTGAGATGTCAGTCCTTTTCTCATTAACTGTATCTTTATGTGTTGAAACTATCTTCTTCCAATTTGTCCTTTGTTGTTCTCTCCTAATGATAGCTTCCTCACTGAAAGTTCTTAGTTTTAATGCAGTTTTGTGTATCAGTCCTATGTTCAATATCTTTGCTGCCCGTTTTACAAAATATTTTCCTATTTTGAGGTAATGAAGTTATTTTCTAGATTGTCTTTGAGATACTTTGTTTCATATGTAACAGAAAGTAAAGATCAAGTTTAAACTGGAATGTCATTTGTATGTACTAGTTTTTTGTTAGTGTTCTCTTTCTGTTCCAAGAGCCAGTCCAGTGTACCACATTTAGACTCCCTGACTTTTGACCCTTGATTTTAGTCCAAGAGTTTAAGAATGACACTATCATTGCATCTCCCAGCTCTGCCCAGACAATGGCATTGAGTTGCTTACTCTGTAAAGCTTATTCCCTCTTTAGAAATGATCTCACCTCCCTCCAAGTTTCCGTAAATCTCCCCCCTGTTCTTTCTTTCATATACTTTAGAGTACTTTTGCTAATTTACCTGCCCTAAGTGACAGATAAAGTCAGTCTTGATAACTGTCCAACTGAGGGAGACCAGAATGCTGCTTGACTCTAAATTGTCACTCCTACCATTTAGTAAGCAAGACAGGTGACATTCAGATGAGTTGATCCAATGTAGGAGCTTTCAGAAATTAAGAAAACAAAGCTAAGTCACGTTGCTTCCCACGAAGTTCGAGTTAGGTAGTTGCTCATGGACTCACAGCTTCAGGGTTGATGCTGTGCTCCTATACTTACAGCTCTCAAGAAACACACTTTTCTCTGCAGTACTTACAGCTGCAAAGCTAAAAGGCAGATTTGACTAATTTCTTTAAATGGGTATATTTAGAGCACTGACTTTTCTAAAGTGATCTCATTTCCTGCTCTTTTTCTATCTCCATATTTTGCAACATACCGATTATAGCATAGGTCTTCTTAATTGAATCTCCAGACAACAAATGAAGAGCAGATGTAAGATGAGGGACTGAGGGAAAAACCTGAAAAGGCAGTTTTCTTCTAAAGTGAGCTTTATTTTGTTTTCTTTTTTAAAGATTTTTTTTTTAATTATGTGTACAGTTTTCTGCCTGCATTTATACCTGTACCTCAGAAGAGGGCACCAGATCTCACTATAGATGGTTATGAGCCACCATATGGTTGCTGGGAATTGAACTCAGGACCTTTGGAAGAGCAGCCAGTGTTCTTAACCTCAAAGCCATCTCTCCAGCCTTGAGCTTTGTTTTTGAAAGAAAAGATTGTACCACAAAACTTTTACTTATGTGAAATAAAAATTGTGATTTTTCAAACATGTTTTGTTAAACATAGTTCTGTAGATTGCTAATTTGGTAGTATCAGAAGAGAATAGAGACATTTCCACTACAGGACTTATGCACAGGTGTTAACAGGTTTATTCAGATAAACTAAATGGTTTGGTTTTACCCATGCTACCCAGATGTCCCAAGTGTTCATTTTCTGGTGACCTGATGCGTTCATTATATACTCACGCAATGAACTACTACTGAGTGCTAAAGAGGAATGAGTTACCAGATAACTAAGGTGGGTGAATCTTCAAAACATGCAAAGTGAAAGAGGTCAGATAGGGAAGGACTTACTATGTTTTTTCATTTATCTGAGTGGTCTGCTGAGCCCAGTGGTATGCTTGTGTAATCCCAGCCCCCAGGAGGCTCAGTTAGAGGGATAGCAACAAGCTACCCAGGCTACATCCAAAACCAAAACCCTTCCTGGTTGAATTTGTATTATGGGCAGAATCAGGTAGATTAGGGTAGAGCGGGTTACTGCATGACTAGCAAGGGACACAGGAAACTCTTTAATGTGGTGATTATACATATTTACACTTGTTTTTGTGTGTGCGTGTGTGTGTGTGCATGTGTACACGTGTACCATAACACGCAGGTGGAAGTCAGAGGACCTCTTGAGAAAGTTGGGTCTCATCTTCTGCCATGTAGGTTCTGGGACTGAATTCAGGGTGCCAGGCTTGGTAGCAAGTGATTTACCACCAGCCAACACATACATTATTATTTGTTTTTTGAAACATCACTTAAAATAAATGCATTTCATTCTTTAAGATTATTTCCTAAAATATGGAGTTAGGTTAAAAAATACAAAACTATGATTTTGAAAACTGATACTAAGACAAAATATTCTAAGATTACACATTGAGAAACAGTACTGTGTGGGAGCAGAGGCAGAGAAGTTGACCAAGGAAGACTTAAGTGCATGGAGACCTTTGCATCTGACTAGACAAATTAGGTAATATGTTCTGAAGTTTAAAAATCCTTTTGTATATGGCATGAAATTTGAGCTCATAACCTTCCTATCCGATTATTACATCTAAAGAGAAATTCTTTAAGAATTATCTGACAGAAAATAACTATAGCTTGGGGGCTGGCGAGATGGCTCAGAGATTAAGGGCACTCACTGCTCTTCCGAAGGTCCTGAGTTCAGTTCCCAGCAACCACATGGTGGCTCACAGCCATCTATAATGAGTTCTGGTGCATAATGAGATTTGATGTATACATAATCAATTTTTAAAAATATAAAAAAAATAACTATAGCTAGAATCATTTTTGTTGATAAGGTGCAGTTCTAGTTATTGTAAGTCATGTAGTGAAAAGAGAAGTACTTCAAAAATTTATCCTTTGGCACTGAAGATACATTTTGTGCATGTGTTTTAAGTTATTAGTTTTTTATATAATCATAAAGTATGCTCATTCACCTATTAAATGATAGCTATCCTTACAGGCTTTAAATTGTCTACTCATTGATAATATAAATTTCTTGCTCCTCTGCCGACGTCTCTTTTTCATATATGTGTGTATATATGTGTGCATGTTCATTTAGGAATGGAGAATGAGACCATAAAATCTCAGACCCTGTTTCAACCTGTGTCCTGGAAAGTATATTAATTCCTCTGTAACTCCTCTGTATAGTCTCATCTGTGATGGGATTATAAAATGTTTAGTGGAAGAGACTAGTTGCTGTTGTTTGAAATAGGTCTCACCATGTAACACTGGCTGTCCTGGAACTCATTCTGTAGACCAGGCTGGCTTCAAACTCAGACCCACCTGCCTCTGACTTTCAATGCTGAATTAAAGGAGTGCACCATCACCAAGCAGCTCATCATCATACTGTAACTTCGGTCTTTCAGGAGTTGAGTCTAATTCTTAGATGGCTGTGTAAGGGGGATTGTTAAATATATACAAATTTGACAGTGAAAAGTATAAAAATGTTATATAATGAGGCCTATTATATATAGTTAATACATATATAATAATATGAAAGTGAAATATGAAGCAAACAGAAAAGGATTAGTAGCTAATTGTGGTAGATCCTGTCTATGATCCCAACACTTAGAAGGCTAAGGAGGGAGGATTGAAAGTTTGAGGCACAATTAAAGAGCACCAGGTATGCCTTATCAGTAACACAGGGCAGAAGATGATGCACCAGAATCTTCCGAAAGCTGGAGTAATAATGATCATCTTTTAATGTTATTTATATACAATTAAAAGTCACATTCAGGAGTGAGACAAAAATAATGACATTTGCAAATACAAAAAGAATAGGAAAGTTTAGGCCTCAGATTAACAAAGCCAAAAGGGGTACTGATGAGGTGATACAGTGGTTAAGGCATTTACCACACACGCCAAAAGGTAAGAATTCAAATCCCCAGAACCCATATCAATGTCCTGTGGGGTGTGTTGATTCACTTGTAATTCCAGCCTTAGAAGGAGCAACAGAGTAGGAAGGACTCCAGAGCAAGGCAGCTAGAGAAACCAGCTCCATTACAAGCTCGGGGTTCATTAAGAAGCCTGCCTCAGAAGAATACAAAAGGGGAGATGTGGAGGAAGATTCCCGGTAACAGCCACAGCAAGCACGTGTGACACACACACACACACGAAAAAAAGAAAAATGAGAATCCAGAGGGAAGCTAATCATGAAGTATACATGTTACAAAGATTCATAAAAATCTTTATCAGTGTGAATATAATTTTCCACATGAATGAATTACAGAGGAACAATATGGTCATAAACATTTCATTTATTTATGACCATAATGAAATTGATTAGAAATTAGTAAATAAATATTTTTTAAATCTGTGGAAAGTTTTAATATTCTCTGTTAAAATGAGTAAAAATGGAAATTATAGTGGGAAATACAAGATATTTTGCACTAAGATAATGAATGCACAACATACTGAAACTTACAGGATATAAAAGAATAAATATAAATTGATAGCCCTTGAAAAAACACTTGTAAAACTTGGGTCTGGAGAGATGCCTAGTGGTTAAGAATACTTGCTGCTCTTCCAGAGGAAGGCATGAATTCAGTTCCCAGCCACCTACAGTTTCAATGTCAGGGGACCTGACTCCTAGATTCTGCAAGCAAGCGCATACATGCAACCATGCAGACACATACATAAATACTTGTTAAGTACTCATTCAACTTAAGGATTCATATGAAGATGAGTATAGATAACCAATTAAGTGTGCCTGAGTAAAATGAAGGAAGCAAGCCAAAAGAAATTAAGAGAACAATAGACAGTGTAAAAGATCAGTTCCACGCAGTGGTTTGCTTAAAAATTAATTTTAAAATTTGTATAACAAACATTTATGATGATGGGGGTGAGACAGAGATAACATGTGCTCCCCACACACAAGCTATCTGGCCCTTTATCCTTCCCCTTCTGTTGTACTGACAGTCTGAAGAAAATACTGTGGGTGGCCTTAGGTCAACCAGTAGAGCAAAAGAGTAAGATGTGAAAATGGTTTTAAAAAAACAAACAAACTGAATTAATAACCAAAAAGCCTTTTTCTTTCTTTTTCCTTCCAAAGGGTACCAAGACCTACATGGTTTACAACAAGTTAACTGCCCATCGAGCCTTCACACAGAAAGTTAGCTGTAGGGGAGAGCAGCTGACTCTCACTACCTGGGCCTCAGCAAACCTGGACGTGGACTGACCCAGAATATCTTTAAACAGGGAAGTGGCCCAGTGAACACAGGGGAGAGCATGCTAAAAGAATCATTCTATGGTGCATATGCATCAGCGTGATTCTTTACCTTAAAGGACTGAAGAAAGCACTTCCCTCTGCACAAGGCCTCACAGTCCAGCCCCAGCCCCGACACAAGCGGGGAGGGGTTCTGGTGTTTGTATTGATGACATAAAAAAAAAATATATTAACTCCATAATTAAGCAAAAATCTTTTAAGAGACTTTGAATTAAAGGGCATTTCTTTGACTAGAAGGGAAGACAAGGAAAACCTAGAGTGTGCATCTTTTCCATTACATTCAGAAGAAGCAATGTGTGTTGGCGCCTTTTAAACAGTACGTTAGTGTTTAGGCACTGGAATAACACATGTATTGGAAGGTAAAGATATGATATACTAGTGGGAATGAACCATTTGTGTTGTTTTGATGGAAATTCTGGGGGAGTTTGGCTGTGCTCTTGCAACTGCTGCTTTTAATGCAGACTTACATTTAGAAAGGTCAGGTTCAGTTGTAGTTGACGTATCTGTCTCATTGAGCCTCCTTAATTAGCACCAGTAAACACACTGTTGTTGGGTGCTGGAAAAGCTTCCTTCTCATTTGGCAATTATGTTCATAGATTGTACAATTCAGCTGACAGAATTATTCTAACCATCCCAAAGTGGCTTTATTGGTTTTAAGAATTTTGGAGGAAAATAAAAATATCCTACTCTAGCCTACTCTTCAATCTAGCAACTGTTCTAACTGCTGTTTTAGGCAGAAGTAGAATGAAGGGAAGTGGTACAAGTTAGAAAACAGATGGGAAACATTTTTGTGATAGTAAGATCTTCTAAATTTGTACCCTAATTTAGGGTGCCTTAGTCTAAATTTAAATCGTTCACATTGTGGATCCCTTTAAGTACAGACGGCTCTGCCAGACTTGATCATAGCTTTGAAATCCAAGGTAACACCGAGAGATTTAGTATCAGCCAGTATTTACTGGTAACCCAGGCAAAGGACATGGCAGGTGCTGTTTTGTGTGACTCACTGTCCCCTTCCTGTCCATGGCCTGACTTTATAATTAGTTCAAATGTTTTATGAATTGTTTAGCTTTCCTATTTTCTTGGATCTAAGATGCTGTTTGGTTGACTATAAAGAGTAGAGAAATGAAAATCACAGAGAGGTTAGGGATTTTTCAGGGTTTTCTGTGGGGGGAGGTTAGCATTATTGTTGAATTACCTTGTATGATTTTCACATTGTTTACGTATTTTAAGTGTTTGGGGTTTGCTCTTGGATTCTTGTTCCCAGCATTGCTTTTGTAATCTGTAGTGTTCTACCATGTGTACCCTAAAGCTGTTTTTCTCTCTCGTCTCTTTGATGAGACTAGAGGCGGATATTTAAGAGAAATGCTTCGTGGCTGTTACTAGGTAGATTGTGTCTGCCTCAGCTCAGGCTCATTGTGTCAACTTGATGGTATGAGACAGGTGGACATTCTGCTGACCAGCAAGTGATTGCAGAGAGTGGAGGCTGATGACAGATGGGTGTGTCTCATTGCAAAATAAGTAATTCCATGGCTCTGAGTGTGCAGGGTAAAATTGGGACCAGCAGATGGTGGGTCTAAGCAGTGTCTTATTTCTTTCTGGGCTGTGAGATTTTCTGTGACTGTCTTTTCATACATGCAGGCTGGGACTGTCCACTAACTGCCTGTATTCACTGGCTTTTATAGAGGCAGTTGTTGCTTTCTTTAGAAATTATCCAGACACACTTTGGTGTATGGCTTTATGTTCCATTAGTGGTGAAATGGGGTATTCAAAAGCGGAATCCATTCTTGAAGGTCACTTGGTGTTAAAACATGGTAATCAAATCAATCAGATCCTTTTTCTCCATTTCTTTATTTTGTCTTTAATTTTCTGGTATATTAAATTCGTTTGGTCCCTTTTATTACCATTTCAGTATTAATTACTGAAAGTTCTTTCTGAGTTATGAAGAAAAAAACACTCATTGAGAATCCAACACAGAACATAGAGCTATGTAACTTTAAACAGACCTGCTACTTTTAATTTTCTTTTGTAATAAAGCATATATAATTTACTTAATCTGAAGTACCTATTTAAATATTTTGTTTTTTGAGACAGGGTCTGCCCTAGAACTCACTATATAACTAAAGCTGTCCTTGAACTCCTGATCCTTACTCTTCCTCTTTCAAGTGCTGTAGCACCATACCTGTCATTCTCCAAAGTACCTTTAAAATGCATGTTTTGGGTTAACTTGTAAACTCACAAACCTTTACAGTTCTGCAGTAGATATAGGCAAATTCATTATAACCAGTATAATAGGTTTAGAGATGCTCTTGAGAACTTAGGAGGAAAGGGAGGTAGAAAGTACAGTTATTGTGTATAGAGCAAAGAAAAGCCTAGAGGACGCTATTGGAATCAGTCTGTATCTGTTGGAACTCCAGATTATACAAAAGAAAAAAATGATTATTTCTTCCATCTGTGGAACCTTGGCTGTGACCTCTTTCCCTGGGTTTGCTTTGGTTTAGTTTGGTTTGTATTTTTTTCCATCTTTGGAGTGTATGGGTGGGATTAGCTCCCCTTCAGATGCACAGAGAACACAAAAGGAAGACTGGGTGGTGTTAATCCTGAAAGAAGAAAGGGGTGTTGGGCAGAAATAAACAGACAGACAAATGCCAACTCTTGCCACTAATTCTGCTTAATAACTAAGGGTTGTCCCTTATCCAAGAAAGAATAGCAGCTGGGTTACTTGGCCTAATGCCTCTACTTACCTGTGTTTTGCTGCAGGTACCTGTTTCCCAAGTTTACACTGTGCTGGACCGAGTTTGTAGACATGAAAGTCCATGTGCCCTGTGAAACAGTTGAGTACATTGAAGCCAACTATGGTAAGACCTGGAAGATTCCTGTCAAGACATGGGACTGGAAGAGCTCCCCCCCGAACGTGCAGCCCAATGGGATCTGGCCTATTTCTGAGTGGGACGAGGTTATCCAGTTGTACTGAGAATACTAAGTTAAGGTTGGATATTCCCAAAAAGAAGTGGGAAACCGTTCAAAGTGCTACTGTCTTTTTGCCTTGTGTGAGCCAAAGAAGAGAAATGGCAAGTGTGAAGACAGAAAATGTTCTAACTCATGAGCCATCGAATTAATTCTGTCATTTAGCATTACTGTGGAGTTTATACAGCAAGTAAATACTAGGTTCTGGTGAACAGGCAGAGATGAATCAACAAGTGCCTGCCTCTCTGTTATCCTGTTGGTAAACACTACTATTTTCTTTTGAGGGAAACTTACTCACCCTCTGAAGAGCTGAGGTACAATATGATGATGTATTCTATAATGATTTTTAAGATGTTTATACTGAAAAGTGAGCTCATCAGACAAAGCTAAGGAAAGATACATTAGTTACAAATAATCTATTCCTGCCTGTCCTTGGGATTTAAGGTGCTGTATTAGGACCACTTTTAAGATAGTGGAATATGAGTGAATATTTCAGTGAGTGATTAGACTTTATGTGTCATAGAAAAAAAGATGGTGACAGACTCATTTTACAAGCAATACAATACACAGTTGGCTTCAAGCACAGGGTGTTACATAAAGGAAGATTAGAGCCCATTTCAAGTCTTGTTAAGACATTTGTTATTTTCATATTTAAACTGAAAAATTGATGCTTCTGTAAGGCTTAAATGTCTGATGTCATAGAAATATCTTCACTGACCTGCAGTAGTATTCAGTCATGCTATCCAAAAGTTGTGATTTCCCAAACCTAACTTTTCTTATTTAATTCTCAATCACTGTTGGGTTCTAAAATGGGAGTTATTCATGGGTGTTTTCATATTTTCTAAGTGTATAACTCTTGTAACCTTAACTTTAATGTTGGCTGAGTTTTTTTTTTAATATGCCTTTTATTTATAAACTCCAGCTTCATCTCTTTAATTTATGGCCTACATACTAATTTTTTTAGCATGAAGATGTGATTGTTCTTCTATTCCAATATTACTTCAGGTTTCCAAAATGGAGGGCTAATGTGAACCTGGCACTATTCCTCATTCCAGATCACTGTTTTTAAAACCTGCGTCCATCTCTAGATTTTCATTCTGCTGAGTGTAATAGGGCAAGGACTCTGACTTCCTCCTGCCAATTACTACACATGTTGGACTGCTTGACTTCCTTTTTCTTCTCAAAATCACTCATGCGTTGGCTGGGGCAGCTGCGGCCCATCTCTTTACCTGCACTTAAGCAGTGCACTCTTAGTGAGAGATGCTGTCTTTTCCTTGCCTGGGAAAGGAGGTTCTCTACTCCCTGCTGCTTAGAGATGCACCTCGTGGCAGCCTGTCAGATTTTCCTTTGAACCTGTAACTACTAAAATGGAGAATATCTGAGGGAATGGGCTGGCAGAAATAAAAAATAAAACCTTGAAGGCTAGGGAGATGGCTCAGAAGTTAAGAACACCGGCTGTTCTTTCAAAGGTCCTGGGTTCAATTCCCAGCAACCACATGGATGCTTACAACCATCTATAGTGAGATCTGGTGTCCTCTTCTGGTGTGCTATAGAAATAATAAATAAATAAATCAAAAAACAAATAAATAAATAAAACCTTAGAGGAAGTAACCTGAAGCCATCCACTTCTAAATTTTAAAATTAACACAACTCTTTGGGGGGCTCTCAACAGCCTGTTAGGATAAATCCTCAATGTAGGAATATCAAGTCTTGAGGAAGGTAGCATGCCCGAGCGCTCTAAAGCTCTGGATTAAGGAATATCAAGTCTCTCTGTAACCATCATAATCAGATTTTCAGGAACCTTTACAATTGTTAAGAAACTTTTACTGAGATGACAGATCATATCAGTTTTTCCTAGAAACTAAGTCCATAGAAAATGTGCTCAAGTTTTGTAGCCAACCCTAATTTCATTTTTATATGCCAAAAATATAGCAGATAATAGTGTTCCTGAGGACAGACCCACCATACCTGGAGAGGACCGTTTGCTTGTACCCAGTATCAAAAGCAAGCACATTTCCATCACATTCTTGAGAGCTCCCACCTTCTGCCAGGAGGTCTTACCTACCCTGTTCAAATTACTTCTCTTTTATCCATCTTTGGAGTGCAAAGTCTGGGCGTGTCCACAGGACAAGCTGTGGACAAAGGTTCTATACTCTTCTCTAAGTAGAGGATAGGTAAACTTCTTGCCTTCCCTCAGGATTGGCTTTAGCTTTTAGGTTCTACCTGACCTTGGAGAAAAGGAAAGCCTTTCCGTAGAATGTGTAGGTAAGGGTCACCTCTGAAGATGATCCCATGATTCAGTCATACTGAAGCCTTAACCTTTGAACTCTGCTGAGTGTCCAGAGACCCTGGACAGGTGCCTACCACCTGTACAAATGTACAGCTCACTTTTCTTTCCTCCTTGAATATGTCTACTGTCATTCTCCTAATATGACTACTTTCTGGTCCCATTTGCCTGGTTTGCTTGAAGATACCATTTATTTTAACTTGTTGATAGTTTCTGTTGCTGAGGATATTTTCAGAGAGACCCCAAGAAGCCAGCACTTCCTTGGTTTACAACAGCCAGCTACATCTCTAAGCCTAGAGTGCATGCCCTGCTCTGTTGTGGGCATCTACATTGGCCACTGAGATAAGAGTACTAAAACTGGCCATCCCTAAGCAGAGAGCAGGCCCCCAGGTTCTCCAGCTCAGTAAAACATTCCTTCTAGCCCTCATTTCTCCCCTACTGATTAACCCAGGCGGGAGTGGGCTGAGCAAAACAGCTGAGGCTGAGGCCCAAGCACTCTGTGACTTCTGGCTGCAGTCCTGAGATTAGTTCTTTCTACAGCCTCCATGACGCTTCAGTGCTGGAGCGGGCTCTCCAGTGGCACGGGCGTCCAGTGTGCCTGCCATTCCCACAGAAGGCCTGAGGTGACAGAAGATGCTGACAGGAGTCTCAGGCTGCCTTTCTACCTATCTGGAGGGCGGGGAGCCTTACCTACAAAAAGTAGAACAGTATATGTCTGAAGACATGAGCCTGTGATTCCTAGGATGTTTAGTAAGTACATATGAAATGCACTGTTTTCTGGTTCATGGTTTCTCTGTAATTGTTTAAATAGGACACAGAGATTGTAGGCGAGGACACAGTACTCCAAAGGTCACTTGACAGAGTTGCTTAGGAATAAAATTGGAGCCAGGCATGATGGTACACACCTATAATCCCAGCACTCAGGGAGGCAAGAGGCAGGTGGATCTCTTGAGTTTGAGGCCAGCCTGCTCTACAATTCAAGTCCAGGACGTCCAAGGCTACACAGAAAAACCCAGTCTCAAAAAATAAATAAATAAAAAAGAAAAAAAAGAAAGGAAATAAAGTTGGGGGTGGGCACAGATGAGATGGCTTAGTGGGTAAAAGCATTTGTCATTAAATCTGAAAACTAGAGTTTGACCCCCCAGGACCCGTATAGTGTAAGGAGAGAACCGACTTCCACAAATTGCCTGTGACACTACACCCAGGCTCTGCTGTGCAGCCTCTCTAGCACGTGTGCAGACACACACACACATAAACACACACAAAGTGTGTGAAAAGGTTTTTTTGTATCTAAGCATTACAGGTCAAATTATATGGTTTATGAATTCAGAGTCTTTGCCATATTACCTCCATCTATAAACAAAGCTGTGTTTTTATGTAGTTGACCAAGTTGCTGTCTTCTAATATTATCCCATGTACTAATGTCTCCTCTTAAGCCCAGTCAGTTTACTCTTAAGTTTTGTGCGTGGTCTGATATGAACTTGTTTCTCAGTATTCTAGCTTCGGGCAGCAAACATCACTATAGATAATGATTTGCAGAACCAAAGATTTTGAAATGCTTAGTTTTAGTTAACTGCCTACTCTGTATAGAAATGTGGCTCATGGGTTAGTGGTAGTCTAATTGCCCAGCATTTGTGAGGGCTGGATTCAGTACAAAGCACCACAAGTCTGAGGCAGAAGGATTACCACATGATCAAGGCCTCAGCACTACAGCTTCAGCTATGTAGTGAGTTCCAGCCCATCCTGGGCTATAGTGTAAGGTCCTGTATTGAGGGAGAGAAAAGGAGGGGAGAGAGGGAGAGAAGCAGAGAGAATGAGAATATACTCCTGTCAATCATTTACCCACAAATTTATGTTTTTATTTAAGCTAGGCTAAAATCAGCAGTGTGTGCAATGCTGTTTTAAGTTCCTTCACATTAGAGCAAAATACTAATTGTAGTTAATTGTAGGCAAACAGACCAATTCAGTGATGATGCCTTTTTGTATAGAATCAGCACGCAAGTACAAATTTCCTGAGAAAATTGTTTCTGTACCCTCAGAACACCTAAGCTACAATTTGCCCTTGTAATTCCTGGACCTAACCTAATATAATTTCCATTTAGTCATGTAAACTTCTGTCTACTTATGAGTAGCTTTCACAGAAGGAGAATGTATGGGAAAGCTTTGTCATATATTATGTCATGCACTTTAAAAATTATAAGCTCTACAGCCTTATGACAATTTATTCAAAGCATGAAAGCTATTTCATGAGTGTGTTAAATGCAAATCATGCGTAGCTCTGTCAACTTGTGACATTCGACTGTAACACATGGATGTGAATTTTCTAGACAAAATTATGTTTTAAACATGAGATTTCAGTATATGCTTACCAGTTTACTATTTGGTTTTCTCTTCAGGTAGTAGTTTATGGTAGTACTGAAAATACTTTTAAGATGATTACTCTGATCTGAATTTGTAATATACAATCTACTTTGGAGTAATTAATAAACTTTTTAAATTTCTTGTGCACTTTTGTGTTTGCTTTTGAAACTTGAACTAGAAATAAAGCCACTAGCATTCAAAACTGGTAAAATGGTAATCTTGCCACAAATACAGTATTTCTAAAGTTCAAGTCAGTCTGAACAGCCTAGAGGTATACACATACACTGGGATCCAAAACTTTCAGTGGAAAGTCTGCCACATGACAGTCCTGATCAGGAGGAGTTTGGCTTATCAGCTAAGGGTAGCCAGGGAAACACCCACTGGGGGGAACCAGGATGTACATTAGGATCACAATTCTAGAAAGGTCTTCTTTTTGTTAAAGCCAAAAGCGTAAAGAAGTGCCCTCGGGCAAGGAGTGAAAGTCCTAGTTTATGCAAACCCAACAGTCTGTAAAGAAATTATATGCATCTAAAAATGTCGAGAAGAAACCAAAGAAGAGTACATAAATGGAGACATTGTCAAGCATTAGAAACTCAAGTTGTAAAATCTGCCAAAATTAGTGTGCAACTCTTAAGACAATCAGCCATGTTTTTCTAAACTCCTTATTCTAGAATTCATATGATGAATTTATCTAGAGTAGCTCAATCTTGACCAAAAAAAAAAAGTTTGAAAAAGAACAAAAGAAAGGAAAGAAAGAAAACAGTGCATCAGAGATGGTTTCATTGTTAAGAGTACTGGCTGCTCTTGCAGAGTTCCTAGGTTATTTCCCAGCACCCACATGGCAGCTCACAACTGTCCTTAACTCTAGTTTCAAGGGATCTAACACGCCTTTCTGTTTCTGTGGGTACCAGGCACACATATGGTGCACATACATACTTGCAGGAAAAACAAGCACACACATTAAAAAACAAAACAACAAAATGATCTTCCAAGAAAGGGAGAGAGACAGGCAGAAGGGGTGGGGAGAGGGAGAAAAGACAGAAGGGTGTGGCTCTAGATATAAGCCTCCTCACAGTTTACTAGATCTGTGATCTTAGAAGGGAGATGGATGGTGGCCCTGGGTTTACAGTGAAGTTGCCCTCTAGAGATGACAGATCTTGAACCCTTGTCTTCCCATTTGAAATCCACTGGCTACAATTTCTGCCAATGCATATTACTACTGGCCTGGAAAATAATTTTTAAAAATTATAACTTGACTCCAACTTTATTTTTCAACACACACGTACCTGGTATTAAAACTTTATGGGTAGCAACATCTGGTGCCTGACTCCTCTGAAAGACTGCTGTGGGTTTTCACAAGATGGTGAACACAGACTCTAGAAGTCAAGGGTCTTAGAAATGGCATCAAAGGTGGCCTGGTGAAATTGCCCAGTGCAGCAGTACAGTCCCAGCTGATGTGTAGCAGTCATCAGTGCTGGCTAGCCCAGCAGCTTGAACACAAGAAGGGCATGATGTCTGTGCTTCTCAGAGCGCGGATGAGGCACACCTGCACAGAGCCACAGCAGCCTCTCACCTCCGTGGTGTGGTAGACTTTTCCACTCTTATTCCACCAGGAACCATAGCATCTGCATTGGGACAATGGAATCTTGGCACCATAGGTGCCAGCAGCTGCCTCCTCAGGGCTTATGACACTCAGGCCAACATAACCATTGTAGTCCCCAGCCCACGTCTGCTTCAGCCCTGGCCTGATCTTCGAAACCTCATCAAAGCATGCCCCAAGGGAAAATGTCAGTAATCTCATGTTCCTGTATGGGCAGAACGGGAACCTTGGCCCCAGTCTTGACCACCATGGCCTCCATGAAAACTTTGGAGTCTCCCCAAGCATAGGCCTGTGTCCTTGTACCTCCTGCTGCATGTACATCATCTAATTGATATTTTCTTGAACAAATGATGAATCCTATCTGAAAAAAAAAAATAACTAAAAAACCGTAGAGACTATTTCTTAAAGAGAGGAAGAGCGTTTGGTGACACTTGTAAAGGTAGATGTAAGGACAGTAATGGATGGGGACTGAGGTCACAGTAGGCGCTGATAAGAAGAGTCAACACTGGTGATGGTAGCTTAGAGCCCTTGGATGTGCCCCACTGCAAGCCTTAACATAAGGTGTATCCTGCCAGGGGGTAGCAGCCTTGATTGACACTAACCCTCAGAGGATGGCAGTAACCCACACTCCTCACACTTATAACGGCCAATGTGAAAACCTATCCAGAGCAGCAATTCTCACCATCCTCTCCTGGGTCCATGATGATGGCCAACCACACACTGAGCATTGAAAAACAAATTTCCAATTGTCCTCAGTGTAATGAATCTGAATGGTGGCATCCATTATGAAGGGGATCCTATGGGGGCCATGGTGACACTTCACCTACACTTTGGTGTGCATGGTGGCTGCAGAGAAGATGTGGGCTTGTGGCTCTAGACCATGACTTCCGTATTGGTTGTTTTGTATGTTCTCCAGCCATCATTCCTATGCTTCGGCAGGCCACCTCATTGGGAGAACTGCCATGTGGCCACCCTGAAGAATCCTGTGTGCTCTGAAACCATCCTAAACCAAATCCTGAGGAGTGTGGGAGATGCTTATGTAACAGGTTCCAGAAGTTGGTAGTCCCCTAGAAGCACAGCTGACTCCATGGTAGAAATACATTCGGGACATAAAACTCAGCATATAGACAATGCCACCTGCCAAAACGAAAACAAAGACCTAATCCATCAAACTCCATAGTTCTGGGAAAGTTTCTAAATGTACTAACTTTGCTTTTTGGCTTCTGTAGTTCTGCTTCTGGCTAACTTCTTATTAACTGAAGCATGACAGCCCAGAACATGGTTTTGTGCTTAAAAGCTCACCCTGAGAAAGGCTCAGTGCCCTACTGGGATGCTAAAAGACTTTCTTTTGGCTTAAACCCATATCTGAGCAGTCTTTTCTGGTGAATACCCCCAGCCTTACCACCCTGTGCAGGTGGCTTATGTCATGCACTAATTTCTTGGTCAGTATCTGCAGCTCCACTTCCAAAAGTTGGCGTAGGGGACCTGGGGCCTATGGCCTGACTGCCCTTCTTTCTCCTACAGTGCTATCCCCAACCAGAAGCTTCCTTCTTTCCTTACAGTGGTGGCTCATGGTGGCTTCCAAAGCCAGCCCCTAGACATCAGGGCTCAGGAAAAGATTCTGCCTGGCCAGTCTCCAGGCTCTCAGAGTTTGAGCCACCTTGACTTGTGCAGAGAAAACAGGGCCAGCTGGGCTGCTGGCTCAGGTATAGGCCAGCCAGAGGGGTGAGACACCGCCTCCACTGGACATCACAGATCTTGCATGAGAAGCGGGGGGCGGGGGGGGTGTTGGATGATATAAGCCCAAAAGTCTCGATGCAGGAGAAAATGACTGCTACCTACATCCAGACCATCCAGCATGCTAGTCAGAAAATCTGAGCTTCCAGGCTTCTGGGATGGATGATCCCTTGCTGATCGGGGTGGGGAGCCCCTGGGAACAGAGGCAAAGGAAGGAAAAACAATGCAGCCAATAAGCCCTGGGTTCCTCTCACCTCTGCTCTGAGAGAGACCCCATACATTCCATCCTCAACCGCAATTCTCACCCAACTCCTTACGGTGATGATGGAGTTACTCTGCCTAACATTAACTTGTAGATAGAAAATTATAAATGTAATAAGAGGAAGAAAAAGATCAACAGAAAACCGTCGATGTATGTAGTACATTTAAATTAACAGGGCCATCCCTTAAAATTCAGATAGTTAAGTTCCAACTAAACTTTGGGTATGCACAATAATATGAGATGTGGAAACAGAACTTTTAAATAGCCAATTAAGGTACAATGGAGGTTATATGTGTAAATACACCCTAATCCAGTTGTGAGCGTGTCATTGTAAGAGAGTGTGGGACAAGAATGACTCATAAAGAGAGTAGCATGTATGGATAGGAACAGGGTGTCCATCTACAAGCCTGGAAGAAAAACCCATCGGAAAAACTAACTTGCCGTAGCTCCAGAACAAAGAAAATGTCTAAGTCCAGGCAGTGTGGTACTTTATCGAGGACCTCACAACTTAATGCTGCCACCCAGACATTAGTGTTGGCAAAGGATGGACACTGATAACTGAAGCGAAGCGGAACAACCCACATGAATATGATGACGCTGTCCTGTGGAGGAAGGAGAGCTTCTTTGGCTGGCTGAAACCCAGCAACGATAAAACTAGCTGCTAAAGGCTTATTCTGATAAATATAATTCAACACACACACATACATGGCTAGGGAGCATTTATGAGGTCCTGGGCCCAATCCCAGCAATGAGGGAAAATAAAAAGAACAACAATGACAAAAAGGCAACTAAATATACAGTCTAAATCGGTGATGAAGGAAAAACAAGGCCTGAAGCAATGGCTTGGTGGGTTAAGCGCTTGTGCTTGCAAGGATGAAAACCTGAGCTTGGATCCAAGCACCAGCATAAAACAGGGCAAAGGCTAGCACTGAGAGTTGGGAGCAGAGATAGGTGGGTCCTAGGGACCTGCTGGACCAGCCAGCCCTGGGCTCAATGAGAGATCTTGCCTTTAAAAATAAGGTGGGGAGTAATAGAAGACAGCCAGTGTCAGTTTCTGGCCTCTGCCTGCTCTTCGTGCTAGCATTTCCCCTTCCCAGTATATACACATTTTTTTTTAATTAAAGAAAAAAGTGACCTAAAAAACCTGCCTTCTAAAAATGGAAATGATTCTTTTCTTTCATTTTTGTGTTTGTTTTTTTGTTTTTCTCTGTGTAGCCTTGGCTGTCCCGGACTTGCTTTGGAGACCAGGCTGGCCTCAAACTCACACCACCTGCTTCTGCCTCCCTGAGTGCTGGGATTACAGGCGTGCACCACCATGCCCTGCTACAAGATTATTTCTTTAGATTGATCCTGAAGACTGTTGTGTACTATGAGTTTGTAAAATGTGTCTCAGGAAAAACAACATAGACAGTATGCATTCAAAAAGAGAACCATAAGGGGCTGGAGAGATGCTCAGCGGGTAAAAGCACTTGTTCTTGTAGAGGACCCAGGTTCAGTTCCCAGCACCACAACCAAATCTGTTGCTCAGATCCTAGACTGAAATCCCAAGTGGTAAGCACTGAAGCCAAGATGGCTCAGGTAAGTCATTCCTGGGACTCTGCCACCAGTGCCAGTTCAACAGCAAAATTACTCATGGCCAGAGAGCGGGGAGGCTGGCATGCTGGTCTTGCTCAAAAGCACAGGGGAAGTATGGTGGGATAAGGCAACGTCTTGTCCAGAGGGTTTCTGGGAATTAGCACAGGCTTTTGAAAACTTCTGTAGAAGTTAGCTGAATAGAGGCAAGAAGTCTGCTAGTGGGATTCTGGACTGTGGGAAGGACAAGAAGGCAATTTTTGAAACAGAATAGAGTAACAAGAGAGCCCTGGGCTCCATGCTGGGCCTGTGCATCGATCGCAGTGCAGGCAAAGTGAAGCAGAGGCGGAGCCATGTCTGCACCTGCTGCTTTCAATTGGAGACCAGGCAGGGATGGACTTTACATACAGAGATAGCCCAGTACAGATTTTAAATTCTGGGTCTCAGTCCTCATTCTCACCCCCTGAAACCCCCAACTCCTAAGGGTAACAAATTCCTCTAGTTGTACTGTGGATGAAGGTAGTTGGGACTAACCATTGACCTCACTTCTGCTCTATTTGTCCCTCTACGAAAAGTTTGGGTCCTAATAAAACAGGCAGAATAAGCCCATCTTGTTTTCATTCTTGACCATTTTCACCCACTCTGAGAGTCTGCTTCCTCAGCCAGAAAGAGCTCAAATACTTACAAGAAGCCAATGGTGCTGAGCCAGCCTCAGATCCCTGCAAAGGCATAATAAAGACAGAGTGGACACAGAGCCAGGCTCAAAGCAGGCTGCTTCCATTACAGTGTGAGTCTTCAAAATGGGTCTGAAACAGCAGCTGGTAACATTTGTTTCAGATCATTTGCAGAGATGATTAGTTAAAAAGACAGATAGACCCTTGAGGAGCGCAGAAGTAGGCATAGACATCTGTTCTTAAAGACAGAGGTGAGAACCCTGGTGGGAAATCAAAGTTTTCTTTGTTGATCTGTTTTCTTTGCAGGTTCTCCTTGATCAGATTTAAAGTGACATCTTCTAATTTGTCTAAGAAGCTTCCTGGAAACCTTTGCTGGGGTTGAGGGATAAGGAGGTGCTGCTTTCATGTCCTGGTGTGTGTGTTTGGTTTAGGATTTGTCAGTCTGGAAAGCCCAGAGCTGTGAGCAGCTTGAGCCTGGCAGACTTCCCCGACCTGCCTCAAATACAGCCCTGGGCGGGGGTGGCGGGAGTGGCGGGGGAGCAGACGCCCCTCTCAGCCCAACCCAGCACCTCCACTCTTTCCCTCTGGAACTGTGGCCTTTATTTCAAGTCTGGTCCCCTGAGGACTGAGTGGGGAATGAGGACAGCTGATAAGCCTGGCACTATTGACTTTATGGGGGAATATTCAATGCATTTACTTCGTACAAGTAAGCTGCACTCTTATCTGCTGCCCACAGAGCATCTAAATCCTACCCAGGGAACCAGTGGATGAGTCATGTTCTTATAAAGACCAGCGAATAAAGAGGGGGAAAAAACAGTCTCACTCACCCCTCTTTCCTCCAGTACCTGATCCTGCCCACCCCACCTCATCTCCCTTTATTTTCACTACTGCTCTTGGGTTTATTGCTCCAAGCCTTCAGAGTTAAGGCCAAGCCAGCCTTGTTTTGAATGGTTGTCAGGCAGCTGGGCACACCCAGGGCTGAGTGCCCCTCTAGTTGGTAACTATGGTAGGGGGAAAGGCCACTCAGATGAGGCAGTTAAGTGCCCCACTTTATGCTTCAATGGTCAACATTTCCTCTGGACAGAAAAACTCACCTGGCCTCCACACCAGATGTCTTAGAGGACATGTATGTGTGGGTTTGGATATGGATGTGGATGTATAAGAGCAGGTGTTACCAAGCAGATGTCAGCCTGGGTCCTGGAGAGTGAAAATAACTGACAAGAGGCCTGATGCTCTCGAGAAGCTTTGCTTTCTTCACTAGCATCCTCCGGTTCTGTAGTCCTGGGCTCTGGTTCTTCCACACACTTCTTCATAGCAGCACTGATCCAGGTCACTCAGAGGGGGAGGAGGGGCTGGAATACAGAGCTGAACAGGTGAAATAAGACAATTTAGAATGCCCATTGTGGAAATTTAGAGCCAGGTGCTTAGTTTTCTGCATCCCTAAAACAAATGAACAAGAATTTGAATGTAAATTTTCGTTCCTTTTTTTCTTTCCTCCTTCCTTCTGTCCTTTCTTTCTTTCTTTGTTTTTTAGACAGTCTAGTTTGGTTTTAAACGCCCAGTGCAACCAAGGATAAATGTGAACTTTGGACTGTCCTGTCTCTACCCTGTTAGTGTTGGGATTACAGGCCTACAGCACCAGGTTGTCAGTATGGGGTGAAAGACAAGGTTAGTAGCAGGCATTCCACCAACTAAGCTACACCCTCGGCCCTCATACCACTTACTTCAGCCACTTTACGGAGACTCATGAAGATGATATTTACAATTTGCAATTAAGGAAACTGAGACCAGGAGAGTGAGTATTCCGCGTAGGGTGATGAGCATAAGTCCGTTGATCCACCTCGAGAGCCAAAGCTCCTCTTAGCTACCACAGTAAGCGGCCTCACATTTCCCATTGCTTAGTATCCTAAACAAGGAATGTTTAATATTCCCATTTTATAGGAAACATCCTCAGAGGCACTTCTACCTGTCCAACGCATATGCAGACCCATTTGGTAGATACTTTATCTGTAAGAGACTCTGGTTTGAAGATTCTAGCGTATCTTCGGTCTCACTCAGAGAAGTCTAAAAGTGACAGTGAAACAACTAACTCCCTTCTATTGAGAGAGACAGACCAAAGCTCAGGCCACTCTGCCTCTGCTCCCACACTCAGGCAGAGATGGGGGAACGGGTCAGGTCAGAATATTTTCCCTCGGTGTGGCTTGCTTTGCTATCTCGCTGGCTCGCATCCACAGCTACCCTACTTACTTGGGGGTTGTTGTGAGGAAGCAGAAAGAGACTCAGGAGATGGCAGCTAATCAACCAGAGCTGCATGGCCTACCCTGTAAACGGGTAGCTCACACCAAAGAGGGCCTGCAGCCTCTGCAGCTTCTGTAGCCCAGATGAGTTGACACAGTGCCCAAGTTATGTTTCTTTGAGTATATGTTTTAGTATTTAACTTATATATCTATACATGTGTGTGTACACGCATATATGTTTGTGTGTGAGAGAGAGAGAAAACGTGCCAGTGAGAGAACTTGAGTGAAGAGCCTGAGTGGCTCTGATGCTTAGGGGAGGAGAGTGAGACGCCTGCCCAGGGTCTGGGCCATCATCCCCACTAACCTGCATTCCTATCACGGGCTCCTAACTAGTCCTTTTCACATCCATGTGGTTATTGCTCCTCCTCTTATGGCCTCAACCCTTTCCAGGGCCTTGCAGACCATCAAAAGAAACAAGCTATGTGTCTGCTGGCAGAAAGTTGGGAGGCTAGAGCAGGAGAAAGAAAAACAAAAGTAAAAGAAAACCAAAACCAGCCTGGAGAGATGGCTCAGCGGTTAAGAACACTGACTGCTTTTCCAGAGGTCCTGAGTTCAATTCCCAGCAATGATGTGGTGGCTCACAACCATCTATAATATGATCTGATGCCCTTTTCTGGCCTGCAGGTATATATGCAGATAGAGCACTCATATACAGAAATTAAAAATAAGTAAATCTTAAAAAAAAGAAAAGAAGGGGCTGGAGAGATGGCTCAGCAGTTAAGAGCACTGGTTGCCCTTTCAGAGGACTCAGGTTCAATTCCCAGTACCCACATGGCAGCCCACAACTGTCTGTAACTCCTGTTCCAGGGGATCTGATGCCCTCACATAGACAAGCAGGCACTCAAAACACTAATGTACATAAAATAAAAAATAAATTAATTAAAAGTTAAAAAAAGAAAAGAAAAGAAAACCAGAACAATTATAGAAAGTGCTTCCTGGCACTCATTTTTCTCCAGCAGCTCCAGTATGTATAAACATAGTTTCCTCCAGTTCTCCTCAAGTTCACCGTTACAGAAAATGAGATTAATTGTCAAGAACTCAGCATAGAGATGGGGAGCTCCTTCATAAAAGGGATACAAGGAATTTAAATTTACCAAGAAAGTTTCCTATGGCCAAGAGTCATACCAGACCTTAATGGCAAAAGAGTGAGTACAAGGCCTGCCAGAGGACTCACTGGGAAAAGAAAGCATTAGACAGGACCTCAGAGCCCTGTGTAAATGCCAGGCAGATCTGTCTGCCTGCCTGTACTCCCCAAAATGTGAAGGTAATGATGGGGTCCCCAGAGCAAGCTGCGTAGGTAGTGTTAGTATTTATTTAAAAAGATGCCATGCAGTGCTGGAGAGATGGCTCAGTGGTTAAGAGCACTGTTTGCTCTTCCAAAAGACCCAGGTTCAAATCCTAGCACCCACACGGCAGCTCACAACTGTCTGTAACTCCAGTTCCAGGTGATTTGACACCCTCACACCCATGCATGTAAAATAAAATTAAATAAATTATTTAAAAAGGTGCCACACACACACTACAGACAGTATATGAAAGAGATTTATTGGGTGGAAGTGGAGAGATAGAGAGGAAGAGAAAAGAGAGACATGGTGGGGCACCCCAACAGAGAAGAGAGAAAGCAAGAGAGAAGAAGAAGGGGCAGGCTGGTCCTTTTATAGCTTGTGCAGGCTATAAAACTGAACTGTGGGCGACAAATGATGACATCACAGGTTACTAGGAAACCGAGGAGCAGGTGCCTAAATGCTAACAGGTACATCAGTCAATGAAGCATTCTCTGGACTCAGTGAGAAGCCCTGACTCATGATGCAGCGTGGAGAGGGATTGAGGATGACCTCCAACATCACCCTCGCCTCCACATGCGAACACACGCACGGCTCATGCACCCACCCACACATGCCCACAGACGTGCATACACACTCACCCATACCACGCACACACACACGTGAATTTCTTAAAAATGTAAAATGCATGGTTTAGTTTGGAAATGAAAATTAAAGAGAAGACTTATAACCTTAATATAAAACAAAATAGAATTTGTGATGAAAAGCTCAACAGAGAGGGTCATCTTTTATTGGTTTGGGTACATTTCTCTAAATCAGGTTAACAGCTGTGTCTTTAACCCACAAAAAAATAGTTCACCTAAGGACTTATAACCCTAAAGGAAGCTGGGTTTGGTGGTGCATGCCTTTAATCCCAATGCTTGGGAAGAAAAAGTTAGGTGGAGAGGCCAATCAGGTCTACACAGTGAGTTCTAAGCCAGGGCTACCTACTGAGATTCTTTCAGAAAAACAAAAGCATCACTTCCACAAACACAAAGGAGGAAGAACAAATACAAGACACAGAGAGGTTTACACAGACTAGACCAAACCTTCCAGGAATATAGAGTACTGACGTAATGGATGTCTCTCTGTGTGTGTGTGTGTGTGTGTGTGTGTGTGTGTATGAATGTGTTAACTTTCAAACAAGGACTATGTCATCTCTTACAGTGGCTATGAAATGTTTTTTTTTAAATAGGTTATGTGTTGTTCCAAAAGAAAAAAAAAATCTCAAAATATATATATCAGACAAAACAAAGTACTATGTACATCTTTGAGTACATCACAATAACATTAGATAACATCAATAACAAGTCATTGTCAATAACAATAATCGAGGGTGCTTAAAAAAAAAACAATAACTAGAAGAGAAGAAAACAAGACTATCTAAACCCACAGCAACCAGATGTCAATGCACACATCTGTGACAGAGACAGGGTGAATCATATGTTCCAGGCCAGCCTGGGCATCATAGCAAGACCCTGTCTCAAAAAACTGAACTAAAATTAAAACCTATCCTATTGATGAATCCGGAAAGGTCAAAGTTTATACAGCCAACTGCCAAAACTTATTTAAGAGATAGAATACATAAAAGAAAAATGTATGCCTACCAGGATATGTTGTAGGTTCTGTTAGATGTCAGGAACCAGACCATTCACATGATGAATAAATTGGGGATACAGGTACAATGTGTGGTTGGCGCCGAGAAGCATATCTGACTGGATGAAGAGATGTGTGACAGACTGAGGCCTTGAAACCGAGACCTGAGGATCGAGGAGGGGGTTGGCATGGCAGCAGGGTAGGACAGGTTAAGACTGGTTAAGACTGATGCTTAACCTCTGGTCAAAACGGCTTTGGCCACCCATACCCACCTGGGCTGGCAGAGGCTCCGGGGACACCTCGTTTTTCCTGAAACTGACAAGCCTGCCAGGATTCACTGGCTAATCCAGACAGATCAATTACAGCAGCAGGACCAGGGAGCCTGACAGCACCAGTACCTGCCCATTCCCCTGGGCCCTCCCCAGGAGCTCTGCAGGTGCAGTCTCTCCAGGGGACAGTGAGAGCCATGAATAGTAAGCGTTTTAGCTCAAGCACATAGAGGCGTTTAGCTGCCTAAACTTAATCCCCCAGTAATCGGATTATGTAAATTCCTACTCCAACCTCTTCCACTGCAGGACCTAGCCTCTAAATGCTCTACTCTGGGAGGAAGGGATGGAACCAGACCCATCACTCTGAAGAGCCACCGCTAGGGAGATGATGTACCCAAAGGGCTTCTAAAAGCAGAAAGCCAACAGTAACATTTAAGAAGGTCGAGAACAAAAGCCAACCCCCTTCCAGTGTGCTAACACACTTAGGCTTCTTTCTCTGAGTCGTAGCCCTTTGTCTGAGTTCCTGTCCACTTGCACAGATTTTATTTTCTAGCTTGTTTCACTTAGCATCGTCCAATTCTTCCTCACAGACGAGACCGTGACATTGAAAAAATCTGTCACCTCACAGCTTTTGGCCAAGGTGAAGGATAATAAGCTTTTGTGTGGCCTGTCATAACTGTGATATAAACAGACAGGGTGGAAAAAGCAGAGACGTCATAAGAACGACTTTTCTCCCACAGCATACAGAAAGAGCAGGGGCCAGAACGAGGAGCGGGCCACAGGCGTGTTTTGCAAATATTAGGCTCACGTTTCTTTGCACAAGTTGGCCACCTCCCCTGTTGTTGCCTCCACACCATCTTCATGCCCCAGTCTTGGAGTCCAGCTGTACTTACGGTTCCCATCTTTCCAGCATGCTGTTGTCCTCCTTCCCTCCACACTCTCCACCAAGATGCTAGGCCCCCAGGGCCCTGCCTGGCTGTTGCCCTTTGAAAGCCCTCCTTCCTGCCTCCTCCACTGCCTACCCTGTACCCACCTTCTTGACAACAGCCTGGGTGTCTGGGGGTCCTGAATTGATTTGCAGAAGGCCCCGAGCCCATTTTCAGTGTTGGTTCCACGGTCTTTTCAAGCCAGTGTGGACATGGAGTCCACATAATTAATACACAAGGTCCTTCACGGGAATGAATTGAGCTAGGGGGTAGGAAGAAAACAGAGGAAGAAGTTAGGAGTCCCCATTTGTTCCATTATCCTCCGATTCCTCACTTGCCGGAGCCTTGCTTGCTTCAAAACTTTGTTTCAGTGCCATTCCCTCACAAGCAATGTCTGATAGTCCAGCCAGGATCTCTTTCTGTCCACTAAAATCTATGCTCTCTGCTGCTCAGAACTATCAATCTTGTGTTCAGTCTGTTTGCCATGACCTTGGTCACCTTTCTGGCTCTGCCCACATACCTGAGCTTTGTAATTCAGGCCTACCCTTTTGATTTATAACAAAACTATGGGTTTTCTTTTTCTTCTCTTTCTCTCTCTTTTTTTTTTTGAATTTATATGTCTTTTTAATTAAATTTTTATTTTTTTTAACATTAGTTACAGTTTATTAACTTTGTATCCCAACTGTATCCTGCTCCCTCATTCCCTCACAATCCCATCCTTTCTCCCTCATCTTCTCCCTACCCCTTTCCAAGTCCACTGATAGGGGAAGACCTCCTCCCCTTTCATCTGCTCCTAGCTTATCAGGTATCTTCAGGCCTGGCTCCAAAGTCCTCCTCTGTGGCCTAGCAGGGCTGTGCCTCCCTCAGGTGGGGAGGGGCGTCAAAGAGCCAGTCATTGAGTTCATATCAGAAATAGTCCTTGTTCCCCTTACTAGGGAACCCACTTGGATACTGAGCTACCATGGACTACATCCGAGCAGGGGTTCTAGGTTATATCTATAGATGGTCCTTGTTTGGAGATATAGTCTCACAAAAGACCCCTATGCCCAGATAAACATACTGAAATCTGTACACCTAAAGAAGATAAACAAGAAAGAGGACCCTGGGTAAGATGATCAACCCTCACTTAGAAAGATAAATGGGACGGACATTGAATGTAGGAGAAAACAAGTAACAGGATAGGAGCCCACCACTGAGGGCCTCTGAAAGACTCTTCCTAGCAGTGTATCAAAGCAAATACTGAGACTCATAACCAAACCTTTGGCAGAGTGCAGGGAATCATGAAAGAAGGGGGAATTAGTATGACCTGGAGAGGACAGGAACTCCACAAGGACCAAAACTATGGGTTTTCATGAGTATAGGGTAAGAAGTCTTGGGGATGACAAGCACCCCAAGGGCTCAGTGCCTCGCAGCACTGATCTCTTCCATTGCGTTAGGGCTAAGAGTGCTTTGGGGTTTACTCCATGGTACCCAGGCTGCAGGAGCAACCTCAGACATGACTTTCTCATTGCCGATTCTGCCCCTAATCATCCAGCTGGCATTTCTGCTACATGCTCTATGTCTGATATGC
Organism: Meriones unguiculatus; assembly: GCF_030254825.1. NCBI lineage: Eukaryota > Metazoa > Chordata > Mammalia > Rodentia > Muridae > Meriones > Meriones unguiculatus. Next base: position 43,999,594 of record NC_083351.1, read on the forward strand.
TCACATTCCATTGACTGATGCAAAGCACATGACCAAGCCTGGCATTGGGACAGGGAAGTATATTCTTTTTACCTATACAGAGCTGCTAGGTACATGGCTCTGGAAGGGTTTATATAATACTCTCACAGAGAAGGTCACTAGAATACATTTGGAACAATAATGTAATTAACTACAGTAAAATTTTATTAATACTATATCATGTGCTACTTGCGATCCTAAATACCGTACTTGTTTTTTTCTTCTTATTTGATCCCCACGGTTCTAGCATTGTACCCATTTTACCAATACGGAAACGAAAGCAGAGAACAGTTCGGTAATTTGCTCAGCACCACATGAGTGAATAAATGAGAAACTTCGGCCTGGGTAAATACAGCCTCCGAGCCAGTGCTCTTATTCACCAGGGTGCAACGCATTTCTGGGACCTTCAGTGAGAAATACCTAGAGATTCATCGTTTACTCATGCCCTAATCAAACAGCATTTGATGGACATGGATTCTCAGGGTGGTAATGATGGCTATGGAAGAGAGAGAAGACAAGATAAATGAGTGAATATCACTAGGTGAGGTTAAGCACCGAGAACACAGCAAATGAAGACATATGTGTAGGCCTGAGCTTCTGGCATGAGGGTTGGTGCGGGGGGCGGGGGTCCACAATCTTAGATAGTATGCCAAAAAGCTCTCAGGGAATGGGCTGATGAGACGAGTCAGCCCGGAAAGACACTGGCTGATAAATCTGAAGGCCTAAGTTTGATCCCTGGAACTTACATAGTGGAAGGAGAGCGCTGCTTCCCTCAAGTCGTTCCCTGACCTTTACACATTTGCCTTGGGGCGCCTCCCTCAGCCAATGCAGAAATATAATCTTAAGAAAGTTAAAGCTCTCCACCCCTGGGAAGGTAGCATCTGAGTACAGACCTAATGTCGGTGCTCCGAGGGCTGGGGGTTATGTCTGGGTTTGTTTGGAATTACACTCTCAACACCTGAACAGGACCTGACTGCGGCATAAGTTTCCACTACTGACTTGAGTCACAGCAAGGGAAGGAGAAGGGCGAACCCCCATGGGTAACCTGGAAGAGGCACTGTTCAGGCAGAGTGAACCCCCTCCCCCGGGAAAGCGGAGGGTGTCTGCTGTGCTCCTGCGGACAAAGGGAGTATCTGGAGTCAGGTGAAGCCCAGGTAAAGAAGGGACTAACTGAAGGGATAAGGGGAGCAGAGAGGCCACCTACAGCCTGAAGCTCACTTGCCTTCTGTTTTGTTTGTTTGTTTGCTTGCTTGCTTACTTGCTTGCTTCTCAGACACGGTCGCTCTCACTACATAGACCAGGGTGGCCTCCTCTTCCCTTGGAGTTGCAGATGTGTGTCACCGTACAGATTTATGTTTAGCTTTGAATGAAATGGAGAGCCGCCAAAGAGTTTAGAGCTGAGAAGTGACAGAGAGCTGACTTGGGTTTTCTCCGATGATTCTGAGAGATACAGGACAGAAGAAGCGTGGCAAGGGCAGAGTCCCTCCATCCCTGAAATAACCACGCCCTGTGCTGACCAGCAGGAAAAACCAGACCAGACCCATGTTATGCATCCGCCAATCTGCCCAGCGCGGTGTGTTTCAACTTTGTTGTGTGTCTGCATTTCCTGGGGGGATTTGGTGAAATTGCAGGTTATAGCCTGCATCCCTGAAATTCATTTAGGGGCTCTGGAGCTCAGCACTGGGGTTTGAAAAGGCACCGGGTGAGTGAGTTAACAAGAGAAGCATTGGGATGCTGGTCTGTAAGAGGAGGTTGGAGTCAGCAACCCCTCCCCTAAAGCCTTAGACAAAGAGGGGTCCTCCTCCTTCCACTGCTTCTTGACTGTTGTACTTGGGAGGGCTGACAAGGCCAAGTGGGGAGGGACTGGCGGGGGTCCTCTGTGAGAAGCCCCCCTCCCCTCCCCGCTCCCGTCGTCGCCAGACAAAGGGCGGTGTCCTATAAAGGCGGTGGCGGAGGCCCAGCGTCCAGGCGAGGGCGCACACGGACAGCCGCCGCGACAGCCACGGTGACTGCGCCGGCTCCCAGCCCCGGCGACAAGGTGCGTTGGCTGAGGGGCGTGGGAGCGGGCACGAGCACGGGGCCCCCGGGTAGGCCCCAGAAAACACAGGAGGGAGAGGTGGCGATGTGGGAGCAGCCACGGAGGGGGCTCGTTGGGTGACCCGGGAACTTGCAGCGGGGCAGCGGCGGTGGCGCGGCACCTGGGGGGCGTGTTGTCCGGAGCACTGTCGCTGGAACGCGGGGGCCGCCCCCTCCGCCCCAGCGCATCCCCGGTGCTCCCCACGTCACCCCCAGACCTCTGTTGGCGACCCTCCGACGACTCCTGAAAGAACGTATCGGGCACGCGAAATGGCTCGCTGCGGTGAAACGACTTGGTTTTTTTAAGGGTGGGAAAGGGATCGCTGGGAAGCGAAGAGGGTTCACGGGACAAGCAGCAGACTGGACAGAACGGGCAGAGATCGAGTGCGTGCGGGCTGCGAGGCGTTGGCGTCCAGCGCGCCTCGGAATCTCCGGCTCCCAGAGCAGCGCGCCCAATGGAGTGGGCGCTAAACTGTGAGCGTGTGTGTGTGTGTGTGTGTGTGTGTGCGCGTGTGCGCGCGCGTGAGTGAGCTTGGGCCTGTAAACCCCAGACCCGCAGTGACGGGCAGTGGATGGGTTAAGTAGGTAGGTGGGAAACCTTCCCTGTACGGTTTATTTATTTATTTATTTTTAACTGGCATAGAATAACTTCTTAAAAATCAACATAGAAGGTGCTGGGCATCGTGGTAACATTTCCAAATGAACTGTGTTTTAGTCCCTTCCTCTTCTCCTCCCCCGCTGCCCTCTACCCTCAGGCCTCCTTGTAAAGTTTTCCTTCTTAACAGAGCAGAGCCGTGCCTAGTGTTAGTCCCAATCTCGCTGTCCAAATGGCTGCTGAGCTTTCTTCCTGTGGAGTGGCTACGCTGCCAAGACAAAGTTGTGAGGTACAACACACAGGATCAGGCTGCAGGACGTAGACCGAAAATCCTGAGAACAAAAGAGCTGTGTGAACCCTGCAGCAGTGTGAGACTGGACTTCTGTGCCTTTCTGGGTCCAGGAGCTGCGGGCGCCTGAGAGCAGCGCCACCTTCTCTAGGAGTCATTTTCTCCGGTCATGTGTTACCTTCGCTGGTGACAATATAATGTATCTACGATTTATTTAACATGGCGTTTGTCCAGATGCTTTCTATAGTGCCCACGCTGGAGTGAGATACGTTGTCCAGGCAGGCCTTGAACTTATGATCCTTTTTTTTTTTTAATTAAAAAAAATTATGTTTATTGGGTATGTATCTGTGCCCAACTTTCATGCCTGGTGTCCAGAGTGGGTCCTCTGGAATTGGAGTTACAGATAATTATGGGCTGCTATGTGGGTATGGGGAATTGAACCCAGGTCCTCTGGATGGATAGCCAGTGCTTGTAACTGAGCCAATTCTGCAGGCCTGTTATTATTATTAACTTGAGTCTATAACCCTACCAACCGAGGGATATGTGGATAGAATTCAAGAGTTCCGTGAACTTGAATAAAGAAATATTCCAATTTAATTCAATTAACATTTATGCTAAGTGTAGCATTTCCTTTATTTACGAATATAGGTGATAAAGAGTACTAATGTCGACATGGTTTTAAAGAAAGTAAACCTGTTTTTTTTTTTTTTCCCCTTGGTTCCCTTCTCTGAATAATGACTTTAACTGCTCTAAACACACAGACACAGGAAATACCCAATTATATATATAGTGGCTGTTCGGATACTGTGATTTAAAATATAATACAGTAGCAAAGTCTTATCCTAGACAAGGCAGTTGTGGCCAATTTGTCAGCAGTAGACGTCCCAGATACTTGCATCTCATATCCCAAATGTTGCAGATCTTTTGAAAAAAAAAAAAAATTAAAAAATCACTTCTCAGAAATGATGATAAAATGTGTAGTTTTTTAATGTGTTAAAAATAAAGCAAATGTACTCCCTATATTTCATTTTTATTTTAGTATTTTAATAACTTCTAAGAATAACTGATTTTTTATGTCTCTTTAATTTAACTTGTACATTTAAAATTTCAACATAGAAACTAATATATATTGAAAATGATTGGTTTGAGTGGACTGAAAACCCAAGCTTCCCTAGATCACACACACAAAAAAAAGCCAGTGAACCTTAACCTAGTGGGAGTCCTCAGCTGTGACACCGATGCTTGGCCTTATTTCAACAGCTATCCAAGGCATCTGGTGTGGAATTTTCCCTCTCTTGTATTGCGCTGAAATCAACATTAGCGGCAATCAGACCTTGCAACTGGAAAAACACTAAATGCAATTTTCCTTTGATTTAAGAAGCACTGCAGCGATTTTCCAGTGGCCTCTATTTTGAGCTTTTCCAGCTTATTAAGTCACTGATTTCTGTTTCCCCGTGGAGAAGGAGAGTAAACACTCGAGGCTAAATCAACAAGTAATTACCAAGCAGCCCTAGGATGGCAGGCTACCTTGTACAAGAGTCTTTTTTTTCTTCTTCTTTCTCTCTTTTTTCTTTTCTCTCACTGTTCCTCCTGTCTGTCTAGTACAATGGGCTCCAGCCCTCTCAGAAAAACACCACAACCAGTTTACCCTGCCTAATCTTCTTTCCTCCCAGCTTGAAAGGGACCCCACTCCCCATGGGACTAGAGTTGACTTGGCTGTGAGCTAAACCCTCTTTTGATAAGACAACTTTGCCCCCTCAGTCCTGGCTGGCGATGAACAAAACCTAATCGTTTTCTTTCTGTCTTCAAGTCCCCCTGGTCAGGGCTCAGGTGTAGTTTTCTGTGTCGGGAAGTCGGGTAAAGTCCTGACAGCATACTTCTATTGTGGAACCGAAAACCAACATATTCAGAAATGACGCAGGGTAGGTAGAAGCTAATGGGGCAGTGTACATTTCTAAAGAGGATGAAACCTAGTCCACCCATCTGTTTTCCAGGGAGGTGTGGCTTGCTTGGAAGCAGGCTCTAACCTGTAGGTGTTGCTTCTCTGCCTCTACAGGATCTGTTTTCCTCCCTCGGGTAAACGGAAGGCAGCTAGCTCCTCAGGGCCCAGCAGCAGTCCGATAAAGCCATGCCCCGAGATGTAGTTCTGACCGCTCCTCCAGGGTCTGCCACGGGTTGAACGTACACACTGAGAACGTATTTGACACACCTGAGCTATTGAAGATCATTAACTTAGACCAGTCTACCTTGAACGTGCTCAGAATACTTACCTTAGCCTACAGTGGGGCAAAATCACCGAGGCAAAGTGTGTTTTATAAGAAAGTAGGAAAATGTCCTACATACTGCATTGAATACCTCCATCCACAAAACACTGACAGCACAGCAGTGTGCGCTGCGGCTCCCTCCTGAGATGGCGCGGCTGACAGTGGGCTGCAGTTGATCCCAGTGTCTCCAGAGAGTACTGTGCCGGGCTATGAAGACTCTCACACAGTCAGGGTTAGGAGCAGGCTGGGTAGGGCTGATCCCTCCCCTAATATCAGGCGTGAACCTCAGGCCTCCCTCATGCAAGTACCCCTGCCCAGGAGGACTGAACCTGGAATCGTCTTGCCTCGGCCCCTAAGTAGCTGAGACTGTGGGCCTGCAGTGCCAGGCCCGGCTTAGAGCAGCTCTTTAAAGAGTTGGGGGAGACGTGAGAAGAAGTTCAAGAAAAAGGAAATGGCATGAGGGAAAAGGTAGAGTGAGTTAGCGATACACATCCCTCGGGTGAAGTGCCCGTGGACGCTGAGGCTGGAGCAAGCAGCAAGTGACACAGTGAGCCACAAACACAGACTGCCTAGGTCTGGTGTTGGCTTATCTGCCAGTGTTTCTTGATGGTTCCCACTACAAAGCACTAGTCCAGACCACCTGGGAAAAGTGGGGGGGGGGGGTGTTTCATGCCTTTAAGAGTACAGATGGCAAAATGAGATTCAGCAGTATTTGATGATCTTTCCATATGTGGAAAAGGTCAGCTATGGGGATGCCAAGAAGTCCAGGTGTCCCTTAGAGATCTGTGTCACAGTGCCTGTCCTTTTCATTCTCATCAGGCTGAATACTCCCATGTCTGTCTTCATAAATCTGGGTCTCACAGCCGTTTTGCAGCCTGCTCACAATCCTCAGATGTGCCATTGGAGACTGGGGCCCAATCTTCCAGATGAGATCAGCTAAAGCAAGGAGAGTTGCCCCGTCTTCTCCAGTCCAAAGACCATTTTCTTGATGAAACCTGAGAGGATGGCTTTTTCTCACTTCTTAAAAGTTCTTAATTCACTGCACATTCACAGCCAACACTTCACAGGCTAAATATATATTTTACTCACACATGTATGCAATTCTATGCTGTAGATGATTTTTGATCAGCTGGGAAAGTTAGGTTATAAAGGAAGTGGCGGGATTGGAGATGTAGCTTGGTTGGTGGAGCGCTGCTTAGCACGCATGAAGCCCTGGGTTCAACCCCCGGCATGCACAAACCGAGAATGGTGGCACGTGCTGCAACCCTGGCATTCAGGAGGTGAAGGCAAGAGGCTCAGATGTTCAAGGTCGTCCTTGGCTGCACGCTGTGAGGCCATCCTGGAATACATGAGCTCCGGTCTCAAAAAGTGGGGGAGGGGGATGCAGGAGACAAGGTGCAGTTTTGTAACCGGTGACTTCAAAATAACCAGGGGAAAAGAGCTATACACAGAGTGCTGTTTTTTTCGTTTGCCCTTTCTTCTGACTTCTTAAAAACGACATTTCTAAAAAACGTCTTAAAAAACTCAAAATGGATTTCCTAAGATCTGAGCCGAGCTCTAACGCTGCAGGTTCTTGGAAGGACATGTGATTATAACTGCCTCTTACAAGGTCTTGGCTACCAAAGCCCCTTTTCTCTCCCGTCTCAGGAACCTGGACATGACCAGAAAGATCTTCACAAATACCAGGGAGCGGTGGAGGCAGCAGAATGTCAACAGCGCCTTCGCCAAGCTGAGGAAGCTCATTCCCACTCACCCGCCAGACAAGAAGCTGAGCAAAAATGAAACACTTCGCTTGGCAATGAGGTATATCAACTTCTTGGTCAAGGTCTTGGGAGAGCAAAGCCGACAGCAAACAGGAGTAGCTGCTCAGGGAAGCGTTCTGGGGCTCTTTCCCCAAGGGCCCCACCTGCCAGATGTGGATGACAGAACTCTGCTCTACAGAAACTCTGACTACAGAGTTTCTTCCCCTGGCCCAAGCCACGGGGCTTCCTAGGGTGGCCGTGACTGTCAGCCCGCAGGGCAGGACTAGAGTCACGTGGTTTCATGCTGCCGAGAGGTATGCCGCCGGAACTGACCCGGACTGCTGCTGAGAGCCGAAAGGAGGCTTGAGCAGTGTTGCTCTGGCCTCATGACCCCAGAACTTCAGGCAGAGCAGCTCGCTACTGTATGTTCTATAAATCAGCACGAGACATTTAAAATATTACAAATAAAAAAAGCAAAACAAAACAACCGTAAGTTTAAAACTGCTGTCTCACTCATGACCAGTAATGAGGACTTCCGTATACTGGATGTCGCGTGAATGCACAAGGCTTGTAAAGTTTACTTTGAAAAAGGAGATGTGTTTGATTGAGGGCAAATACAGAAAATCTTAAGACTGATGAATGACAAGGTAGCCGCTGTAGAAAACAACCTGGGAGAGCCATGGGGCCCTCTCTGGAAGGAGGTGTCCTTCCTACCTCCCACCCCAGCAGAGCGGTGGAGATTGTATGTGGAAAAGTCCGGTCTCCTTCGACCTCTGTAGAATCGTGCCATTCTACTTCAGTTGAGCCTTTGATATATATACTGTCTCTGAAACCAAATAGTAAATTTCATCCCTGTGAAGAAAAACCTTGATAATGTATGAACTGGACTTCATAGCTTTCTTAGAAAAATCAGCTAAAATGAGGGAGCAAACTCCTCAATTTGACACATTTGATATGGATGCTTTTAATTCGGCCCAAATTCCTGCTGAGTGAAGTCCTGTAAAATTCAAGGATAATCATGAAAATCCAAATGTTGTCATCCTCTGATTCACTGAGGGTAAACAATGGAAATGGAATACCAGATGCTCATGTACTAGTGCCTTTAACTTTGCCTTCCCGTCTCACAGTCTTAAGCTGGGGGCAGGGTAGCAGCCAGTAAGACAGTAGCACGCTATAGATGACCATAGCACACTATAGTCGTCATCACACAGCATCCTGGCCTTGATGGTGGCTGGACTCAAAGATAAATCCCGTGGCTAAGCCCCAAGTGCAGATAATGTCTTATCTCTAGAACATTTAGTTCTTTTGGCTTTATAATCTTGCAAATCACATGTGAGAAACCTACGGATTGTGGTTATAAATTTCCAATGTCTACACAACACAGAGATGGAAGCTTCTTGCTCTAGAAGCATTTTCTTTATAAGTGGCACGATCATTACATCACTGAGGTCTAGTTAGCTAATGCACTTGTAGCACAACGGGTTTCCCCATAAGTCCTTTATGTAACTTGCCCTTGATTAATGTCCCCACAGAAAGTATAGATTATGGAGACACATAGGCACAGAGGCTAAAGGATTCCTTTCTTCTACCCCCAATGTGCATATGATTCTTACCAGCCTGGGGAGATTCAAGCTTGTTCCCAAATTACCAGGCAATGAAACATTTCAAAGTTTTTATGGTAGTTGTCAAGTGAGTAACACCACCTTCTCATCTGGCATTAGATTAAAAACAATACATTTGGGGGTGGCTTTGTTTTTACTTAGCTTCTTTGGACATGAGGACAGCACAGAGGACCTCTGTCCCTAAATGCAGAATTTTTGTGCTATGCACAAAATGCACTCTTTTGCCTGCTTGCTGCAGCTTTTGTCTGTACTCGGAGAGGGCCTCCAACTGCAAATACTACAGGGGACACCAAAATGACGTGAGGACGTTGAGTTATCATTACGCTAAATGAGGGGGATAATTATTTTAAAACCTAGAGGAAATCCTTTCATAGATGAATAAACCTTTGCAATATTATAATATGTGATGTTCTCCTTAAAATATTTATGCAACTTCAAATTTCTATACCAAGTTGTATAAAATTAACATGACTGTTAAAAAAAAAAAGAATTGTAATCACATGAGGTCCAAAGGCCAGTCATGATATGTGTGAGACTGTAAGCTAGTTCAAAACTCCCTCTGTGGTTTTCTTTGGTGTCTTCATGTCAAGGCTTGGTGGTCCTAGCAGTGAGACTTCATGGTTCAAATGCACTACAATCCACTGAATGCTACATCTGTTTCTGTGTGATTTGAGTCTAACAGAAGAGTTAAGCCAAATTTTGTAACTATGCTTCTCTGTTTCTTGGACTAAAGGGAGTGTTTGGTCTGCTTTAGACGCTAGTGGAGATGTTTAGAAACCACATCCAAGCAGGACTTGTTTTATATAGACTGTCTGCTTGGTTACTCCATTTCATTGAGGAGAAAACAGGTCCAGGGAGTTTCAGAGTGATGTTCCAAAGGTGGGCCATCAGCAGAGACCTGGACAGGATGCCTGCCTCCTGACCCTCTCCAGCCTTTCCACGGTACTGATCAGTCACTGTATATTTGGAATTGAAAACAAAGAAGCGCCTTACTGTTATGTTAATCTCTTCCTGGAAGCATTTAATGGTCTTTATATGTTCTTTCTGTGATACGAAATTATCATGCTTTGTAGAATGTGAGTAGATATGCCAAAGATTTTTATCTCTTGGTATGTTTTGGGAGTTCTTGACCATTGATTACAATTTGCTATTTAACTGTTAATTTATCACAAATAAATTATTTAAGAAAGTAAATCATATAATTTCATAAATTTACTAAGCTTATCCACCTACCTCTCCACTCTACGGTCACTGTCCTGATTTGGAAAACAAACAAACAAACAAACTCTCCACAACTCGTGGTCCTAAGCTTAGAAAGAAAATTAGCCCATGTCCTCAAAGCAGTGTGTTATCTTCTTTCCCTTTCTTCTTTTCTTTTCTAGCCACATATGATCCCCATGGCCTTGAACTCATGATCCTTTTGTGTCAGCCTCTTTTCCCCTGGGATTACAGGCAGGTGTCACTACATCAGGCTCATATGGCTCCCTAATTGTCCTCAAATTACAGCTGTGATCAGATCGCTCCTCTGCTACCAAACTCTCAGTGCATCATCTACTATGATCTACGTACAAACACGAGACTGCAGGAACAAGGCCACCTGCAAGCCTGGGCCCATCATACCTTCTCCTCTTTCCAAAAACCCTACACGTTTTACCTGAGCCAATAAAATGGCTTCACTCAATGACCCATTTTTCCTGGCCTACAGAGCTAGTTCTAGGACAGCTGGGGCTACATAGAGAAACCCTGTCTTGAAAAACAGAAACAATCATCAACAGAATTTAAGCAAGCCTTCCCCTGATAAAAAGAAAGCCATTAAAATGAAGCTGCATGTTCAGTCTAAGGCTTCTTTCCAAAGTTTCCCATAATTACCATCCAAGAATAGCCCTTACAGCACCTGCCTTGTGAATTTCATCACCTAAGAATGGCTTGAGATAGCCAAAATAAATAGGAAATTATGCATGACTGGCATTGTCCTTAAAAAGGCAAAAGATGAAAGGGGTTAGGGATAATGGACAGCTTAACTGCTGACCCACAGGCCAAGGGTGAGTCAAAAGTCACATCCTCAGCTAGAAAGGTCAACGGTATGGAGGGATCTGAAAGTCCAATGGCAATGCAAAATGAGGGCTTTGCAGCAGGTGTTAAGAAAGAGATGCTGAGGCTAGACTGTCCTCCAGGGACCTCAAGAGGCAAGGGTGGCAAGCCCTTCCCAGTCCCATGTCTTCCTGTCCCCCCCCCCCCCCTGCAGCTTACTAGAGACAGAAAGACATTATGGATTCATTTTCTTATCCTCACTAATGGTCTGTTATAAAGAAGTTCTAAAGATACTAGATTTGAACATAAGCCTCAGTTGGGTTCATAATTTACCAAGTAACATTTATTACAAGAATTTAAAAATGCCCACTCAAGAAATACACCTGGTGGACTAATGGTCATCACTGGAGAAGTTTTGAAAATGTGGGACATAGTGAATATAATCCCAGTATTTGATCTAAGTAATTATAAGAGAAATGAATAAAGATATAATCAGAGTTCTGGTCAGAGAAATATGTTCATGAACTCAGTGCAGCAATACTCTGGTAGTCCCAGCTATGGCTGGCATAGGTAAGACTAAAGGATTGCCTTTTTCCAGAATCTGTGATCAGATTCTCCCCTGGAGTAAGTGGAGTGCTATCTTGAAATAACTTGCATCTACTCCAGAAGTCAGAAAACAACTTCAGTGTAATTTTTAATAGTTCACTAAATAAACCAAGATTTAATGTGACCTTTTGTGTTTATATGTTTATGTATGTATGTATATATGTATGTAGGGATGGATGGATGTTGTATGGATGTTTTCTGTGTGACCTGGTGTTTTTTCTCCCTGCACAGAGTGTTTCTGCAAGAGTCCAATTACACCAGAAACTGGGATGTGTAGACAGACCCCCTTGAATTCCATGTTTGAATTCCATGCACAGAGGGTGCATTTTGAAAGTGTTATTAGCAATGAGAGAAGGTCCTGGAAAATCCCTGGAAGGACTAGATATCTGTCACCTGAGTTGTGGAGTGTCTAAGTGATGTGGGAGGGGGTGTCGTATTAGTGAAATCTGGCAGCACTCTCCTCTCTCCTTTCATTGGCACCACTAATTAGCTAGACACTGTTAGAGATGACAGTCAGGTAGCTTGGATTCCCTTTAACGCTCTGGCTAACGCCATAAAGATCATGCAAGACCTTTGAAAATATTCTGAGGGTAGAATTCACTCATAAGATGTAAAATTGTACTGAGGCTGGGGGATAGCTTGATGATAGAGCCCATGGTTTGTGCTCTGAGTCATGGGTTCAGTTCCCAACCCCTAAAACAAACAACAAAGAAGCAAACAAAAGTCCATTCTATTGCATAAGACATATATGGAAGAGAAGTTCTACTTACCTTACCCATCCAATTTTATCATCTACACAATTTTATCAGCGAGTACTCAAATAAAACTCTGTGTTCCTTTTTCTTCCTCTTTCTTAATCTCTTACTATTGTATCCTACAGTCTTGTAAGTCATAAGACACTCTCATGTTGTTTTTAACATCTGCATCTACAACACCGTTCCTGCTGGCCAGTCCTCCACTGAGGGATGCTGGGATGTCATAGCAGTTTTGCTGCTATGGACAAGTGTGCAGTGAACACCGTCAGCAGACTTCTGTTTCCAAGCTTGCAGGTCCTGAGCCCGTGCAGCACAATGAAGTCTCAGCAGTGGCACAGGTCGTTCAATGTTCATGCGATGTCACCTGCAGACCATGCTGACAATTGTGGAGACACTTGCCAACCTGAGGAGTGGAAGGTTATCTCTACGTGGTTTTGTTTGCCTTTTTTTTTTTTTTTAAAGATTTATTTATTTTATGTATATGAGTGTTCTATCTGCATTTACATCTGCCAGAACAGGGAATCAGTTCACATTATAGATGGTTGTGAGCCACCATGTGGTCGCTGGGAATTGAACTCATGACCTTTGGAAGAGCAGACAGTGCTCTTAACCGCTGAGCCACCTCTCCAGCCCCATGCCTTTTCTTATCATGAGTGAGATGAGTATGTTTATGGGTCATTTTTTTCCTGTTCTGCAGAATGTCTTAGCAGTTCTCTGCCTACTTTTCTGTTGATTTGTTCACCTTTTTCTTCCCATTTTTGAAAGATATTTACAGATGAAAGAGGTCAACCTTTTTTCTAAGGTTTGTGCAATAAATATCTCCTCCAATATTTCATTTATGTTACAGTTTTGTTTCTATTATTTGTCGTAAATAAGAATTTGATTATAGCTGGGTAGCGGTGGCACATATCTTTAATCTCAGCACTTGTGAGACAGATTCTGAGTTTGAGGCCAGCCTCGTCTACAGAGCAAGTTCCAGGATAGCCAGGCCTATCCAGAGAAACTCTGTCTCATCCCCTAAAATTGATTTTAAGGTTAACATGGATTTTATGGTTCTATATATTGAGTCACAGGGAACTCTACTTCGCTCTGAGGCCTCTGTCCTTTTGAATTCATGATAAAATCTGACAAAGCCCTGCCTTTGAGGTTTTAATTAAAGAAAAGTGTGAGAGAATAGTTCTGCTGTGAATGGTCTCTTCCCATTAGGAAGGAGGAGTTATTAAGGAGTTGAAGGTTCAGCCAGGGCTACACAGTGAGACCCTGTTTAACATGAAGGAGGAGAAGTTGAAGGTTAAATAAAATAAATTTGAGTAGAAAAAAAATTACTTTATTATCTCATCAAATACTAAACTAGGTTTTAATGAAGAAATAATTCAAAGACATGCTCCCTGGAGCTCTGACACAGGAATATGGAAGTCCTAGTCCAGTAGGTCGGTGACAACTCACCATTGCTTGCTTAGCTAGATGATACATAGTCCTGGTCTGGAAAAAGAAGAATTATCCCCAGAAAGAAGGAGACAACCAAAACAAAAGGCAAAGATGCTTGTGTTGTGTCAGCCTTCTGTCACACTGTCAAAACACCCGAGTTCATTCACTGAAAGGAAGAAAAGGTTGTTTGGGGTCATGGTTTTGGAGGTTTCAGACCATGGTCCCTAGTTCTTGATGCTTTTAGGCTTATGAAACATTACAGCAAAGTGGAACACATGGAGGAGGATAGCTGTTTACCTTGTGTTGCAGGAACCAAAGAGCAAGAGAGGAGAGAACTGATGCCACCACATACCCTTTGAACTCAAGCGCCGTATGATCTCATTTCCTCCAAACAGGCTCCGCCTCCTAAGATTCCTACCACATCTCTATGGCGCCATTCACAGGGGATGAAGCCTTTAACCCATGATCCTCTGAGAGACATTACAGAGAGAAACTCTGCAGTGCAATGAATATTGAAATTGGTATGAGTTATAGTAACGTACTTCATTATGCTGTTGAAGAAATCTTATTAAATCATAGTATACTTTTATTTCCATGAATGCTCAAATTATATTCTTTGTCTGTATCTTGAGCATGATATGAACTATCTCTGAAAAGTCAGATTTTGTTTGTAACAGACCCTTACTGAAATCTGTGTGGGAAGGCACAAAGTGAATTGTCTACCCGGAGTGCCTTGGCTGACTTAGGTTTCCCTGCTCTACTTCCTGTGGCACTAGACAGGAGCTTTGTGAAGGGATGCACAAAATCAGCTCTCTGAAGCCTTCAGGAGACTAATGATCTTGTCTCTTGCCTGCTGCTACTTACTCTTTCTTCTGGACAGGAGGACTCAAGAGCTCAGCTTCTGTCAGAGTGAGGTTATTTTGTTCCCTGCCTTCCCAGTCTCAGAGCTTTTGAAAGCAACTTGCATCATACCCTTTGTTCCTCCCTGAGAGGATGTGGGCTCTGACTTCAAGAGGAGAGACACTCACCGGGGAAACTGACGGGGACACATGGACTAGAGAAATGACAGGGAAGGCAAAATGGAGGTGAAATAGCTTCTGGGACTCCACAACTCTGCAATCTGTTCACGGGCTTCATCTTTGAACTTCTTGGACACACTGTGTAAATGTTTCTGAACACTCAGGTTTGGCTTGAGAAGGAGTCAAAGTATAAACACCCACAGTAAATGTTAATAACCCTCATTGCATGTCTGCAGTGGCCAGGATATTATAAATGCTGTCTTTAATTCTTCCTACCACTAGTTAATGTCGCTGTTTCTCAAGCTATAGCTACAAGAAGTTGTGACATTGAAGAGTCTAGCAACAAACTTAAGACCAGGCTGGTGAATAGGAAGTGAACAGGAAGGCAAGGCTCTGACCGGATCTGCTTTTTGGCAAAGGCAAAATTTCTTTTACTCTTTCCTATGCCTTTTAGAGAAGGAGTGAGATGGCTCAGCAGTGTAAGGTGCTTGCCAAGTAAGTCTTGAGACCAGAGTTCAATGCTCACAACCCACAGACTTTACAAAGTTCTTCTCCAGTCTCCACATTTATCCCAGGGTGTGTGCATACACACAAAATTAAAAAAAAAAGAAAGAAAAAAGAACCCTCCTAACCAGGCTGGCCACTGAACTGCCAGGTCCACCTGTCTATTCCTCCCAGCACTAAGCTTACAGAGGTGAGGCTGCCACATCTGCTTTTTCTGTGGCTAGTGAGACAGTTCAGTGACAAAATGCCTGCCACATAAGCGTGAGGACTGAGTTCAGTGCCCCAGCACCCAGACAGAACCAGGGCATGGCAGCATGCTTCTGTAACATAGTGCTAGGAGGGCAGATTCCTGGAGCTCATAGGCCTGTGGTCCTCTTCCAGCCAATCAATAGCGCCGAGATCGGAGAGCCTGTTTCTAAATACCAAAAGAATAACTAAACAAGGCAGAGACCGAGAGCTGAAGACACCCAACAGGCACACCCACACACACTATACACACACAGGTATGCACACAATGCTCACACACAAATACACACACGTGATACACTTACAAGCACAGACACACACAGAGATCACTTGATTGAGACTCAGCATTTACTCACATGAACAAGGAGTCCTTTTTTTTTAATGCGTCAAAATAATGACAAATTTCTTCATATCCACTGACTGTGGATAAAGGTATGCTCAATCAGTTTCCTTGACTTTGCCTGTTAAAAAACACCGGCTCCCTCAGTTTATCTATTGTGGTTTTAAATACAAGTTACGCAACAGCCATAGATAACTCCCAGCGTCTATACTACCACATAGCTTTTGTTTTCCTTTTCTTTTCTGTTTCTATTTTTGTCTTTTCCCGGGAGCAAAGGAAGGTTGCAGACGGCCAAATTCAGGACCGACTAAGAAAAATCAAACGCCCACCAAACTTTATCCCCTTATCAAATAAAGTCAACCCCCTTATCAGGGTCGTGCAGAGATTCTCAGATGTTATCTCCTCGGGCCAGATTAGAGGCTAAGGCTCTCAGCGCGGGGCAGGAGTGAGTGAGCCAGCCAGCCACTCTTCTGTCAGCGGCGCTGCTCCAGCCAGCCAGATAAATCAATTAATAGGATGCAGAGCTGCCGTCCGGCCTTTCTCCTCTCCCGCTTACCTCCCCCAGGCTCCCCGGACCCCTCAGTCCCCTGGCTAATACCATCTGAGAGTCCTTATTGACAAGAGGGTTGTGCAGGTGCAGGCATTCAGGCGGCCCGCGGCACGGAGGGCAGTGGCCACCTCTCCCCTCTTTGTGAGACACTTTTCTTCTCTCTGCTTTTCAGACCAAAGGCCCCCTCGCCGGCTAATCTAATCGGATTATGCTAATTTGTACTTCACAAACCTAAACGGCAGAACCAGCCTCTGCAGAGGGTTAAGGCTGAGAAGAGAGGAGGACAATGACTTCAGCGGTAAACCTACCCCTGAGAGAGCAGGGGGGAATGCGGATCCTGCGTCCAGCCTCGCAGAGCCGCTCCTCTGGGAAGCCCGCCGAGCTCTCCACAGTTTAGAGTGGCTGGGACCGGGAAGGCTGCGGTTACAGCAGCCACCAGCGGCACGGGGGGGGGGGGGGGGGGGGCGGGAGGGGGAAGGCGCTGATTCTCCTGCTGCACAGCAAGCCTCCTCTCTCCATTTGCTCACAGTTCCCCGCTTGGTTAGTCAGTATCTAACTGATCGATGAGCTGAAGCCACGATGCAATTCCGCAAGCTACCAATGAAGGGTGAGGCTGGCTGCCGTGGGATGGATGAAGCTCTCTGAGACCCTCCATCGCACTTCAGGATTTCACCTCTGGTTGGGAAAAATAGTTTAGGTGCAGAAACCAGACAGCATCTCCACGGGATGGTACACCTCCTCTCCTGATTGTGCTCTTGTGGGACCAACTCCGTTACTCATCTTCCACAGCGTTCTAAGAGATTTTTCTTTTCTTTTCTTTTGGGGGGCGGGGGGCGGAGTGAGACAGGGTTTCTCTGTGCAACCCTGGCTGTCCTGGAAATTACTCTGTAGACCAGGCTGGCTTTGAGCTCAAAGATCCGCCAGCCTTATAGGTGTGTGCCGCCACTACCTTGCCTAGGATTATTTTTTAAAAACTTTTATTGGGTTTGTGTGTGTGTGTGTGTGTGTATGTGTGTGTATTTCACATCATGCACCCCAATCCCACTCATCTCCCCCTCCCCTTGTACCCATCCCTCACCCTTGCAACCTCCTTCCAAACAGAGGAAAAAAAAATCTTGTTACGGAAGCTGCAGTATGTCTCAGTGTGTCCCACAGTATGGCGTTTTGTTCATACCTCTTTGCTTACAAATATTTATTGCAGTAACTCATTGGTCTGGTAGGAGGCCTCTAGCTTTTGCTACTCTTTCAATACTGGAACCTCACTGGGACTCTCCTCTGATACCCTTTTGTTGTCCTGTTTCATGGAGATGCTGTAGTTTTGGATCTGTAGGACCAGCCCCTTCATGTACTCCAGCAATTCATGGGTGGGGTAGATGTTGAGATGGGTCAATTCAAAGGCCTGGGTCTGGGCCTGAGAGGTATCTGAGCTGGCCAGCCCACTGGATCTCTTGCTCTCACACCCTCAAGGCTGATTCAGCAGGAAACCCCACAACCAGGGCAAGCCCTACGCTCTACCCTACTGGCCAGGCTAGGTGCAGGGCCCCCTCTCTCAGGCGTTGCTGCTGCTGAAGGACGTGGCCAGTTCTCCCACCTGCCACAGATGGCAAGGGACA
This sequence comes from Meriones unguiculatus, assembly GCF_030254825.1. Lineage (NCBI taxonomy): Eukaryota > Metazoa > Chordata > Mammalia > Rodentia > Muridae > Meriones > Meriones unguiculatus. The sequence continues at coordinate 44,017,292 of NC_083351.1, forward strand.
AGGGAGGGGAGGAGAGTGTCTCTCCCTTGAATGTGCAACTGCCCAGCAGGGTTGGCTCTCCTGTGCTCATGCCCTTGGGGCCAGCTCCCCTGCAACTCCCACATTCAGGGCCAGCTCTACTGTGATGCCCAGGAGAGGTGCAGGGCCCAAGCAGGTGAGGGGCAGGGACAGCTCACCTGCTCTCAAGACCCCAGGGCCAGCTCGTCTGCCTTAGGTGGCAAGGGGTGAGGGGGGGAAGGGCATCTTTCCCTTGCCCATGCTGCAACAAGGCAGACAAGGCGTGGGGCCAGCTCTCCCACGGTCACACCCTCAGGGCTGCCCCACCTATACCTCTACCATTAGAGTCAGCTCTACTGTGCTGCTCAGGTGAGGTGCAAGGCCTGCTGTCCCAGGTGCTGTAGCAGGTGAGGGGCAGGGACAGCTCTCCTTCTCCAGTTGGGGCCAGCTGTCCAGCCCACTGCTAGTGTCCAGGGCAAAAGGGAGGGGAGGGGATCTCTCCCTTGCCAACCCCACCACACAGCAGATAGGACTCAGGGCCTGTACGCCTGTCCTCATTCTCTCAAGCTGGCTCACTCCCGCCTCCACATCCGAAGTCAGCTCTGCCGTGCTGCCCAGGTAAGGTTCAGGACCCTAAGGGTGGTGTTTAAAAACAACTTAAGTTTTTATTAGTTTTATGCCTTGCCAAAATGTGCAGAGTAAGCACATTAATTTTCGTAATGGACTTTGAGATAAAACTGGTAAGGTAGGGAGTGGTTCAGTGGTGGAGTGCATGTGTTTTGGCTTGAATATGAAATATCCTTTATAGGCTCATGCTTGAATGTCTGGCCCCCTAGCTGATGTTGGTTGTTTTGGGAGGTTTTGGAAACTGTAGGAAATAGGGCCTAGCTTAAAGAACTAGGTCACAGGAGTGAGTCATTGGAGGTGAGCTGCCCTGGCCCCTCTCTGCTTCTTGTCCGCCCAGAAATGAATGGTTTCTGCTACATTCTCCTGCAGCTAAGACCAAACACACATGGTCTGAGAAACCTCGACAAAATAAAGTTGTTCTTCCTTTAAATTTTTTTGGGGGGCAGGGGAAGGTCAGGTATTTCTGTCACGGTGATAAAAATTTAACTAATACAACTTGCTTAGCATGTGGGGCCCTGGGGTCAATTTGCAGCATTAAAAAGGAAATTAAATAGGATTGGTATCTTAAAGTTCTATTTTCAAGAGTCTCACTGAATGTGAGACTTACAGATGTTAAATGGCTCATCCAAGAAGGCTCATCTACATCTACTGTTCCCACCCCTTTCCCAGCATATTCCTAGCTAGGAGGACCTTAGAAGGCCAAGAGTATTATTCTTCTCACGTGGGCTTTTGAGACGAACTGGTTTCAAACTCAAAATCCTCCTGTGTCAGCCTCTCCCTCGAGTACCGACTAGTATTACTAATCTCAGTTTCTCAAGTATGGATTGGCATTACTGGTGTGGACCACCAATCCCGGCAGTAACAGTCTTTTAAAGAACCTTCGTAGATTGCGTAGTTGAGAAAACTACTTGGTGTTCTCAAATGGAAAGCTGAAATCTGCACTGATGTAGGTGTTTAGATAGTAAATCCAAGAGACCAATGAAAACGAAGCCATTTTAGACATGCTATTCAAAGCTATTTTTTAAGCTAATTTTATTTATGTATGAGTGCTCTATCTGCATGTACACCTGCAGGCCAGAAGAGGGCACCAGATCACATCATAGATGACTGTGAGCCACCATGTGGTTGCTGGAAATTGAACTCAGGACCTCTGGAAGAACAGACAGTGCTGTTAACCACTGAGTCATCTCTCCAGCCCTCAAAGCTATTTTAAACATACCATTCTGTGGAGAGGGACGTCAACACAGAGAAAAAGCAGACCTTGTCTGTGTGCTGATTTGACAAAAGACAGTGGTTTTTAAAGCCCTGGATTTAGAGGAAGAAGCTCCTCCCTCTTCTTTCCTTAGGCCAGTGGGATGTGTTCCTTTCTCAAATTCCCATTTCCCTTGGCTTAAGACACAAAGCCTTGTCTAATGAAGAAGGTAGAGTTAGAAATGGCCCCCTTTTTCTGTTCATGGGTTCACTTAAATAGCAGGCTATCTGTAACTTTCTAATTTCCAGAGTTCTGAGACAAGCAGGCACTGTAGTCAGAGAAGAGAGGGAGGGCCTAGCGTTTCCTGCTTGCTAGTAACTCTGATGTACTCTAAGCACACCTCGTGTTAAAATGGAGCCTAACAACCCAATCCTCAAAACAGCTCAGCTCACTTTTAGTCTTGACTATGCCTGTCTACCCAGAGCCTTCCTCCCTTGGTTGAGATATTAATAAACGCGCTCTGAGCTCATATCTCCTTCTCTTTGAGAGTCTTGCCTCTCTTCCTCCCAGAGTTCTTGCTGCACTGGTTGACTGACACTCAGCACTTTGGCTAATTGGCTTCTAAGTTGGCTGTCCCCTGGGGTGATGAAGCTTCAGCAGTTGGGTACATGGTCCCTGGAGACTGTCTGCCACACACCTGTCCCTGTCATAGCTTGCAGAGCAATGTGTCTTTCTCCATTTCCTGAGCCTCATTCCCTCTGGGATCTGAGAGACTCTTGCAAGTCACAGTTCATTTACTGAGTGGAAAAGATTAACTCTCCTAAAATGAACGAGCAATGGGGGCCTTCTCGGTCATATACTCAGTTCACAGCAGCTTCCTCCCCACAACCCCAAAGCAGACTACAGTGACGTGACGTACATGCAGCAATAATCAGTTCCCGTCAAGAGAAGTAAAAGAAGGCATAAGCTTTTTCTTTCCTTCTTTTTTCTTTCTCTTTTTTCCTTCCTTCTTTCTTTCTTTCTTTCTTTCTTTCTTTCTTTCTTTCTTTCTTTCTTTCTTCCTTCCTTCCTTCCTTCCTTCCTTCCTTCCTTTCTTCCTTTCTCTCTCTGTCTCTCTCTCTGTCTCTTTCTCTCTGTCTGTCTCTCTCCCTTTATTTTTGTTTTGAGGGGTTTTGTTTTTGAGACAGGCTTTCTCTGTGTAGCTCTAGCTATCCCAGAACTCACTCTGTAGACCAGGCTAGCCTCAAACTCACAGAGACTTCTGCTTCTGAAGTGCTGGGATTAAATTTATGTGCCACACTGAGCTGCTATGGACTACATCTGGGCAGGGAGTCTAGGTTATCTTCATGAATGGTCCTTGTTTAGATTATCAGTCTCACAAAAGACCCCTGTGCCCAGATTTTTTTTGGTTCTGTTGCTCCCTTTGTGGAGCTCCTGTTCCTTCCAGGTCTTTCTATCTCCTCCTTCTTTCATAAGATTCCCTGCACTCTGCCCAAAGTTTGGCTGTGAGAGATTTTAGGAGCCTAAATAACAACACTCCAACTACCAGTATTCAACTTAGAATTTTTAAGTGTATTTGTGTATTTTTATTTGTTTGTTTGGTGTGTGTGTGCGTGTGCATACTTGTGGAAGGAAAAGGTAACTTCTTTCAAAAGCCATCCACTTTTTTTTTTTTTTTTTTAAACAGAGTCTCTTTATAGGATCTAAGTATACCATTTTGGTTAGGCTGTCTGGTCAGCAAGCTCCAGCTATCTTCCTGTCTCTACCTCTCAACACTTATTACCATATCTGGATTTTACATGGGAATGGGGATTGAACCTAGCTCTGAACAGCTTGCCCAGTGAGACCTTTACGACTAATCTGCCTCTCCAGGCTCTGAAGAGTAGTAATTGTTGGTGTTTACTTATGTATTTATTTAGAAGGCATCTAACAATGTAACCTTGGCTAGCCTGGAACTTGCTGCATAGACCAGGCTGGCCTTGAACTCACAGAGATCTGCCTGTCTCTGCCTCCAGAGCACTGTGATGAAAAGCATGTCACCACATTCAGTTTCCTCTACTAGTTTTAAAATAATTTCCCTAGGTAGTTGACTGTTCTGGGCTAATTTCATTCTTTCTTTTGTTACTAGTTTAAATATACAGCCATTTAAATCGGAAATGAGCGTTGGAACAACCCTGCCTTCGTGTGGATTTTGCTATGGGTGCCTTCCTTTTCTTGATGGAATGCTGATGTATCAGGCTACAGTGATCTCTCCACATCTGTTTGTCTAGTTCTCATCTTAAAAGGGCTAAGCATCAGTGGCTGTTATCTGCCATTTTGGGAGTTGGTCAAGCTAAGTGCCTTGACCAAATTCAAATCAGTGATCACAGACACAGCTCTGTGAAGTACATAACCTCTACCTGAGAACGGAAGTAATAGGTAGTTTTCTAAAGCCTAGATTAAAAAAATCGAATACTTTACGGAGCTGGAGAGATGTCTCAGTGGTTAAGGTCACATATTGCTCTTGAGTTCAGTTCCCAGCACCCATGTCAGGTGGCTCACAACCATCTGTCCCTCCAGCTCCAGGAGAGCTGACACTTTCTTCTTGGCCTGCAGACACCTGCACTCTCATGCACACACAGAAACACACACATAATAAAAATAAAATAGACCTTCAAAATAAAAATCTAATATTAAAAAATGAACAAAATTTCTTAGGTCAGTCAGGTGGTGGTGGTGCAGACCTTTAATCCCAGCACTGGGGAGGCAGAGACAGAGCTTTGTGAGTTCGAGGTCAGCCTGGTCTACACAGCAAGTTCCAGGACAGCCAAGACTGTTTCACAGAGAAGAAACCTTGTCTCTAAAAAGACAAAAAAAAAAAAAAAAAAAAAAAGCTTAGTTACTAATAGGCATTACTATTAAACTAGAAAATATTTCCCAAATTTATTCTGAAAGTATATTTTGTATTATATTCCTCAAAGCCAGGAATCAGTGATCCTGAACATAGAACATGATATGAGTGGCCCTCCCCTCCCTGCTGGCACAGCACAGTGTGGCCTAAGAGCTGTTATGTACATACTGAAAACAAAACAGGAAGGAGAAAGAAGTTATGGATCAGTGTGGAATGGGCAGAATGCCAAAGCCAAGTACAAATAGCTGTAGGTGTTTTGCCCAGGACCACTTCCTACAGCAGTTTTTTTTTTGTCTCTCTGGAAGATCCTTGTTCCAGAGAGATCCTGGCTATTTCCAAGAGGATGGAATAGCTACACAGAGGGGCCAAGAAGGCTCCTAGGAGGCAGACATTGCTAGGATGGCCTTGCCCCTAAGCCCATGCCATTAGATCATGCCTATTGATCAAATAACGTTCTACCAAACTGACAATTCTTCATCAAGGAAAACTATAAAAACTAGCAGATTTCTCTGGTCTTTGACTCTTCATTTTTAAAGGCTCTTGTCCCACTGAAAATTTTGATAAGTTTTGTTGTCTTTCTCTTGTTAACCCGTCTTTAGTTGTAAGTATATCTACCATGAGACCACACCTTTCTGCCCCTACAGTGTGCTGGCTTTCATGATGACACAGGATCCCTTCTCTGTGGCCATCCCCCACTTTTCACAAAGATCCAGCTCAGAACTGGGTTGCACCATGGCTTTCCTTTTGCTAATTCTATGCCAATTCTTCATTGACTTCCTTACAAAAGTGTTTGTGGGATGTCATATCTATGTCTGAGGTGCGGAAGAAATGATGTTTCAATTTTCCTTTTTGGTCATTACCCCAAGCCGCAGACCTTATGTTTGATGCACCGCAGTTGCTCTGATTCTAGCCAGAGTTCTTGACCTTTCTATTGTTCTTGAGAATATAAAAGATGCCTGAGTACATTCATTACTTTTCTCATTGCCTCAATAAAATACATAATGAAAAAAAATTAAGGCGGAAGGGATCCTTTTGACTCATAGTTTTAGGGGAGGAAGTATGATGTTGGGAACATGGCTGGCCAATTAGGGCCACAGTTAAAAAGCAGGGAGGTGAGTTCTGTTGCTCTGTTAATTTCTTTTATTCAGTCTGAGACTCTAGTCCATGGAAGTGGTACTTCCATTCTGGGTGGGGCTTCCTGCTTCAGTTAAACCTTTTGTAGACACATTCATAGGTGAGAGTCTATAGTGATTCTGAATTTAGTCAAGGAGACAAATAAAATTAAACAAAAACCCTTGTTTTCTGAGCCTCATCTTTAGTAGATATGGGGATCATAGACCAGCAGCCATATGATGTACCCAACAGGCAGAGCAGTGCAGCTTAGACAGCTCCTAATATGGAGATATGGGAAGCTCCTAATATGTATATATGGGATATTTGGGTCCAGCTCTTGTGGTTTGATATATAAACAAGAGAATGAGAAGCAGACTGTTCAAGTCCATTCATCAGCTCAGACATGCTGGTCTGTAAATCTCAACTACTTGGGATACTGAAACAGGAAGATTCAATGCCAACCCAGGCAACTATATATAAAGACCCCTGTCTTCAGAAAAGAAGAGCCCATTAAATAATGGCTGCCCTGACTACAGCACAGCCATTTTACTGATTTTAACCAGAAATTGTTATCTGCTTATGAACTTGGACTTGACATTTTAGGAGATGTCTGTTTCAAGACATGCAGACCAAAACCCCGACTTCATTTAGCTGGAAACGGGTACAAGGTGAGTGGTGATCTGGGAGAGCGCTCACCCATTTAGTAGCCCAGTTGGTTATCATGTGGTTTGCTAGGAGTCTCCTGAAAGAAACCTCCTACTTCAGATCCAGGGAGACCAGGCAAACCACTGCAGTCACAAAATGGGGTTATAGCGTGAGTACAGCCAGCAGCCAGCTACTGCCTAGACCTTCCTTTCGCTGGTCCCCCCACTTAGCTCCCACCTACAGCCTCCTGCTGTTAAAAAACAGTACTTTCTATGCAGTACAATCTCCGCACATTTGTCAGTGTGACTGTACAGAAGAGATTTCCAAGAACCTGGAGAAAGCTTGCATCTGGACATCTGTTGATTAGATGCAGGAAGCTGTCTTTTGGAACTTCCTCACAAATATTTCTCAAAAGTCTACGTGGGTTGTGATGGGAGTGGTGGTCATTTTTTTTTTTAACCTAAATATTGAATCATTCTCTAGTCGACTTCTAAAAGGCAATCTGCGGGAGAATTGGTGTGTTCTCATCTCTACCCTCGCTGACTCATGTGGTCTAATAGCTGTGGAGAATAGCATTTTAATGAACTTGAGCCTCACCTCAGGCACCCTGCCTACTCAGCCTTTGATTATGGTGTAATGACATATATCAGCTCCTAGCCAGCTATTTTCTAGCATATCTGGAGCTCAAATTATATGGTTGTTCAAACACCACACCAGACTGAGTAGATGCTTATTTATTTGACCTTTTCAGGAAGAATAGGAACGCTTTTGTCCTATGCGTTAGCCATCGCCATCGTCACATCATTTTGTAAGCTTCCTCCATTTTGGTTAAACAGTTACAACTGCTGAACCTGATGTCATTCATTTTCCAGAATTTAGGTGACTTGTTTTTCTAGATTTTTCCCTTCTCACCCTAATTGTCCTCAGGTAATGTCCAGTCATGTGTGATGCTTATCCAGACCTGACATTCTTTAACTAGCTACTCACTGGTGACCCCTCATGATGGCCAGCTGCTGGCCCCAAAGAGAAACTTTTCAATACTCTACCCCCTTTCTACTCTGTAACTACCCCTGTAAGCAGACAGTGGGCTCTGCCTCATGAACTAGAGGTTCCCTGTCTACCGTGTCTTTTCCTGAGTATAAGCCTGAGTTGTGGGAGAATTAGTTGTTTCCTGGCTATCTTTCCTCCTAGCTGACCTCACCATATGCCAAAGCATATGATTGAGGGGCTTCACAACAGACATGAAATCTATCACGCCCCTGGACTTCCAAGCAACTCCACCTCTGTCTTTAAAAAAAAAATACAGAAATGCTGGTCATTAAAAAAAGATTTATTTTAAAAAAAGATTTATTTATATTTTATTTAAAATTAAATTATGTGCATATATGCGTGTATGTATGTGTGTGTGTGTGTGTGTGTGTGTGTGTATGTGTGTGTGTGTGTGAATGTTAGAAAAGAATGTCAGACCCTGTGGAACTGGAGTTATTGATGGTTGTGAGCCAGCTCAGGTCCTCTGCAAGAGCAGCAAGAACTCTTAACTGCTGACCAATCCCAAAGCTGCACATCCTTAAGGCCTGAGGTCACCTTAGGCCATGATGACTGCTTGAGGGTCAGACCCTGAGGTCGTGTAGAGAAGGGACATCACCTGCAGGTTAGCTGCTGTAGCTGAGGGCTTGAGGAGAAAGCTTTGAGCCAATGGCAAGACAATGTCTTTGAGTGAATTATAAACATTCAAACACGAATTAGGATGCACTCTTATTTCTTCTCTGGCTTGCTCTACCCCCAGCACTCCTCAGGGAAACCAAACCAAACCAAAGCAGGCCCCAAACCAGGCAGGCCCAGACTGCCTGCCAAGCCCCAAGCTGCCTAATGTTGGTTAGAGATCTCAAGTCCTGTTTTGCTGAGATTGCTTGATGTGGAAACTTAAAAGAGCTGGAATTCAAGTACCCGTATTTCAAAGTGTATACATGGATCAGTGCGTAAAAGTGAAATTGGCTGGGGAGATAGGACAGTGGGTAGAGCGCTTGCCTTGCAAGTAACGGAACCTGACTTCAACCTTGGAGCCCGTAACGGAGCAGGTGTGCTATGCACACCTGCAGTTCCATCCCTAGGGAGGCAGGGACAGGCAGATCCCTGGGGCTCTCTGGCCAGGAAGCTTGCTTGTCTTGCTCTCAGCCGGTGAGAGATCTTTCTCAAAATAAAGACGGGCAGTGCCTTAGAAACACCGGAGGCTGTGCTCTGGCTTCCACACACGTAGACATGTGTGCACTCATGCCCCTCCCGCGCGCATGTGCACCTGCACACACGTGAATACGCAAAGCAACTCTAAGTAGTTTTACAAACTTGACCTACTAACTTTATGGCTTAGAATCAAAGCGCAAGGTCTCCACTCTTGCTTCTGGAGCAAGCACAGTCCTGACTTCAAATTCCAAGATTGCTCTTGTTTGATTTATTGTTACTTTTTTTTCCTTTTCCTTCTTCCAAAGCCTCTCACACACCCCTTCTTGCTCTCTTTCAAGTTGATGGCCTCTTTTCTCATTAATTGTTATTATATGCATACATGTATATCCATATCTGTTCCTACATATAACCGGCTCATTCTGTACCATGTTGCATGATGTTCTCCGGGGATAACCGTTTGGTTTTGGACAGACAATTGATGTGCTCTTCCCTGGGGAAGACCGTATCTCCAGGCCTTGGCATGCTTGCAGTTCTTCATTTTTAAACAGATGTTTACATGTATGTGGTATTCCCGCGTGTGGGGGTGCATGCGTGGACAGGTATATGTGCACATGTGTGCACATGCATGTGGAGGCCTGAGATTGGTCAGGAGTCTTTCTTGATTGCACCCCACCTTATTCTTTGAGGCAGAGCTTTTTCGTTGAAGCCAGAGCTCATCAGTACGACTAGTCTAGAGCTCAGCTTGCTCTGGGGGTCTCGCGTGACTGCCTTCTAAGGGCTAGAGTTAGCTGCAGGTGGGCTGCCATGCCTGCACTGCGTTTATGTGTGCTCTGGGGAGCCAGGAACCAGCCCTCACGGCTGTCAGACAACCGCCTTTTTTCCTGAGCCATCTACAGCTCCGTGCTGTCTGTATTAAACATGTACACACGGACTCATGAAGAACGTATTTCTTGTAAAAGCCTCAGTTTCAGCACAGTCTGTGAGATTCATCGAAGTCGCTGCAGGCAACACTACCGCATTCTTCGCATAGAGCTGTGTACAGCCATGTACATGTGTACAGACATGTAGCAGGGTATGCATTGCAGTGTGTTAATCTGCGCGACTTTGATGAGCAGTTGGCCTGATTTCTGTTTGGGACTGCAATAAACAATGGTGCTATGAATATGTGTTTAAGTGTCTTTGTTTTTTTCTTTCTCTTAACACACTCATTTTCAGGAAGATTGTTGGTAGTACGTGCTTACACTTCGCAAGCTCAGGTTATCTTACGCTTCACCAGTATTTGCTGTTATACTTCCTTCTCAGTTTAGTCATTTTTGTTTGTTTCCACACAGATTTTTCTTCGTGTGGCCCTGGCTGTCCTGGAACTCACTTTTTAGACTAGGCCTGGCCTTGAACTCACAGAGATCCACCTGCCTCTGTCTCTCGAGTGCTGGGATTAACGGCATGCACCACCACCGCGCTCTGCTCATTTTAGTCATTTTGAAAATGATTCGTTTAAAAATTGTAGTTGCTGTTCTGTGCGTTTGTGCTCAGTATGGGCATGCATGTGTCAAGGGGCACCTTGAGGAGAGAAAACAAGTTTGTGGAGCCAGTTCTTGGCTTTTACGTGTTCTAGAAATAAACTCAGGTAACCAGGCCTCCATGGCAAACACCTTTACCTGCCGAGGCGTCTTGCCAGCCTGAGCTTTCCCTATTACAGCTTAAGTTTGTATTTTCGTTATGACTATCAGATCTAAGCATGTCCTCATGTATTTCCTGGCTATTTTAATAGCCTCTTTGCTGGTTATTGTGCTGGGGAGCCTGGGACCTCCGTAGCTAAGGCTGTTCTGTATATGGCCCAGGCCTGGACACTGTCTTTATGGTTGTTTGTTAATATTTTTGCTCTATTTCTTGTATTAAACTTTCCTTTTCTTTTTATCAAAAAAGACTTTATGATTTATAACAGTTTTATATATTTTGGGTATTTATATATATATATTTAAATGTGTCTTTGGATAATGAAAAGTTGGTAATTTTAATGCGATTTCTTTCCTTCTAAGTTTCAATTATTTCATTTTTTGAGAATTTTGTGTGTGAGTACTGTTGTTACATCATTCTTCCCCTTCATTTAATCTTATTCATCATAAAAAAATTCTATAGGTGAGACTTTTTATTTTATTTTTTTGTGAGAAGGTATCTTTTTGGACAGCAAATTTTTGGGGGGAGGGTAAATGTATATTTTTACTTTGGTGTTTTGTTTGTTTGTTTGTTTGTTTCAGCTCTTTACCTGTCTGGAAGAAATTCTTGCTTGCTTCTAGCCTGGAGTAGTTTTACATGTCTAGTCATTGAAACTTCCTTGTCTCTGAGCTGTCTTCTTGCTTTATTCGCTTGATTTTTTTTTTTTCTCACTTTTCCGCTGGGCAATATTGACCACTTCCTACTCAAGCCAATGGACTTGAGTACTTAAGCCGTCATGTGGCTTAGGATGGATTTCTTAGTCTCAGCTATGATCTAACTGACCATACTTGCCAGCCACCCTCTCTAATGAGCTGGTCTCCACATCCCTGTGTCTAATTTTATCCTCAGCCACTTTCCTGGCTACGGGCTTATGACAGCTGGTGAGCAGTTGTCCTCACCTCAGTTGGGAAAGGAGCATCCCCTTACTTAGGGCATGTCCCAGCTAATCCTAGTGTTTAGTTTTTCATGTCAAGGTTAGGTTGAGTAAGAGCATGAGAGGCAACATCAAACATCTTTTTTTCTGTACCAAACAAGCTATATTTTAGCCTAAGTGACTTCCAGCCAAAGGAAGATGAAAGAGAGAGACCAAAGAGCTCAGAAAAGTGCCATATTCAAAGGTACTGTATTATCTTCAAGTATCATAGGAAGCATTACTGCTATTTGTTTTTTGTTTTTTAAGATTTATTTATTATTTATACAACATTTTGCCTGTACACCAGATCTTACTTAGTACAGATGGTTATGAGCCATCATGTGGTTGCTGGGAATTGAACTCAGGACCCTTGAAAGAACAGCAAGTGTTCTTAACCTCTGAGCCAGCTCTCTAGCCCCCACTACTGCTATTTGTTTTGGAGAATTTATAATTATCGTTAACTAACATTAAAAATAAAATAAAAAAAAAATAAAGCACAAAACAAAAAGGAGAAAATAAAGAAAAAAAATCCCATATCTTTTCTTGGAGTACTTTACACAGTGTTTGGTTTTGTGCGTGATGTGTGTATACATGTTTGTGTGTGTGTGTAAACGTGTGTGTGTGTGTGTTTGTGCAAATGTGTGTCCTTGTGGCGGTCCAAAGTTTACATGATGTATCTGAATTTCTCTTTGCCTTTTTTTTTGTTGAGGCAGAGTCTCTTCATGAACCGAGAGCTCACCAATTTTGCCTGGTCTAACTAGCAGGCTTGTCTTGAGGACTCCCTGTTCTGCATCCTGATTTCTGAAATTCTAGGCAACTGCCAAGTCTTCCTGGCTCTCCAGCCCTCCACTCTACCCACCAAGCCATCTTCACACCCTGCCCTAGACAACTGATTTCACTGAAATGCACCTAAATGCAATCATTATTTCCATTAGGATGAGCAGGTAGCGGGCTGGGAATAAAGCTCAGTGGCAGAGCACCTGCCTAGCAAATGTGACACCATAATTTCAGTTCCCAGCCCCCAGGTGTGCAGTGGCGATTGAGGTGAATGTGCTAGAGCGCAAGGCTGAGTCCTCTTATGTGGCGTTTTCTATTTATGACCAGTGAAGGCTATTCAGAAAGTCCTGATGATATCAGACAAATAAATATTGGTTTACCATAACTGGCCCTCATGGAGGGCTTTCTATGTGCTAGGCACCATTCCTTTTTTTTTTTTTTTTTTAAGGATTCAGAGGTCTTTTATTTAATTTCATTTTATGTGCATCAGCGTGAAGGTGTCAGATCCCTTGGAAATGGAGACAGTTGTGAGCTGCCATGTGGGTGTTGGGAATTGAACCTGGGTCCTTTGGAAGAGCAGACAGTACTCTTACCCACTGAGCCATCTCTCCAGCTCAGCACCATTCTTTATATATATTAATATACTAATCTTCCCAAAAGCCTGAGTTCTAGAATTTACTTTTACTATTTTAGAAATGAGAAACAAGCAGAAAAATACTCTCCCATGTTTGTTTGTTGTTATTTTTCTTTTTGTTTTTTCGAGACAGGGTTTCTCTGTGTAGCCTTGGCTGCCCTGGACTTGCTTTGTAGACCAGGCTGGCCTTGAACTCACAGAGATCTGCTTGCCTAGAGTTCTGGGATTACAGGAGTGCCTTACTATGTCCTGCTCTCCCATGGTAATTTTGCTAATAAGTATAAGACTCAGGACATCTGGTGTCAGCACTTACTTCTCCTTTTTCTAAATTTTTATTTATTTATTATTTATTATAATTTATTCACTTTGTATACCAGCTGTAGCCCCTCCCTCTTTTCTTTCCAGTACCCCCCTTCCTTCTTCTCTCCCTCTGCTCCTCTCCTAGTCCACTGATAGGGAAGGTGCTCCTCCCCTTCCATCTGACCCTAGCCTATCAGGTCTTATCAGGACTGGCAGCATTGTCTTAGTCAGTGGCCTGGCAAGGCTTCACTCCGTCTTCCCCCCCCACCCCCGCCCGCCCCTGAAGGTGGAGGTGATCAGAGAGCCAGCCACTGAGTCATTTACACAATGGGATATTACTCAGTAACTAAGAAAATCATGAAATTTGGAGGCAAATGGATGGAACTAGAAAAGATCATCCTGAGTGAAGTATCCCAGAAGCAGAAAGACACGCCTGGTATATATTCACTTATAAGTGGATATCAGACAGATAATATAGAATAAACATATTAAAATTACTTCTTAATCACGGTATCTCAAGAAAATTCCTGTTACAAAGCATTGGCAGTATGAAAAGAGAAGAAGAGAAACTCCTAAGTGGACACTGTGCTAAACTGTTTTGATGCATTATCTCTTGATTTCAAAAACAGTGCTGAAACAAAGCTGTGATTTCTATATCAATTTCTTACAGAGATTGATCAATGCCTTCTATAACAGCACACAGGGAGTGGATGGTCTGACTGCAGACAGAGCTCTGTGTTCTGCCATGCTCCATAAGATGAGACCTCTTGTCCAAGTCTGTTGATAGTCAAAGTTAAAGTTGATATGCTAGTAAAGTGAGGTAGTGTTAACAGGGAGCCAAAGGGTGGAAGACTTCCTTATTATGGTATGTTGAAAAATGAGATGAATATATATCAGGTGAATGAACACTATAACTAACGTTATATTTACCTAAAACAATGTAACTCTGAAAAACTTAAATAGTATTTTTAAAGTTGTATTCCAGTTTAATAAAGTGCTTGGGGAGAAAAAAAAACTTAGGAATGAACTATTCTTATTTTTATTTATTTACTTATACATTTGTTCACTTACTTAGTTTTAGACAGGGTCTCCCTGTGCAGCCCTTATTAGCCCAGAGTTCACCAGCTTCCTGGGCACTGGGCTCATAGCTGCACACCAATGCAGCTTCTTAGTTGTATCTTTAAGCTAAGGAAACGTAGAAATCAGCTTTTTAGACAAAAACCTTAGGAAGAATTGGCTTTATAAATAATAAATTACCAATAGAGTCTCCATTTTACAGATTTTGTGTTTCAAAAGATTTAAAGATACTTAAAGAACATATAGTAATTGAAGTAGCCCTTGAAATATACATTCTACCCATCTATACATGATGTTTCTGCTAACTGAACACTGACTTAACCAGGAGACTGAGGAGATGTGTGATGTATACATACTCTATAAGAAAGCCATACTATTTTGGTCTCAAGCAATGCGGGATGTATTTATGGTCACTTTTCACATGGACAGCTTATAATGGAATTACTTCCTTCTGTAACTGGTAGGGTCAGAACCCACTTGTAGCTTCCCAGGCTCTATTTCTGGACCCCATTGACTCTAATATCCAGTTCTCATAGAAGGAACTTAGGATGTTCATCTGCTTTCATACCACTGCTCTATACGGTGGCTCTGTTTCCTTCTGTTTTGAGGCACAGTAGTTAAGAAGCGGGTGCTGAAGGGCCGGGCATGTAGGTGCTTGCCTTGAATCCCAAGCACTCAAAAGAAACATGTGTGTTTCACAGAGTTTCAGGCTAGCCTGATTTAACATAGTGATACCCTGTCTCAAAAGCAAAATAAAAAAAGAAGCAAGTGCTGAAGCCACACATCTTGACTTCTCTATTTGCTCAAGGAATTGTCTGTATGCAGACACCTTTATGGATTCCTATGTAGTATCATTTTCAAAGCATCAAGTACTCATTTTGTTCATAGAGCTAGTGAGCTAGGTTAATCAAGAGACCTACACAATTTACAGGCATCTTCTGGGTACTCAGCCACATAAGTATGGATTTTCTTTCCAACCTTTTCTGTCATGTCCATCCTTTGCCCACTTTCTGGAGTGGAAATAAGTTAGTTAACTAGTTAATTAATTAATAGCATTCTCCTTAGAACTCTAAAACAAAAGAGTTTTAAACATTGCATCCTAAAATGAGAAGCTCGATGTCTATGCAGGACGAATAAAGGTTAACATCTGGTCCTGCGATGTCCATGACCAACAGTCTCAGCATCGGGGAAGCCAAAGGGGAGTTTATGGAAAGGGATTCAGAAGGTGGAGCGCTTGCTTTCCTACTCCTCTGTGAGGAAGGATGTGCTTCCTCTCCCCCAGCCAATACTCACTCTCTTTAAACAGATAAAAGACTATTTTATCTCATGCAAAAGAAAGCCAGAGAGGCATAACTGATATTTGGTCAGCTACTGTTTTCCATCATGGTCAAAAGATGGCTGCTCAAGGCTGCAGAGAGGCCATAGCAAGGGCATAGGTCTATGTTCTCAGGGAGATTGTATTTCCTTTTTCCTTCATCTACTTTCCCGTCCTTTTGTCATTACTATCGTGTTTTGATTCATGCAGCTTTCTAGCAGACCTTTAGGGTGGACAGTATCAGTTTTTCCCCTTTGCTCTTCCTCACTTTGGTTCACAAGCTGATAACAGAATTCCCCTTTCATTTAATCTGCCAATGTTTTAATACATGTACTTCTTACATAAGGTAAGAAGTACATGTATTAATTTTTAATCTAATATGCAGAAGGGCATGTTGGATTCATTACGCATGGTGTCTGCTATAACTGTAGATGTCAAGAAACCTTGATCCATGGAGGTCTATGGTCTCAAGAGCAAACACACATATATACCCGGTGAATGTGATAGCACTGGGTCCCACCCCCAAAGAAGCTGTCAACAATTGAAAACAAACTCAAAGAAAAACACAAACCAAACCTATAGCCAACACTTACCAGCTTGGGTTTATTGCTATGAAGAGACACCATGGGCTGGAGAGGTGACTTCGCCTTTAAGAGCTAGGCTCATGACCATAAATGTAGGGTACACCGTGGCCAAGGCAACTCTTATGAAGGACAGCATTCAGTTGGGGCTGGCTTACAGTTTCAGAGGTTCAGCCCATTATCACTGTGGTGGGAAGTATGGCAGCACCCAGGCAGACATGGTGTTGGAGATGGAGCTGAGAGTTCTACATCTTGATCTGCAGGCAGCACTAGGAGACTGTGTGCCACATTGGGTATAGTTTGAGCATTTATAAGACCTCAAAGTGTGCCCCACAGTGAGTTAACAGTGAGTTACTTCCTCCAGCAAGGCCATACTTCCTAATAGTGGCACTCCTGATGGCCAAGCTTAAACACGAGTCAGCCTAGTCAAACCACTGCAGGAGTCTTATCCCTTTTCTCAAACTATGCCCCTCCTCTGCCCACTGAGCATCCTGGTCATAGAGGAATAGAAGCTGGAAGGGGCAAAAGAGAAGCTGGGAGACAGCAGAGTCACCGTACATCTTTCTCCCATTGATTGGGACACATGAGCTCTTGGGAGAGGAAAGGTTCAGAGTTGGATAGAATACTTTTAACAACAATGGACATTTTTTTTTAGTATCTTAAATGAGGAGAAAGCAATGGGTTCTGCTGGATAATGTTAAAAGATATGGTGATGTTACTGATGCTTGCTCAAAGGCCTTCTTGGATCTCACCTGGCCTTTTCATTGCTACAGTATCAGTCAGTCAAGGAAATCCCTAGTAGCGTTTGAGCGTTTTCCAACAGGAGAAAAACCAGTACTCACAGTGTACACACGTAAGAGGAACTGATGGATGTTACCAGGATTAAAAAAAAAAAAATCTAGTTTGTTACTGATGGCCTTTGCACCCTCTCTCTAGCACTAGTCTAACGTGAATGGGTTAAAGAGAATGATAATGTGTGCTTGCTACCATGCACTGAAGCCCTGTGTTTGAGCCCCAACACCACAGAAAACCACACATCAAGATTAGAAGTTCAAGGCTATCCTCAGCTACATAGTGAGTTTTCAAGGCCAGGTTTTGCTATGTGAGGTGCTGTATCACAAAAAGAAAAAGGTAAGGTAAGAAGGGAAGGTAGAGAGTAAGAAGGTAAGGGGAGAAGGGTAAGAAGGGAAGGGGGGAGAGAGAGAGAGAGAGAGAGAGAGAGAGAGAGAGAGAGAGAGAGAGAAGGCCATACCTTTTGGGATGTCTGCCTGATGTTCTCTCTTTGTGCCTCTTTCTCCCTTCAAGAGATTGCCTCAGATAGACATCTGTGTCTCACATCTGACTCGGACAATCCCCCCAAGAGTATATTAACTAAGGGAAGATATATTTCCCATTCCAGACAGGCTGTGTCTCCTAGCAATGTTAAATGGAGGGAGAGGGGTGCAGGCTGAGGGATTTTGGCACTGAGTATGGTCAGTAGCTGAGAGAATGGTCTGACCCTCTGCTATTGTAGGGCCTAGAAGTATCCTGCTTTATTTTGGGGGTGGGTGGAGGGCATCTGCACTTTCATGGCATTCGTAACTTCCTCACTTTGCTTAAGCTTCCCAGAATAACTTATTATTTGTCCTGAAAATTTCTTACAATTTTTATTCCATTTTATGTATTATTACCATCATCATTTACTATAACTACCACTACCACTACTATTAGTCTTAGTCAAAGTTCCATTGCTGTGGAGAAACACCACGACTATGGCAACTCTTATAAAGGAAAACGTTTAATTGGGGCTGGCTTACCGTTTCAGAGTTCAGTCCATTATTGCCACGGTGGGAAGCACGGCAGCCTGCAGGCTGATATGGTGTTGGAGAGGTAGCTGAGCGTTCCACATCTTCATCCACAGGCAGCAGGAAGAGAGAGCAACATGGGGCCTACCTTGAGCATCTGAAGCCTCAAACCCCACCCCCAGTGACACACTTCCTCAAACAATGCCACACCCTACTCTATGAAGGCCACACCTTCTAGTAGCGCCACACCCTATGAGCCTACAGGGGGCAGTTTTCATTCAAACCAGTACATCATCACCACCACCACCACCACTACCACCATCATCATCATCACTATTATTATTATTATATGTGGGAGGCATGTACACACAGTGCATGCTTGCCAAGGCAGCCAATGAGGTCAGAGGACAACTTCCTGGAGGAGTTGATTCTTTTCGGTCTCTGTAGGTTTCCAGATTGAATTCAGGTCATAAGGCTTGGATAGCAAGGACCCTCACTCACTGAGCCAAATGTTTTCCTTTTCTTTCAGTGTCTAGGCATTCTTCCCAATGGTCCCTATCACTCTTGACCAGAAACAGACCGCTACAAGTGTCATGGACCACAGAGAACTGCAGCTGCTGCACTGGTGACTGGCAGGTTATCTTTGGTGAAAAGGAGATACTTCCTTTGGTGACGTTGGGCTTTTATTTAGTAAGTTTGTACTTAGAGAATATTTTTAGCCTACTAGTTTATATTTACTGGAAGTATGAATGATACTGATACTTAGAGGAAGAGATTTTCATTTCAAGTGTATGAAATAAGGAACAAGGTCATATTTCTTCAGAAATAATGCTGAAGGTGTCCTTACGGAATACATACCGAGTAGAGTTAGGTAGCTTTTCAGACTGCTTTAATCATAGAAGCCTTGCGAACCAGAGGCTCACTGTGCTGACTGGATGTGGTAGGTATTTTGAGTTTGATCAGCATCCTCTAGTTAATCCTCCCTTATAATTCTGATCATTAAGAAGGTTAACTTCAAGCCAACGCTGTGATGCTACACGCCTTTAATCCCAGGACTTGGGAGGCAGAGGCAGGTTGATCTCTGAATCTGAGGCCAGCCTTGTTATAGTGTAAGTTCCAGTACAGCCAAGGATACACAGAGAAACTCTGTCTCAACCCCTACAAAAGGCTAAATTTAAAGTACATGTGTTTTATTTGTCATATCTATGGTAATATAATGTGATGCAGAGCAGCTTTGAAGTGGCTATTAAAATAGCTTTAGGTGGGGTGGTGAGATGGCTCAAGTGGGACAAGGCATTTACCACCAAGCCTGAGGACCCGAGTTCAATACCTGGGAGACCCACCTGGTGGAAGGAGAGATCTGACTTCCATTAAGTTGTTCTTGAACCTCCATATGTATGCTGAGTCACATACATTCACACACACACATAACTTCCACACACATAATAAATAAGTGTAATTAAATTTTAAAAACTTTAGACAAAAATGCCTATCCAGCATAGTAAAGTTTAGAAGTGCAATTGGTCCCTTTAATATGAATATTTCTTTTCTTGTGCTCTTCATGGTTCTTAAAAAACTATGCATTTCTCAAAGTGAAAGGCATGCCACTCAGTGGCTAGGAAGCAGCATTGCAGGAGAGAAAGGAAATGCCATTTGTGATGCTGAGTATTAAGACATCGAGCCAAGGAGAAGTACAACCAAGCTGAGATTAAGATGGGTTATGAGAGCAGTTCTAGAATTAACCTTCTGGTTAATTTTATGGCATGACCACATTGTTTGTATTAATAGAGGCACATTCTGCCAGAGCACCTTTATTCATTTACCAGTTTAGCTCTGGACTGTGCATGATTTTGCAATCCTCCCCACCCTGGGAACATTTCGAAATATCTGGAGATATTTTTGATCATCACAACTGGTGTGTGTGTGCGCACATGCATGTGTGCATGCACCAGGGATACTGTTAAATATGTACTATCTTACAATGCCTAGGGCAGTCCCAAATAAAAAAAATAATTTCTCAGTTCAAATGCCAATGGTGCTACTGTTGAGAAACTTGGTTTAGAAAAATACCAGTTTTATATGTTTCTGAACTAATAAATGCCTCGAAGAACTTGAGTCAAAGTTCCTTAAATGCTAACTGATTAGCTCAGTTTTGTTTCTAAGGTATAGACTTTGGATTTGTTTTATCAGCAACTTTTATAAGTCACGTTCAGATGTCAGAAAGGCCTGAATGCTCCGAGACAAACTTTCCCAGAACTTGCCTTTCTTCTTTCCTTTTTCAAATCTTCCCTCCTTTCATTCCCTGAGGAGATAGGCATTTCTCCTCAGCTGTGCAGCATTTCATTAGACTAAATACTCTATGTACTGACCAGAAGCAAATACAATAGGCGCATATAAAATCTGGATAGGGCTTTTAGTGTGTGATATTACTAAGTCATTTATTTTAGATCTTAAAAATATTATCTTTAGACACTATGCAGAGGTGACCAAGCTTACTTTTACATTTGTGTGGTGAATCAAATATCAGGGAACCTTTAATATCTATGAAAAGAACTAATAAAACCTTGAGTGTGTCTTATCTTTTTTTTTTTATTTTTATAACAAAGTATGTGAGAGGTTAAAAATGTTTCTCTATAGATGGTATCTGCTTAGAAAAGCAGACCTGGATTTAATCTACTTGTTAAAAAACAAGGCCACTGTTTCTTGACAGGCTATAAAATGCAGAAAGTTGCTACCATTTTCTTACATTTTTAAGCCTGGCATTAAAAGCCTGTTTTAAGCCTGGTGACAGTGCCTCTGACATCCAGTAAAATAAATGTTTGGTACAAAGCATGTATGCAAATAACCTTTGCTAAATGAGTTAACATCAAAGGTGAAGTTCAGGAGAAAAAGGTGATTGCCCTTTACAGCAATACAGCAGTCATTTGCTCCTCCTTCAGTACGGTGTATGTTTACTTATCCCAAGTAACAGCGTGGCCTGTTGACAAGTCAAATAAAAATGCCCTAAAGTCACTTGTTTTCTCACTCAGACTTACTTCTTTACCTTTGTTTCTAGTTCTTTTTGCAAACAACTTTCTCAAATTGCTCCTTTCCTTCTTTTTAAAACCTGGCTCTTTTTGGTGTCTTTACAGATGGAGTTTGCCTCCATCTTACTCTGCTTGGAACAGTCTTCATTTGGTTTTCTTGTCTTTAAGAGCCACCTGCAACAGTACCTTTTGTCTGGGACCAGTGAGTACATTCTGATTTCCCTCGTCTCTTCCCATAAATCTTTGGTGCTGGATTGCAGCTTCAGGGTCCTGCCCATCTTCTTCATCTGAACGACGAATTTAGCACAATGGTATGGCTTTTGGTAAACAAGATTGCGCACAATGCAGGGATTGATGAAGAGCTTAAACCGCCTGGTTTTATTGTGAAAGGCTTATTTCTTTTCCAACTTTATTTCTCAGTTTGTAGCCAAACTACCTCCTAGCATTTATAGACTAGCTCTTAATGCCTCCTGCATTTCCCAGCAATAGTCTTTCCTAACTAAGCATCCATACCGTTTATGCTTTGTACAATTCTGTGGGTCCTTTAAAAATTAAAAAAAAAAAAAAAAGGTCCCTCTGGGAAAACTCAAGTTTAATGAGACTGTGAATAAATCACTACTGTTTTATTCTTCATATCTTCAGTATGTGAGTTAAACTGTGGTTGCTTAAAAAAAGGCGAATGGCACCATCCATGACTACAACACCAAGCAGAGGTTATACCTTTATTTGGAGAACCACGGCCAACCCCTACAAGGCCCATAACCCGCGGGCTCCGCCTCTGGTTCCGGCTCAGGCCCCGCCCCCGTCCCAGACCCCGCCCCTCGGCGGCCCCCCTGGGCGCCAGGGCGCACGCGCCGGACTGGAGCTGGCGCGGCCGTCCCCTCCCCCACCCGGGCCGCCGGAGGGGAACCGGCAGCCGCGGCTGCTCGGGCCGGCGGGGTCGGTCGTCGTCATGGAGTACCCGTGGAACGAACTGACCCTGGCCTTCTCCCGCACGTCCATGTTCCCCTTTTTTGACATCGCCCACTACCTCGTATCGGTGATGGCGCTGAAGCAGCGGCCAGGTGAGTGAAGGGTCCCGACGCGCGCCGGGTTCCGCGTCCTCCCCGCCGGGGCGGCCGAGGGCAGGGTCCCCCGGGTCCCACCCTCCGTACCGAGCACCCCACTCCGACCTGGCCTTAGGACACTGGTGCAGACCTCTGAACAGGACGTCCCAGCTGGCACCCCGGACCTTGCTAGCGTGTTGAGCCCGGGGAGTCACGGAGACGCGGTCCAGCTAACAGTCACTGGGCACTTCACCATCTGTGAAACGCGCGGGGCGGGACGTGGTCTTCACCCCACCGAGGCCCGCGAGCCGTGGGACCCAAGAGCAGAGTGTGTCCTCCTGTCCCCCACGCGGACCGTGTGGCTTTCCTGTTGTTGTTATTATTCCCATTATTTTTCCGAGTCTCGGTCTTCGGGTTCGGGCGTTTCCCTGCCTTCTACTGGCTGCCTCTCCCTGTCCCTCAGGTGAGGTGTGAAGGCGGGAGGCTGATTTGATGGGCCCACCTCTTGCGGACCGCTGGTTTTCTAGAGCCTGGACTCTCCTGTGTTTCTGAGACTGTGAGTCTAGCTCGCTGAAGGGCGGCCCGTCTGCAGGGTTCCTCTGATTAGAGACAGCTGCAGTTTGTTACCACTCCGTACCTTCTCAAGGTGTGGTTCACTTTTTATTTATTTCCCTGGCACACACTCTAAGCTTAGTTATTTCCATAATGATGATAGTCAGCGGTCGTTCATCATCTCATTGCCTTTATGGGTGTGCAGTGAAGCTTCCCAGGGGATCAAATGAGTCCAACCAACCATTTCTGTTTGAAGCTGGACATTAAGGAGATTTGCAGTGTACCTTTTCCCACGAAATAGTTTTTACTTTGGATAATATGGTTATTTTAGTAAAGAACACATTATTTATTTTAACATTTAGTGGACTGTTTTAAAACCCATATGTTAAAACTTTAAAAAAAAAACTGTACACTTAGCTGAATGTAAACAAAAACTCTAGGCCCATTGTTACTGTTACTGGAGGTGGGTGCTAGGGAGATGCCCTCCCACCGATTGTGGCCCCAGCCCAAGGAATTTTTAAAATCATCTTTTTAAACATATGACTTATGTAAGTATATTTAATTAAAAAAATCACAGTTACATGATTTTGGATAAAAACACTAATAGAACCATGATCATGATAAAAATTTGAAGTATTTTCCTTGTGGACTCCAAGTCCCCTTTGCCCTTTTGTGATCTCTCTCCAAACCGTGGTAACCCATGCGAGCTCTGTATAAATTTTAGGGGTCTCTAGAGGTCCAAAATTTGAGAATCACTTGAATAATTGAAGGTTAATTAACATGTTTTTCTCCCAGTTCAGTAAATGAAAGCATTCCCAGGAGAACGCCTATGCAAGCAGGGAGTGTGTCGGAGTACCTGTTAACTTTAGCAGTAGTAATTATTGTCAGTCATAGAAAGCAGTTTTCATTTGCATTTTTCATGGTTATTAGTGTGTGTGCTTCCTTGGTTTAGTGGCCATTTGATTTAATTCCTGTAACTGCCTAATTATCTTTTGCCTGTTTATCAGGATGTAGATTGTTGTTTTATTTTATTGATTCTTTTCATGCGTCATGGACATTCTGTTCTAAGTGTTAAAACTTTTTGTTTTACTTATTTATTTATTTTTTTGCTCATTAAATTTTAGCTTTTAGTGCAGAAGTTTAAATTTTGTGGTTAAAACTATTTACTTTTTTTTTTTTAACAGACATCTGTTTTTACAGATTTCCTTTATGACTTTTAGGATTAATATATTGTTTCAGGAAGGTTGGTCTCTTGGTGAGGATTATAGAAATACTGACTTATGCTCTTTTAAAAATATTTTTATTTTTGTTACTTTAATGTGTGTGTGTGCGCGTGTGTGCGTGTGTGTGTGTGTGCGCGCGCGCACATATGAGTACAGGTGCTTTCAGAGGTCAGATTTCCTTGGGGCTGGAGTTATGCTAGAGTTACAAGTGTTTCTGAGTCACCCATTGAGCATGCTGGAAACTGAATCAGGTCCTCTGTAAGAGTAGTAAGTGCTCTTACTCATTGAACCAAATCTCCAATTCCTTATTTATGTTTTTTAATTTTTTAATTTTTAGACTTTTACACTAAGAGACAAAGCTAAGCCTTTGGTTACAAAAGGAAGCTTTTGGGGCTGGAAAGGTGGCTTAGTGGGTAAGAAAGCTTGTTGCACAAGCCTGAGGACTTTAGACCAAATCCCTAGTACCTATGTAAAAAGCTGAGCCCAGGTGAGTTTGTAACCTCAGCTCTGTGGGGCTTGGGGAGACAGGAGGATTGCTGGGGCTCGCTGACTGCTCACCTAGCTTCAGGATCAGTGACGGACCCTGTCTGGAAGGAATAAGATAGAACGTGGTAGAGTGGTGCACGTGATATTTTCTTCCGGTTTCCATTAATGTGTGTACACAGGCACATGCACACACACACACACACACACACACACACACACACATCTTAATCTCTGCAACAGTTTTGTGGTAGATGGATATTTCTTTTCTTTTCTTTTCTTTTCTTTTCTTTTTTTTTTTTTTTTTTTTATATATATAGGGTTTCTCTTCATGAAAGCCCCAGCTGTCCTGGACCTCTTTTTGTAGTCCAGCCTGGCCTGGAACTCATAGAGATTTACCTGCCACTGCCTCCTGGGGTGCTGGGATTAAAAGCATGTGCCACCATGCCTGGCTTAGATGGATGTTTCTTTGCTCTTTGAATCTCTGTGATATTAGTGCAAAGAGCACTTGGAACTCCGTGATCTTGGCTGAATGGCTAGCTAACTGATTGGGCGTGCTCTGTTACAGAGACCATGCTTCTGCATGGCCCTTTGCAGGCCCCTAGTACTAACTTGCTCTCTTCAGCCTTGCATTTCTTTTGGGAGTTACTGAAATTCTTCCCCAAAAATTCTCTTTGGCTTAAGTTTGTCACATTTCCTTTTCTAGCCTCCAGATGAGACACAGTGCTGGTACGGAGTGAACAGCAGTTTGGCCTTACTCCCGATTTTGCTGAGGATGCTTCTAAAGTTTAATGAAATGAGATGTTTTCTTTTCTTTTTTAAATTTGTTTTATTTAATGTATATGATTGCTCTATCTGCATGTACACCTGTGTGCCAGAAGAGGGCAACAGATCCTAGTATAGATGGCTGTGAGTCATCATGTGGTTGCTGGGAACTGAACTCAGGACCTCTTGAAGAGCAGATGGTGCTCTGAGCCTCTGAGCCGTCTCTCCAGCCCGAAGTGTGATGTTTTCTGCAGGTTTTCTGAGGCATCTTCTAAGGAAGCATTGTTGTATTTGTTAGCTTCCTAGGCTGCCCTCTGTATTTACCACCCAGAGAGAGGTGATACATTTTACCAAGGTTTTTTTTAATCAGAAATTTATTGACCAAGGATGGGTGAGTAATGTCTGTAACCCTAGTACTTGGGAGACATAGGCAGAAGGACTGGAGAAAGTTCAAGGTGAGCCTGGGCTGCATAGCAAGACCCTGTTTCAGATTCAAAACAGAAGATACCTATTGAGATAAATAATCACATGTATTGCCTTTCCTGTGGAAATGTAATATAGATTACATAAATGTAATTTTAAAAATTATGAATCATCCTTATATTTTTGGAATAGACTTTTACTTGCTTTATGAGTTAGTTCAGTGTATTTGGGATTTGACTTGTTAATACTTGTTCTAAACTTTTTTCATTCATGTTTATGATTGGTGTTTTCAAATTAGACTATTTTGTTGTCCTGTTCATTTCTAGTTTGGGTCGTAAGGTTCTGCTTTTTTTTTTTTTTTACAAAATAGGTTTAGGTCAAGATGATTTATTTGATAGGCATTGCCTGCTTTTAGGTATTTAGTAGACTTCAGCTGTGAAGTCTAGGAATCTCTTATTTCTTTTTATTTTCGTTTTTTGTCTTTGGGTTTTCCACGTAGGATTTCACTTTGTAGCCCTGACTGTCTTGGAACTCACTCTGTAGATCAGGCTACCCTCAAATTCACAGGAGGCCTCTGCCTCCTGAGTGCTGGGATTAAAGGTGTGTGCCCCCCCCAGCTTTGGTACATTCTAATGGATAGATGTTTTCTTTTCTCATCAGTTGTAAGTTGCCTGGTAATTTACCCTTCTCTGAGGAGTCATCTGTTTCCTTTAGAGCAGATGTGTATGTCTCTAGGTCTTTTGCTAGTTTAGCCCCTAGGTGTATGTGTGCGGTGTATGTATGTGTTCATAGACATGTGTACATCCATGCATGTAGGTGCTAGTGCATGAGTAGGCTAAGGTTGATGTTGGATATCTTCTTTGATCCCTGTCCATTCTAGTTGAGACAGGTTTTCTCACTAAACCTGCAGCTCACTGGTTGGCTGGCTGGCCAGCCTCTGGGTTGTAGAGATCTGCTCTTCTCTGCTCACCATGTGCTGGGCTATGGGTGTGTGCATTGCTGCTCCCAGATCTCTGGGTACTAGGGATCTGAACTCAGGTCTTCATGCTTACACGAAGCACTTCCCCAGTGGAAACATCTCCCCACCCCACCTCACCTCATTCCAGTTGTTTAGTCTTAAGTGTTTCTTTGAATTTTGTGGATCATTCTTATGTTCTCATATATCTTCTCTCTTTTCATTTTGATTAAAATCTATTTTCCCAAGCTCTGTCAGTAGATACAGCTTGTGTTCTCTGTCGTGTGATCAGCATTTCTTTTTTCGTAGTTTAGAACTGGTAAGTGTATGTCTCATCCAAAGTTTAATTAGGTCATCACTTAGTATATCCAAGCTTTACTAATTGACAGTACTTTTGTGATGGTCAAGGAAAACTCCATTTTGTGCCAGGCACCCATGTTAGTAGCCATTTGTCTCTGACCTATTTTAAATCCTGATAGATAACTTCCCAGTAACCCTGACTCCTTACCTCCTCCCCAGAATTGTGTAACTGTTGTGAAATGATTAACTGCTTGCTCTGGCTTCTGTAAAGTCAATTATTGCTGTGTGTAGAGGGAGTAAGGCAGCTTCTCACTGATCTGTAAATTCCACAGAAAGGAAGTATTTGTGGATTTTGCCTTTAAAAGCCTGCTAGGGGTCATCTGCTTCTGAGTGGCAAGTCTCTGAATGTGGTTAGAGACTGTAGCCCTGCTACTAGT
The DNA here is from genome assembly GCF_030254825.1 of Meriones unguiculatus. Classification (NCBI taxonomy): domain Eukaryota; kingdom Metazoa; phylum Chordata; class Mammalia; order Rodentia; family Muridae; genus Meriones; species Meriones unguiculatus. Next base: position 44,044,244 of record NC_083351.1, read on the forward strand.
TTGATAAATTTGGCTAATTATAATCAGAATTGAATCTTGTGGTCTTTTCGAGATTGTCTCGAATTCTATAACACTCTCAGTCCCTAATGACTAGTTCTATAGAGCTCCAGAATCCACAGTGCAGTAAAGTTACAATTCATGCATGTGCAAATAGCAGTTCTTCCCCCTCAAACAACAGGGCCCTAGGAATTCAAGGCTAGCTTGAGTTTTACATTGAGTTTAAGGCTAACCAGGCAACAAGAGGCTCTGTCTTTTTTTTTAAATAGTTTTTTTATTATTATTATTAATTACACTTTATTCATTTTGTATCCCCCCGTAAGCCCCTCCCTCCTCCCCTCCTGATCCCACCCTTCCTCCCCTTTCTGCATGCATGCTCCTCCCCAAGTCCACTGATAGGGGAGGTCCTGCTCTCCTTCCTTCTGATCTTAGTCTATCAGATCACATCAGGAATGGCTGCATTGTCTTCTTCTGTGGCCTGGTAAGGCTGCTCCCCCCTCAGGGGGAGGTGATCAAAGAGCAGGCCAATCAGTTTATGTCAGAGGCAGTCCCTCTTCCCATCACTATGTAACCCACTTGGACACTAAACTGCCATGGGCTACATCTGTGCAGGGGTTCTAGGTTATCTCCATGAATGGAATTTTATGTAAGAAGTGGGAAATAGCAAGAGCTGGAAAGGACGGGAACTCCACAAGGAGAGCAACAGAACAAGAAAATTTGAACACAGGGAACTTCCCAGAGACTCATACTCCAACCAAGGACCATTCATGGTGGCTTTGTCTTAACAGCCCTCTCCCCCTAGCAAACTCCGAAAACAGCTTATCTGCATAACATTAGAGGATTATTAGGTAGCCATTGCCTTTCTATTCAATCCAGCCACTAAAATAATTCACACTATTTTAAAACAACACTTACTATCATTAGAATACATTTAGCAGAACACACACACACACACACTCTCTCTCTCTCTCTCTCACCCTTAACAATGTGTGCTATAAAAATGAGCTCTGCATCTGGACATTGGCAGCAAATGCAGAAAACAACACCACTTGGTTTTGTGATGGAGGGCAAGTGGGTGTTTTTAACTCTGTCACCGTAGTTCTTTCCAGCTTGACCATCTCCCTCCAGAGGAAGATAAGACAGGCTCCTGTTAGTGTGTGGCTGGCAGATGTTAAGTTCCATTTCACACTCACAGTGACAGCTGCTTGCAGCCCACACCTCAGGCAGACCTCCAACCTGCTCAGAGATGGCTCAGGGGCAGCCAGGAGCTGTGTCTGTGAACAGAGGAGTTCAAGAGTTGGTGATGAGGAAATATTTTTGAGGAGAAACACAAAGAAGGCTTCATACTTCTCATGTACAAAAGATAGTAAGTGGGATGTCAAAGGAGAGTTTAGACTGGGATTTTAAGGAAAGTCATTTCAATGACAACTTAAAGGCTGTTTCCAGAGTAGCCCAGTGGATTATAGCAGATACTGAAATACCATTGGTTCAGGTTCATACAGAAGATTTTCTAGCTGGTGATGAATACCATAACCAAGACCTTGGGCTGGGGCTGTAGCTGGGTCGTGGAGTACTTGGGTAGCATGCATTAATGCCTGGCTCAGCCCTCAGCATGGAAAGTCAAGCAATCAAGCAAACCAGTCCGCAAAACCTGAAGGATGGTCAGCTGGACCCCACCAGCACGGGCTCCTGGAGGACCTAGGGCTGCTCACAGAGAGGAGACTGAGACTTGTTTTGAGGCAGGGTCTCATGCACTCCAGACCAGCTTTGAACTTGCTATGTAGCTGGGAATAGCCCCGAGTTTCTAGTTCTGCCTCCACCTCCTTAGTGAGTGCTGGGATTGCAGGCTTGTGTCACCGCGCCTGCTTTTATGAGGTGCAGGTGTCAAGCCTACGGATTCCTGGTGCGAAACACTTCACCAGCTGAGCTCTGGCTCTAGCTGTTGCTTCTTATTTTCTCCTGTTTCAAACTTGTTATTCTTTAAGCCCCTGCTTTTATTTTCCCATCTCTGCCCAATATATCACTGCTCGGAATCCTCCCATTGTGTCCTATCATTTGTACTTTCTGTGTAATTTTACAAAATGCCACTGTAGGCTAGAGAACAAAAGAAGTTTTGTGAAAAGCCATTTCTCTGCCCAAGATGGCCAGTGCGCCAAGGGCCAACAGGACTTATCCTTTTCCCAGCCTGAGAAACTTTTGGGCTAAGGAATCCAAACCTTCTACTGTCCCCTAATTGTAAAACTTTTTATGCAAATTTTTGACCTTGCTCACCTGATGAGTTTGTCTGCCCACTGCATTCCTAGATTGGCAGATTCCTTTTTCTTTCGCCTTGGTTCTTTTACAACTAGCCAACGTGGAAAAAGACTGTAACCGCCAATAGGGAGAGACTTTCTTCTCCTGTGTAAGGATTGAAAATGGATCGGATTTCCTGCTTGGTGTGCTTCCTTGCCTCCTAAGAAGGAAATTGTCTTTCTGGGTTACTCTTGTATTGGTCCCATGTTTCTTTGTGTGACAATAAGACTATTTTCTAACCGTTTGGAGAACTACCTCTAGTATTTGTATGGCTGCGACGGTAGGTTTTTATTTTTTTAGATTGACTATGGTTTAAGTTCTGTGTGTGACTGCATGTCTGTAGGTGTATGCATGAGTGCAGGTGCCAAGGGGAGCCAGAGGTCCCTGGGGAACTCCAGAACTGCACTTACAGGCAGTTGTGAGCCACCCAACATGGTTCTGTCAGTTGAACTTGAAAGAACCCTGAGTTATCCCTGAGCTATCCCTGCAGCCTGATAGTTGTTATTTAAACCCAAGGAAAGAGTAGCATCTTTCTGCTCTTTCTAGATTAGTTTTTCTTTATCAGTGACTCAAAAACAGCAGTGTATTAACGGGAGTTGGATCTTTTCCCCATTACCTCCATTTGTCTTGTTCTAGTTTCTCCTAAGCCTTGGCATCTGATTGTTTGAAGTTTTTGGCTTGTGTTAGTAGTGTAGAATTTATTTTTTATTTAGTTTTTTTCTTTTTATTTATTTATTTTTTTTTTTTGAGACAGGGTTTCTCTGTATAGCCCTGACTGTCCTGGAATACAGAGATCATCTTTCCTCTGCTTTCCTTCATGCTGGGATTAAAGGCATGTACCACCATACCTGGCTGTTTTTTGTTTTTTCTTTTTCTTTTTCATTATTATTATTATTATTGTTTACTTTTTAAAATTTTTGAGACAAGTTCTCAGCAGTAACCCTGACTGGCTTGGCACTGAATGAGCCTCTCAGGTGCTGGGATTAAAAGTGAGCACCACTGTTCTTGGCTATATCATCAGTTTTAATCTATTTTATTTTTGTACTTAAGATTTTTCTCTCTCCTTTTTTTTTTTGTTTCTGTTTTTAAGTTTTTGTTTTGTTTTGGGTGGCTTGAACTCACCTTAAGGCACAATTTTCAACCTGTAGGCTGTGACCCCTTTGGCAAACCGTTTTCTCCAATATTGACAGTAGATTCTTAACAGTAGCAAATTTACAGTTATGAAGTGGCAACAAAAATAATTTCATGGTTGAGGGTCACCACAACCTGAAGGTATGAAGGGTCATGAGCATTAGGAAGATTAAGAACCTCTGCCTTTGAGTGCCAGGGTAGCTTGTACCACTGTTTGTTTTTTTTTTTTCTCTTAAATCTTTTTTTTTCTGTTTTGTTTATTTATTTGTTCCCTTTACATCCCAATCTTCCTTTCTCTCTTCCCAGTCCCACCCTCTTCCCCCATTCTCCCCTTCCTTGTTCTCAGAGAAGGGAGCAGCCCCTCCCCCCATCTCCTCAATCCTGCCCAGGGACTTCATGTTGCATTGGGACTAAGCACATCCTCTTCCACTGAGGCCAGACAAGGCTGCCCAGCTAGGGGAAGTGATCCAACAGCAGGCAACTGCATCCATGTCAGTTACAGCCCCCACTCCAGTTGCTAAGGGACCCACATGGAGAGCGGGCTGTCCATCAGCTCCATAGGTGTAGGCTCCAGTCTGTGCATGCACTTAGGTTGGTGGTTAAGTCTCTCTGAGCTCCCATGGGCCTAGGATAGTTGAGTCCATTGGTCGTCTTATGGAGTTCTTGTCTCCTTCAGGTCTCTTTATCTTTACCCCAACTCTTTCACAAAGTTTTCTTTTTAATAAATATATATATTTTAAGATGTATTTATTATATATGTAGTGTCTGCTTGCATATATACGTGCATGGCAGAAGGGGGCACTGGATCTTGTTATAGATGGTTGTAAACCACCATGTGGTTGTTGGGAATTGGACTCAGGACCTTGGGAAGAACAGTCAGTGCTCTTACCCTCTGAGCTATCTCTCCAGCCCCCACAAAGTTTACTTAACTAGTAATTAACTTAATTTGGCTATGGTGGCATATACCACGGTAAAAGATTGAAGTCCCAGTACTCAGGAGGCTGACAAAGGATGATCATGAGTTCCAGGCTAACCTTGGTTGCATAAGGAGACCCTTTCTCAAAAAACAAAACAAAAATAGCCAACCAGTACTCCCCCCCCCGCAAAAAATAATCACCTCAAACACACATTTCTTTAGGTCTCTGTTCACATCTAGTTGTCTTTTCTCTAAGACTACCCCCCCCACTCCTACCCCCAAGGACTCATGTATCCCAGGCTAGGTTTGAGCCAGAAGATAATCTTGAAATTCAGGTGTTCTTGCCTCCACCTCTTGAGAGCTGATATCGTAAGCATTCATCATCACCCCCAATTTTTTTTGCAGTGCTGGGAATTGAACCTAGGGCCTCCTTTAGCAACTGAGCTACCTCCTCAGCTTTCTGAAAATTGAATCCACAATTATTTATTCTATCCATGACATCTGTTATTTTAATCTAAAGTCTCCTACAACTATTTTCCTAACACTCAGGTCATGTGTGCGTCATTAAATCACTTTGTTCCTGAACAGCATGCTCTGTATTAGAGAGTGAGGATTCCAAACAGAAGGTGCTGTGATGGCCCTGGATAAGCTCGGCGCTTTCTTCCTTTTAGAAGTGCCTCATGCGGCAGCACTGCCATTCTTACACAGTAGTTAATAGTTACTGCATTCAGCTCCATGAAGACCATTTCAGCGGGTATTTAGAATCCCTAAGCACTTCTGTATTAGTGCACTTGTTTGACAGATGCGGAGTTTGGGGGAATGAAGTATCTTTTTCTAGGGCACATGGGTAGTAAATTATGGAGCTTGTTCTTTACTCCAGATCTTGCTAGTTCGAGTTTCTTACCATTTACTGTTCACTTTCTGTTTGCAGCCCTATCTAGTGTTCTTGGTTTTCAGTATTTACAAGTCTCTGTCATTTGTTATGTTTTTCTTCATGATTTTTGTCATTTCCACAATAGAAAGCAGTTTCTCCGTTTTTATAATTAAATCTAGAAACAAAGGTTGCCTTTATCTAGATTGTGGGAGTTAAAAGGGTTAATATATTAAGGATGTATTAATCAGTGTTGGTGTTATGGATATGTGGAAAGTGATGGCAGCATGCCTTGCAGTTTTTATGGATGCTTATAAATGCCTGAAAAAAGGACAGAAGTCATGTATGTACGTCCTGTGAATGTTCATAATGTATATATCCATGTAATTCATATCTAGAGAAGAAGACAGCATGCATAACTTTCAGAAGGACCCTCTCTTGTAAGATTTTAAAAACTGGAATAGGTTCTGTGTAGTGTGGCGTGAGAAGGGATGTATCTGCAGTGACATAGGCTGAGGCTGGGGCTCAGTTTGTAAAGTGCTTTCTCCACAGCATGAGGACCTGAGTTCCGTCCCTCAGAATTCATGCTCAGACGCTTTGCACTGTGGTCGTCTGGTGCTGGAATTTCTGGCTAGCCAACCTAGCTGAATCCTGCCTCAAAAAGTAAGGTTGAGGGAGATACCCAGCTTCTACCTCTGCCTGAATACACCCAACCATCTGTCCGTCCAACCATCCATCCATCCATCCATCCATCCATCCAAATATCTACCTATCTGTTCATTTGCCTACTTATCTATCTACCTGTCTATAGATAGGCACATACATACACATGTGTGCATCTATGCACGTGCGTGCACAAATAGTCTATAATTTGCTTCTCTGAGTTTAAAGGGTTAGTTATTGCTTGAATATATTTAATTATTATTATATTATTTGACCAGACATAAGATACTATGTGGAGAGTGAGATGGTATATTAAGAATTTTTGTTTTTTAAAAACCCAGTTATATTATGTGAATATGTTTTTTGTTTTTTCCTTAAATCCCAGGTGTGGGATACAGGCTGCTTTAGACTGACCACAGCAGCTGACTATAAATTGCCTCAAGCTCTAGCAGGGGCATGCTTTTGCCTTCTCAAGATATTTCTGGGGACTCTCTAGAAGGTGTATAATGCTAGGACCCCAGGGGAGCTATGGTGACAGCTGCTGGTCCCTGCTGCTGTTGGTTCTTGCTGCTGCTTTTGCTCTTTGCTGGACTGCTGGTTGCTGGTTGCTGATTGGAGATACCCTGAAGAAGAAGCTTGGACTTGCTTCAAGGAACTTGATGACCCATTTCTCCTGTAACCTTTTTTCTCTCCTTCCTTGTGTTAGGGGATTGGGGTGGAGAAGGATGATAGGTAAAAAAACAAAAACAAAAAAACCCACAACAAAAGCAACAATAAAGTAGCTAAAAGTCAGGCTACAGTGTGGTAGAAAGCATGCTCATAAAGTCAGGAGACCAGTGTCTGAACTTTACCAACAATGGGTTGGGTAGCATGGGTTGAGGACTTTTAACCTTAGTCTTCTGTTTGTTGAGTGAGTGTGCTGAACTGAACGCCAGCTGAGTCTCTCTTCCTCAGGGTTCCCAGTTTTGGCTCTAAAGAGCTTTTGTCTATGCTTCTAAGTTTTCATAATTTCAATTTATCATTTGTTCCTTCATAATAGTAACTGCTTTCTGAAGCTTATACCTTTGTTACATTGCGTTTATCTTTGCTCAGCAGCCTGACTAAATTCTCTGTGTTAAATTCTCTGTGTTTTTAGTCATTTGACTAGGCTCTTAACTGGTTTGTATACATTTTATGTTTTGGTTTTGATTTTGTTTGTTTATTTGTTGTTTTTTGTTTGTTTTGTTTCTTTGTTTTCCATAAAGAAAACATGTGTCTCTGTGTAGCCCTGGCTGTGCTGTAACTCCCTGTGTAGACTAGGTTGACCTCAAACTCATGGAGATCCCTCAGCCTCTTCTTCCTGAGTGCTGGGATAAAAGACTTGTACCACACCTAGGGCATTCCTGTATCTCAGTAAGACCTACACTGCTATTTCTTAATCATCAGATTCAGTCAGTATAATGCCATGTAGGAGACCAGTGCGATGCTGGGTATATGCTCGATATTATCATCATCTGTGGAACATGTTGGATGTAGGAAAATTACCTACAAATTACAGACAGAAGACTGGTGTGGTTTAGCAAAGTGAAGTGCTTCTGCCTTTTTTTTTTCCTTTTAACTTAGTGCAGAGGGAAAAAAAAGCAATCAACTACTAGGTTACAAACTGCATTACTTTGATCCAGTAAATACTGCATCATAGGTGCTAGCTGCTATTAGAGCTACTGCCTGTCTAGGTTGTGATGATAATTCATATCCCTTCACCAGGAGTCATCTGTTCTAACAGTCAAGCCATGTGGTTACCATCTTTCTTGTTTTTCAAATCTTCAGTTATAGCACCAATTTGTGTGTGTGTGTGTGCACGTGTACATATTTTTTACTGCATTGGTGAGGAGAGGAATCTTGATGGGCTCTTACTTGAGCCTTCCTGCCATAATGATTTGTGGATCACTTTGAGGATTGTGCCGGTTGCCAAGTATGTTTATTCTAGTCACACAATAAGGAACTGGGGAAGCAACTGCACGGTGGGTCTGTATATCTACTCTTCGTACTGTAATTAAAAATTGATGTAAAACTTCTTGAATTGTGTCAGACACAAATTTTTCAGCTTTAGTTGCTCACATGATAAATTTTAAAAAATACTTTTGCTGACAAACCATGTGTGACTTCTATTACTTATTTTTCTGGTGCCGTGATAAAACATCACGACCAAGGTGACTTATAGAAGAAAGAGTTTATTTCGGCTTCCGTTCCAGAGTGTTAGGGTCCATAATGGTGGGCAGAGTGTGACAGCAGGCAGACGTGTGGCAGGGCAGGAAGCTAAGAGCTTACGTCTGCAGGTGCAAGCACAGAGCAAAGAGGGTGAAGTGGAAATGCAGGATTTCAGCTCTCAACACCTGCTTCTAGTGACCACTCTGTCAAGGTCACACCTCCTACCCCCCTATAGCAGCACCTCAGGTGACTGAACATTCAAATAGCAGAACCTCTGGAGAAGATTCTGACTCAAGGCATTACAACATTGAGAAAGTTTGTGTACATATGTGCTTGTGTGCCTGAGAGTGTGTTAGTTACTTTCCTGCTACCCTGACGAAAAGCAAGCGAGAGGTAAGAGTCTTTCATGGTGGATGAGGAAGGGGTGAGAACAGGAGCAGGAAGCTGTCTGGTCACATTTTCATCAACACACAAGAAAGCAGCTTGAGGGGTGACGCTATGAAACCTGTAAGCCTGCCCCAGCCATGTATTTCCTTCAGCAAGCTTTATAACCTTTCCAAATGACATCCAAACTGTGCAGCAAATGTATGCCGGCGTTCTTGTTCAAACCCACCGTAGTTGTGCATGTACATATGTTTGTGCATGTGGAGGCCACAGGATGACCTTGGCTGTTTCTTCAGGAATGCCTTCCAACCACCTTCCTTTTTTCCAAGCCTCCCAGTGATCTGGAACTCACCAAGTATGACAGGCTGAGCCCCATGGCTCTCCTGTGTCTACCTCACCAGTGCTGGGGTTATATGTCACTACCCCTGGCTTTTTTTTTTTTTTTTTTTTTTAAAGCATGGTTCTAGGGATCAAATTCAGCTTTTGTGCTTGTAAGGCAGGTATTTTGCACACTAAGCCATTTCCCCAGCCTCCTTTTTTGCTTTTGTGTGTGTGTTTGTTTGCCCCTTCTCTATCTCTCTCTGTGTGCCTGCCCCTTTTCTGTTTCTCTGTCTGTGTTTGCCTGTCTGTCTCTCTCTGTGTGTAAGCCTGTGGTCAGCATCAGGTGTGGTTTCCAGGATGCTTCTACTCTTTAGAGACGGTGTCACTTTTACGCGGAGCTCACTGATTGCTGATTCCGGGTGAAGCTTGTCTGGCCAGGGATCTACTTATCTCCAGGTCAGGTCGCCACTACCCTGTTTGTTTTTATTTTTTAAAGTGAATTCCAGGGATTAAACTCAGGTCCTATGCTTGTATAGCAAGCACTAATACTTGACCGAACGAGCTCCTTAAATCCCTATTTTTTTTTTTAAAGAACTATAGGTGAAAGACCAAAATAAAATCATGTTACTATTCATACAAATACTTAGCACCTCAAGCAGAAGCTTTAAGACAGCCGATCATTCCCAGGCTCCTTTCTGGATGCCATAGCAACCAATTGCCAGCTGGATGCTAACCGTTTTGAAAAGATCTACAGTGCAGTGGTTCTACCAGAAGGAGGGGAAGAAAAAGGAGGAAACAGAAGCCTGCGGGGAATATGCTCAATGTACAGTATGTACTTTTTTAAAATTAAAAAATAAACAAAAGAAAAAGAAGACTGTAGTGCAGTGGCTCTTAAAAATAGGCACACACCACTGACCTGAAAATAGCCTGGGGCACAGCGACATGGGGAAGCCACGAGTGCTGTCCACTGAAGAGGCCTAAGCCTCGCTACAGGCAAGTTAGTAACACTGTTTCAGGCACAGTCTGATAATTACTTTGGGATTTTGTAGGGTGTGATTTTAAGTGAGTTCATGGAAGTGGATTATGTTTTAGTGTTTAGCTTTCATTCTTAGTACAAATGAGTCTCATTGGAATTAAGTATTCACTCAATTACACATCACCCAGGCCTAGTTTTTACCACAATGGAGTTGGATGATTAAATAGACACTGCATAGCCCATGGTATATAAAGTGTTTACACGTGATCAGTATAAACAGTTTGCCTCCTCCTGGTTCTGTTGGCTAGAGTGAAAATGCAAGCTTTTACTGTGATCCACAAAGGCTTACTGTAACCATGGGTCACATAACTGGGGCTACTCTTTTTGTCTCTGACCGCTGCTCTTTCCAGCACAGCCACCCCCTTGTGCCTTTCCCGTTCTAGGAACTCTGTGGGTAGCAGGCATCATTTAGTTGTTGCACCATTTGCCTGGCATGTCTTCCTCCAGCTGTCCATCACAGCTCACTTGAAGTATTTGATACTAAAGTTCACACGTGATTATTTGTATTTCAGCCATCTTGTACTTGAAATTCAATTTAGGTTGCAGTGTGACAGCTTTTGCAAAGAATTTTTGGAAAATAATTCTGTTGATAGCATATTTGAAATATCTTATAATACAATGAAGAATTTTTTTCTCTCCTAAATGTATGTTAAAATCTATAATTTAGGACTAGGGAGATGTGCATAAAGCACCTGTTAAACAAGCGTTAAAAAGGGAGTTTGGAGTCTCAGAACCCATGTAAAAGCCAGGCAGGTGTGATAACCTGTAATCCCAGTGCTTGGGCAAAGTCAGGGAATCCCTGGGGCAACCTGGCTAGCTAGACTAGCTGGATTGGTGAGTCTGGGTTCAGAGAGAGACTGCCTCAATAAATACAGTGGCGGAAGTTTAAAACGATACCCAATGTCAACAAATACACAGATAACACATGCACACACGCATATACACACATTTATAGCTTTTCTTGCTGACATAATTTTGAAAATGGGGTCAAATAGGACCAATCTGAGGAAGGCACTCCCCTCCCCTGAGCTGATTTCTTCCTGAGTCTCTTTGTCTGATGCATCCTAGTTTATAATTTGAGTTCACTTCACTGACATGCGCCATCATTTCCACCCCAGCCTTTCAATAAAAGCATTGTATATTTTTGGCATAGAGAACTGAGTGAGCAGCAGCCTAAGGCTTTCATTTAGCCTATATTTTATCTCTGCTTCCAGACTGGTCCATTCAGCAAGTAAGTCAGAAAGTTTTTTCTTATTTTAAATCTTTATAAAGTAATATTTTCATTTTATAAAGATGCAACTTAATACAAGAGAGATTGAAGTCCTACCCAGAAGTCAAAAAGCTACTGGGTATGACTAACTCCTTGTTTGAATTATGATAATGCTAGGTAAGGGAAATGAATGGTAGCATAATTTTAATGCTTGAGCAGTTTAACATATTTCACGTTTTTCTGTCATGTGATCGTTTTTAGAGCATGCCCCTTTTAAACTCTCAAAGATGGACTCTTAAAGTGGAGCTATGACTTGTGAACAAGATCAAGAATCAAATGCAATGAATACATTGAAGTGTGGGAAATGCTATTTGTTAGGCCTAATGAGAAATGAATAAACATTTAATACATTTGATTTATATTGTTTTGATGGGTAAAGGAAGTTTGAATATATCTCCTCCTGAGGGTAGGATAAAAGTATCATTTTTGGTTAGGATGGCACTAAGCCGGTCCTCTAAGTGTGAGTTTACCAGAGTAGTCAGTTACTTCAGAGCCCTGGTGCTGTGCCACACTCTAACTCTCACTCGTATAGAGCTTCAGTTGTGAGAACTCATCTCTGCCGCTAACCAGGGTATGCCTAGGTATGGAGAGGTGGGAAGGAAGGGAGGGGGAAGAGAGAGCAGGGGGTAAGAGAGGGTTCGATCACACATGAGACTGCACACATGAATGCATATGAATGAATGTGTAAATAACCTAGAAGGCTAGATAAAGTCACTCTGCAGAATTCAAATGTGACTGTGACTGAATATCAGGGCCATGGAAGAAGGGCTGTTTTACTCTTTTCTCCTAATTTTTGTGTGATGATAGAATAGCCAGTCCCTATTACTTAATTGCTAGACGCAGACTCTCTTGTGAAGTACTCTAAGTCTTCTTTTGCTGTTAACTCTTAGAGTACTACTGTGAGGTAGGATCTGCCCCCAACACACACATGCAGTGGGGAATGGAGGCACTTCTGTTTCACAGGTGTTACCGTAACTTCTCAATCAAGTGTTAACATAATTTATCAGAAAATTAGGAATAGTGCTACTTCAAGTTCTAGCTGTACCTCTCCTGGGAATATATCCAAAAGATGCTCAGTCATACAACAAGGACATTTGCTCAACTATGTTCATAACAGCTTTATTCGTAATAGCCAGAATCTGGAAACAACTGAGTTGTCCCTCATGGTACATTTACACAATGGAATATTACTCAGCAATTAAAAACAAGGAAATAATGAAATTTGCAGGCAAATGGTGGGAACTAGAAAAGATCATCCTGAGTGAGGTATTGCAGAAGCAGAAAGACACACATGGTAATACTCACTTTTAAGTGGATATTAGACATATAATAAAGGATAAACATACTAAAATCTATAGTCCTAAAGAAGAGGCTTGATCCTCATTCAGAAGGGCAAACACAATAGACATTGGAAGTAGGAGAAGACAGGGAACAGAACAAGCAGCTTCCACAGAGGGCCTCTGAACGACTACCCAGCAGGGTATCTAAGCAGATGCTGAGACTCATAGCCAAACTTTGGGCAGAGTGCAGGGAATCTTACGAAAGAAAGGGGAGATAGAAAGGCCTAGAGGGGACAGGAGCTCCAGAAGGAGAGCAACAGAACCAAAAAATCTGGGCACAGGGGGCCCTGCAGAGACTGATGAATCAACCCAGGACCATGAATGGAGTGGACCTAGATCCTCTGCTCAGATGTAGCCCATGGGCAGCTCAGTCTCCATGCAGGGTCCCTAGTAGCAGAGAGCAGGGGCAGACATTGGCATGAACTTGGTTGCCTGCTCTTTGATCACCTTCCCCTGGCGAGATGGCCTTACTAGGCCACAGAGAAAGGACAGTCCTGATGAGACCTTGAGACCTGATAGGCTAGGGTCAGATAGTAGGGGAGGAGGACCACCCCATCAGTGCACTAGGGGAGGGACATGAGAGCAGGATAGGGAGGGTGGGACTGGGAGGAGATGAGGGAGGGGTCTACAGTCAGGATACAAACTGAATAAATTGTAATAAATAATAAAAAAATTTTAGGAAGAGAGAGAGAGAGAAGATGCTAGAGCCAGAGTGTGTTTCTAGGTACCTAAGTTCTGTGTTCACCATGCATAAGCTGTCCATATTGATTTAGCCCCAGGTGTCTCAATGTCACACCATTTATTGTTTAGTTACTGCTCACTGACCAAAAGGAAAAGAGCGAAGGCTCCACTTAGTGATTGTGCTGACTGATCAGCATGATGATCAATCACCACTGCAAGAGACAGTTCTGAACAGTTCCTGTACACCCATTTAGATAGATTATATATGTTTACCTGTCAGTCTACCCACCTTCTTACCATTTACATCGCTAATATAGTTAGAGGTACAGTAGCATCGTACTTAGGGTGGATGGCCCCGATTCAAACAATCCAATCAAGAAAATTTCTCACAGGCAGGCCCAGCTGCTTGGGCTAGGTTCCAGCTGTACTCAAGTTGACCACCAACACTAGCCATTAGAAAGAGTATGTGTTCATAGCTACCTAGCTGTCTCCCCCATCCCCCCAATAGCTTTGACTTTTGAGCTTGTTCCTCTATTTCCAGCTGATATGTTGAAAGCTTAGTTTGTTTACAGTAGCCTTGTACGCTTTCTAAAGTAGTTAAGGTTGTAGACCTTTCTTAAAAACAAAACAAAAACCAATTTCACTGTTGGCAGTGGTGGGGTGCTCTAGCACACATATGGAGGTCAGAGAACAGCTCTGTGGAGTTGGTCCTCTCTGTGCTCCTTTACATGGCTTCTGGCCTGAGCTTAGGTTGTCAGGCTTGTACAAGCTCCTTTACCCACTGGGCCAACTTCTCTGTTAAACATTAATTACACTGTTTCTTTGTGTACCTATATATGTATGTGCTCGTGGGTGTGATGGTCAGAAGACAGCTTGTGAGATTTGATTCTCCTTCCACCATGTCTGCCCTAGGGATCAAACCTGCTCTGTGAGACTGGGTAGCAAGTGCCTTTACCTTCTGAGCCATCTCATGGCCTCCGACCTTTCTTAATATATTCCTTTGACATATTGTCTTGGAGTGTTTAAAGTAAGATTTCAGATAAAAGGAAACACTAGGTGGGAACTTTTAAAAACCACCTATTACTAGGAAACTGGTAAGAAAAGCTTGGATATTTTAAGGATGTCAAAGTCAGCCATTTAAAACTACTTGTAAGGGCTGGGAGATGGCTTGGTGGGTGAAGGGCCTGCTGTGCAAGCATGAGGGCTGGATTTCGTATTCCTAACCATCATAGTCATAGCAAAGTGGGGTGTGGGTCTGTGTGTTCCCATAACCCAAGTGCTGGGAGGATGATCCTAGGAGTTTGCTTACCAGCCAGTATAGTCAAGACAGTGAGCTCCAGATTCAGGGGGTAACCCTGTCGCAAAAAATAATACTCTGCCTGGCTCTCCAGGCAGAGTAGTATATGCCTTTAATTCAGTAGAATGAGGCAGGAGGATGGATCTCTAGTTTCTAGTATAAGACTAGCCCTGTCTACATAGAGAATTCCAGGCCAGCCACGATTACACAGTGGCCTGCCTGAAAAACAAAACAAAACACAACAAAAAAGACAGCAATAGCGGAAGATACCCCGAGTCAGCCCCTGACTTCCTCATGCGCATGTTAGGCAATTGTACCATCAGTCATGCCCATAGATATGTGTGCTATCTCTCATTTTTTCTCCCACCGTTCTTTTATATAGTAAAATATATTATTTGAAGGTTAGATGACTTAGTGGATTAAAGTACTTGCTGTGCTAGCATGAAGACCTGACTTTGGATCTCCATAATCCACATGAAAGTCAAGTAAAGCAACACATGCCTATAAGCCCCGCACTGGCGTTGGAGATGGCAGACCCTGGAGGCTTACTGGCCTGTCATTCTAACTGAAGCCTCAAGCTTTAGGGTCAGGTGAGTCCCTGTTTCTAAAAACAGCGTGGAGACACAATCGAGGAAAGATATTCCACCGTGGACCTCTGGCCTCCATGTGTCTACACTGGAGAACACCCCGCAACATCTGCATGTACATGTACCCACACCCACATTCACTCATCCCACCACACGCCACACTTAAAAAGAATGCTGGCTTACACTACCATGATTAGCACACTTGTGAATAGATTTGTTGGAAATTGCTAACTTGGTTTATTTCTCTTGGTGCAGTGGGTGCTTGGCGCTTTCTTGTCAATATACAACTATCTCAGAGCGTGTGTTTACTCTGTCATTTCAGGAGCAGTGGCCACGGCATGGAATAACCCCCTGTCGAGCTGGTTGAGTGCTATGCTGCATTGCTTCGGTGGGGGGATTTTAGCCTCTATTCTGCTGGCAGAGCCTCCACTCAAGTTTCTTACAAACCACACTAATATTTTACTGGCGTCTTCAATCTGGTAAGTTTCCTTATGTTGAGGTATGTAGTCTTTTAAGAATTTCTTTATAGATTGTAGTAAAATGGATCTCTTTTTCTTCAAAAGTTTTTTTTGGGTCCTTAAGTTAATGTGTGTGCAATAAGGGAACCCAAATAGTGCTAAAGTTTTTTAAGTTTAAAGATTGTCTCTTGCCCTTTCTCCCCTTATCGTCTCCTAGTTGCAACTGTTATTAAAGTTTTCGTGGGAACATTTTAGCATGAGAGAACATCAAATATTGGCCCAGATATTTTCTTTTGTGAAACAAACTCAAACACATAGAATTAGGACATGATAAAAAAAATCTAAATTTGAACAACTAAACAAAAAGCTCAAATGATTAATGGCTTATACATAGCTTTTCTCATCTTTCTCTTTGTTGATTTGATTATTTGTTTATCGATAGAAAGCAAGCAAGCAAGATAGATAGAGAAAAAGAGAGGGGGTGGAAAGAGAGAGAGATAGTTTGGTTCAAAGTCTCACTAGGTAGCCCTGGCTGTCCTGAGACTCAGTTTATAGGCCAGGCTGTTCTTCAATTCATATATAGAGATCCACCTACCTCTGCCTTCTCAGTGCTGGGAAGGCACCACATCTGGCTACTGGAGTATTTAAAGACTTCTGACATCTTTAAACATGAATTTGGTACTTTTGAAGTGAAGGGAAAAATGTTAGCAGAAATTGGCTTGGATTTTTCTTCATGCAAATTTAGATGTTCTTAAGATAATTAAGTTAAAAAATATATTGATTATTGATACAAATCAGTGTGCTTTGTTTTAGTTAAACTATGCTTTCTATTAAAAACTCTGTCAATTTAGTGTGTATTCGGAACATTTGGAATTCATTTTTACTGGGCTGGTGAGAGGCCTGGTGGCTGATGGGGCTAGCCACACAAGCCTGGCAGCCTGAGCTCTAGCCCAGAGCTCACAGAAAGAGCTGGAAGAAGAGAATGGTTACACAGAGCAGTCCTCTTGACTTCCCCGTGTTCACCGTGGCCTGCAGCCCTCTGCCCATCATGCACATACAGCACAATGATAAAACAATCAACAGTTCATTTTATTGTAATAATTTCAAATTTATTAGGCAGTTATAAACAGGGTACTTTACATAACGTGTAATGGTAAAGTAGAAGTAGGAACTTGTGGCTGTGGACAATAGTGCGTGGAGTTATTCACCTGAAAATAGTAATTATTGAATTGTTATATATCAGCTAAATTTTATTTTCTTATTTAATCATTAGTCCTATAGCTATTGTAATTACTTTTTTCTGACAAAATCTTTTATTGGTGACATTAAGAGAAAAAAATTACTCAAATACTATGAAACAGTATGCTCCATCTCTCTGATCGGTGGCTAAATATTGAACTCATCTACAGCTGTTCTCAACAGCCAGTAATACGCAGGTCAGGTACCGAATGGCTGTCATCGAATTGTTCTGCAGGTAACCCTCCTCCATATGAACAGGAGTTCAGGTTTTATTGTGGCTTTGTTTTTTAAAATTCAATCTGCTCTATGAAATAAGGATTTTTTTACTAACAGGGAATACAATCCAGTTTCTCAAGTAGCTGGTGTCTAAGATCATGATTCAAACTATCAGTGAGGAAGAGATTACTATTTTAAACCCAAACAGGAAAGTCTTAAAATGACTTACAGGCTGCTGTTACTTTCAGTAAAAAATATCACTTTCTCTCTTCTAATAAATATTTTGTTTTTTTATGGCTGTGGAAAGTAGGTGGAGTGGAATTAATTATGTGATAACTAGTATGTATTGAATTAGTATTATATATTACCAAAATTCTTTGTATTTATGGGTCCTGTGGAGTAGCTATTATAATTATGTTTTGAAAGATTTATTTATTTTTATTTTATGTACAAGGGTGTTTTGTTTGAAGTATGGATGAACAACATGAATGTGTATGTGTGCCTGGCGCCTCAAGAGGCCAGAAGAAGACATTGACTATCCTGGAACTGAAATTACAGATAGTTGGGAACCACCATGTGGGTGCTGGGAACTGAACCCAGGTCCTCGGCAGGAGCAGCCACTGTTCTTAAATGCTGAGGCACTGTTCCAGCCCCTTAAAATTTTTGAAAATTAGCTTACATGTAACAGATTTCTTTATGGCATTTTCATATGTACTTAGATTTGGCTGAATCCTTATCCTTCTTCTCAACCTTTCTGTCCTTCTCCTGCTTTCTCCTTCAAACCCTAGTTTGCCTTCCATTTTTATATCAAATGTATTTGGCTCACAGTGCTATCAGAGGTAGTTGTTATTACTTCCGCTTGAAATCGAGGAAGCTAAGACAGGGAAGAGTTGCTGTAATTTCATATCTAGATAGGTGTCAAGGCTAGAATCAGAACACGTGTAACTGTAGAGCATCCATGCATGACGGCTACAGCATCTCATTGACTTGCCTACTCATCTCACAGTGTCATCTTCCAAAAGCACTTCTAAAAGACTTCCATTTCTATAATGGTACTTTAAAAAGATACTAGCAGTTTGGATTTTTCTAATGTTGTGTAAATGTTGAAACTGTAAAAAGTAAGGTAGCCAGATTCTCATAGTTCTGTCTCTACTGTTTCTAGTATCAAACACCAATACTCCCACTTCTGTCCTGGACTTTGGTATCTTCCTAAGTCTGTTCTTCACATAACAATGGAGTGATTATCTTAAAATAAGTTAAAGTCTGTTACTCCTGTCTTAGTTTGTTGGTACCCTAACCACAGAACAGAGCTGTTGCATTAGACTTACATGGCTGTAGTTTGGGTTCTGTGGCTCAGTTAAGTGACACTGCCTTTGATAGAAAAGGAGAGTCGATAGCAAACGAAGCAGTCTTCTGAGTGATTAGCCCAGCAAAGCTCTTCTCTGCTCGGCCTCTGGTTTTAACCTAAATTCTACTCCCATCTTAAAGCCGTTTATAGTGGTTTATCTTGCATTTGTTGGCTGTATACTATTTTAGACTAATTTCTACTCTGTTGTTTTTCTCTTTCCGTTAATCTGATCTGTGTGACTTAAAAGTGTGTGAGAAATCCATTATTCTCATGTCATTTCTTTTTTCTTTCTTGTATACTTTTTTAGGTGCAAGGGAAAGGTATTTTAGATATTACAATCTTAAAGTGAAATTACAATCTTTGCAGAGGAGACATGCTGTTTGGTTAATGCCTGTTGGCCCAGTAACTTGTCAGATCAACATATGTAGCTAACTTATGTAACAGGACTAAAGTGGTGTGTCTGAAGTCATTTGTCTGACATGCTTGTTTTTAAGTCTGTTGAACTTTTCCTGCATGGCAATACAGGTGGGCACAGGGTTTTAATATGTGAGGTTGTTGTAGCTGTACTTTAGGCATATCTGATGCTGGGCAATGGTGGTGCACACCATTAATCTTAGTGCTTGGAAAGCAGAGGCACAGGGGTCTCTATGAGTTCGAGGCCAGCCTGGTCTACAGAGCTATTTCCAGGAACAGCCAGGATTACAAAAGAAACCCTGTCTTGAAAAAAACAAAAGAAGAAAAAATCTGTCCTATTTGGTTAAATAGGATAAAAATGTCGGACTTAGAAGTAGCAATAATTATAAACTATCGACTGTATATTATAATGTCACATAATTGAATATAAAAAGTCCAGAGTTTCTGTTGTGGTAAAAGGTCCTAACACATGTTAAGGATAGAATGAGGGAATGCAAATGGACTTGTCATAAATAGTGCTTTGGTTCTTCTTTTGAGTAGTTATTTTTAGCATTAATTATTGCTGAAGCAAAACTGCATTGTCTGTTCTTTATCTAATCTATAATAGATACTGCGATATTGTTGGCTTTTATTAAGAACACATACACAATTCATTATTTAAATGTACACGCTTTTTCCCCTCCATTGTCTAACTTCCTGGAAATCATTTCTATATTTAAAACTTTCAAAATATTATATGATCATGTAAAAAATTTAAACCATAAAACCTTATCTCAGATAACATAAAATTTCTCCAGATACTTTATTTTTTCTCTCTGCTGCCACATTGAATGCTAATAAGATATTCAGTTCATTGCTATTTTTCATTATGCTGAGTTTTTTGGTTAGAGGACAGCTGCAGGATTCCTGCTATCCAGTGACCAGTGGAATCCACTGATGAGCACTAGCGCCTTCATTTATTTATTTGGTTGTTTATATTTTAATTAATTTATTTATTCACTTTGCATCCTGATCATTGCCCTCTCCTTTCTTTCCTCCTGGTCTCATCCTTCCTCCCTCTTCTCCCTTCCTTCCTCCCCTATTCCTCAGATAAAGGGAGCCTCAGCTAACTATCCACCCCAGCTCATTAAGTCCCATCAGGACTGAGCTTGGGCCGTTCTTCTATGGCCTGGTGAGGCAGCCCCACCTGGGGGCAGTGATCAGAAAGCAGTAGAGCCTTCATTTTTATGTTGTAAATGTGTAAAGAGCCATTTTGAGGCATAAGAACCAAGTACTCTAGCTGTTCAGAGCCACCCTTTGTCTGACCTGAAGTGAAGCAGACCTTCCACTGTCTATGGATATGGTGGTATTTGAGCGGGACCTTGAATAAGGAGTTAGTAAGTAAAGATGAAGGAGTGGCTGAGCAAACCGTTGCTTCTCATATCAGGTATCTGAAGCAGTGTTCACAAAGATTTTATATTCTGTGAAGGCATTTGAGGTTTTTGAGTTTATGACTCATGAATTGGAATAAAATTAGCACTTGCTTTTAAAAGAACCCTAACACTTTGTCCATGCCGTGGGTTCTGTATCACTCCGTTAGAAGAGGATCTGTTGTGCTTATGCACCAAACTGTCTAGGAATGGAGGGGAAAACTAATGTATATTTTCTAGAAAATAACACTGATAGTATTTGAGGAGAGGCTAAAGAACAAAGATTAGAACTGTGACTCCCCAGAGAATGGGTGAATTATTGTAAAATTAGCAACAACTTCATTGGCTAAAACTAAGCTTACTCAACCAGATTGAAGATTGAGCTTCATATTCTTTCTGCTGCATGAACGTATATTTTTCATACATAAACTCATTTCCTTGTGAGCTGTCCCCATCTTTGTATAGATTTGAACTTATGCCCTAGGCAGAGGGACACAGGTCAAGATGTTAATAGGAGTTGAAATGCAACATTTGCTCATTACCAAAAGGCTCCTTTGCCTAATTCCTTTTCCCTAAGGACAAAGGCCACAACCTTTACTTCTTGGAACTGATCATGAATTTGTTTCCTTTTCTTAATAAATTATGTACCTAACTTTGTTTTAAAATTGTATGGGTGAATTAAAAACTGTATAGAGTATTGCAAATTGTATGACTCCTTCTGCTTATTATGACATAGATGTATTATATGTTTTGTATAATTTAAAAAGCAATCTAGTATTTCGTTTGTTTTTTTTGAAATCAGGTTCGAGTTTTTATGGATAATTGTAGTGGTTGTGTTATGCCATGTTGTTAGTGAGGATGATTTTGATTTTCACTTCTGTTCTTCTGATATTATTTACATATTAAAATACTTTTAATTTCAGGTATATTGTATTTTTTTGTCCACGTGACCTAGTTTCCCATGGCTATTCACATCTACCTATTCAACTCCTGGCTGCGGGAATGAAGGAAGTGACCAGAACTTGGAAAATTGTAGGTGGAATCACACAAGCTAATAGCTATTACAAAAATAGCTGGATAGTCATGATAGCTGTTGGATGGGCCCGAGGTAATTTTAACAATATGTGTTCATTAGTGTTATGTTACTGATCTACTGTAACTCCTGAATACTCCTCTTCTAAAGGAATGTTTGTTTATATTTTAATTAATTAATTACGTACTTTAATAAATCTTATCTTTTTAGTTAGTAAGTTAATTTAAAAGTTATATCCGTATTAGTGATCAGCTATTATTTTGAGCCTGTAAAGTTTCTTATGAATAATTTCTTCTGGTGTCTCTGAACCATATGGAACCATAAGTAATTATTTTACTATAAATGAAATAAGTTTAATAAGAAAATTTGTGGCTCGTGAAAATTAACAAGAACATGGCTGAGGCTGGGCATGGTGATACACACCTATAATCTGAGTGCTTGGGAGGCTGAAGCAGGAGGATCACAAATTTGAAGCCAGCTTTCACTACATAGTGAATTCTAGGCCAGCCTAGTCTACGTAGAAAAGCCCTGTCCAAAGATGAAAGCAAAGTGCTCCTAGCCTTTGAGCCGGCTCTCCAGCTCTTTCTCCTTTCTCTCTTCTCTCTTTCTCTCTCTTTCTTTCAGTATCTCAGGTTGTCTAGGCTGGCCTCAAGCTCTATTAAGGATGACCTTGAACTTCTGACCATCCTGCCTCTACCTCCTGAGTGCTGAAATCATACAGGCAAGTGCCTCCATGCGTGGATTATGCAGTGTTGGGAACTGATGTATGCTAGGCAAGTGCATCTAACAATGAGCTCTGTCTCTGATCCTGTGGTTTTATCTGTAGGAACTGAACAGATTTCTGTAACCTCTGTTACAGTATACTGCACCTAAATCTAACCATACCAAGGGGAGAAATGTAGAGAAAGGTTCTTACTTTTCCTAAAACAATTCTCTCTCTGTGTGTCTGTTCTTGGGATCCCAGCTTGTTAACCACAGGTCACAGTAAAATAGACAGTTGTCATGCTGGGGAGGGAATTTGCTCTTGTCTCAGATCTCAGTGCATAGAAGACTGAGTTGTTCTTGAGAATTCTGTTTTGGTAATCTTGGGTTTTAAACTGGGAGAGGAAATTCTGACTTCTCTTGCCATGTAATTTCTTAGGAATATTAGTTAAATATTCTTGTTTCTTTTTTACTTTGTTTTTAGGTGCAGGTGGTGCTATTGTTGTAGCTTGTGAACAGTTGTTGAAAGGAGATTGGAAACCAGAAGGTGATGAATGGCTGAAGATGTCCTTGTAAGTAGCCAGTATTATACTGAGATCTGGACTTACAGCCTTAGATACTACCCAGTTTCTTTAAAATGAGCATATTCAGAACTGTGTATGTGATTGAAATATACCTGAGAAACAAATGGCAATTGCATTGGGAAGAAAGCCAGCAAATTCATCAAGAGTTAACTTTCTCAGATGAAATCTTAAACATCAGTTTTCTGTGGATTCACCTTCTTTATGAAAACAGCTTAGGGATGAAGAGATGGTTTAGTGGCAAAGAGTACTTGCTGCTCTTACCCAGGACCCAGGTTCAGTTCCTGGCACCACATGATGTCTCACAACTCTTTGTAACTCCAGTTCCAGTGGCTCCGATATCCTCTCCTGGCCTCTGAGGGCAGCAGGCACACATGTAGTACACAGTATATACATGCATGCAATACACCCATATACATAAAAACAACAATAAAAACCCTATTGAGACATGATATGATATGTTTTTTCTCATAGTCAGGTCTTAGCTTTTAGTATATATAATGTGTGGGCATGAGTAGGGAATAAGTCCTGAAACTAGGAAGGGGACCAAGAGAAAGAGGAAAGTAGTTTTGAGGAAGTGGGGAGTGTGATAGCCAAGGGCCACAGGCTAGAGTTGAAGTGCAGAGGCCAGGGCCATGCTATGTGAGGTCAGAGCACGGAGCCTGAAGGCACAGCCATTGGGTCCTCTTGGATCTTGATCTGCTGGAGTTTGAAATGTCTTGGTGCCAGGGTGCTCTCTTTTTCCTTTTTGGAAGAGGAGTATCTGCTGCCATCTGTTTCACCATCGTGGTTTGGAAGGAGGATCTTACTTCCTCTTTCTTAGGAAACAACCCTAGAATTTTTCAGTGCATCTCAGTCTTCATAACAAATCTAACACTTTGATTTAAATCTTCCTTAAGTCCTTCTCCAACGCCCTTTCGCAATTATCTGCAAACTGCTTATTTTTTTAGAGGCACTCTTTAAGAAAACCTAATCCAAAATGGTCAGTGTGAATGTCAAAGCCATTTCCTTAATGAGCTTCATTAGTACAGGGGCCAAACTATTAGAATAACAAAAATGACGTCAAGATAAGTCTTATTCCATTGGGCAGGGGTCATGTGTATATTTGTGTGTTTATGTGTGTTCACATGTGTGGGCTCACGTGGATCATAGTGCATGTTTATGCATGTGCACGCTCAGGGCTGGTGTGAGATGTTTTCATAGATATGTTTCCACATTATATCTTGAGGTGAGGTCTTTCAGTGAATGTGGAGCTCACTGTTTCAGCCTTCCTGGCCAGCCAACCTGCTCCAGGGCATTTCCTGTCTGTGTTCCTGTGTCCTGGGATTACTGGTGGGCTTTTATGGGTTCTAGGGAGCCAATAGGTTTTTACGCTGTACAGCACACGCTTTACCCACTGAGCCCTCTTCACAGCCCCTTGTTTGCCTTTGCTTTATACTTTTAAATGTCCAATTTGTGTATATTTTATAATATAGTTATATGTGTATAAACTGATACATATATTAATATTAATAATTGTCCTGAAACATTTTTTAAAAGTACAATGAAAGTTTAGAAATCACTATTCCAAGACATGATTGTTACTTAATTATATTATTATGTGAGGTCCAGATCTTATATTGTTTTGAACTCATTTCTTAGTTTATAACACTCAAATAACCTTTAAAAAATCAATTTGTGGCAGAGGAAGGCAATCTCTGTAAGTTTGAGGCCAGCGTGGTCTAACAAAGCAAGTCCAGGACAGCCAAGGCTACACAGAGAAACACTGTCTTGAAAACACAAGATAGATAGATAGATAGATAGATAGATAGATAGATAGATAGATAGGCTTATAAAAATCTTTGTCATTTTTGCAGTGTGGCATTCTCATAGTTTATAACTTCTCTGTAGGCATAGAGAAGCTGGTCACAAGTGTGACATAGAGAAGCTTACACAAGTGTGTAAGATAAAAATACTGCTGCTTAGGTAGGTTAGCAGCATAATGATTTCATAATATCAGCATTAATAATTAAGATATTGGCAGAGACTGACCTACTGTGACCTCAAGGTAGCTAAGGTCTATACTAGAGCTGGCTCAGGCTGCTTTTTTTTTCTTTTTTCTAAGACAGGGTCTTACCGTATAGCTAGACTGGCCTCAAACTCAAAGTATTGGGATTAAAGGTGTGTACCATCAAGACTAGCTGATACTGCTTCCTGAGAGTGGCTTTGTGTATCTTACTCTCCATTCTGTATAGTAGCCTGAGGTTGTCCAGTGGGGTGATGTTTACACCACAGAACAGGAAAGACTTTTTCCCACTTCTCTCATCTGTCTTGGGGTCTTGTTTATCATGGAAGGTGTTTAAGGACTAATTCCAGATTGAGGAATTTTAAAGACCTTCAGGTCTTTAAAAAAAATCTTAGATGGGTAAATATATTTCCATATTGGCAACATAATGGTAATGTAATGGACATAAACATAATGGACATTCTAAAAGGTCTTGGGCCTGAAGGGTTAGCTCAGTGGTCAAGAGCACTTGGTGCTTGTTTTCGTTAGGGTTACTGTTGCTGCACTGAAATACCATACCAAGGAAACTGGAGGAGGAAAAGCTTTATTTGGCTTCCCCTTCCCCTTCAGTTTTTGTCATCAAAGGAAGTCAGGACAGGGGCTCAGACAGGCCAGGAACCTGGAGACAGGAGCTGATGCAGAGGCCATGAAGGGTGCTACTCACTGGCTTGTTCAAAGTTTAAATAAATAAATAAATAAAAACCCTCAGTACTTTATGCTGCAAGAAAAGGTTTTTAAGTTTATATAACTGAGCATTTCTGAAACTTTAAACATATATTCATATCTGTTAACAGTCCATTAAGTTGTCAGCAGAACACTCTGAGAAAATTGTAGGCAGAGGACTTTTTTTGTCACTGACTTATTATTTTTTTTGTTTTGTTTTGTTTTTTGTTTCTTTTTCCTTTTAGCCCTTCCAAGGTGACTCTGCTAGGGTCAATTGTCTTCACTTTCCAGCACACCAAACACCTGGGAATATCAAAGCATGACCTCATATTTCTGTACACCATCTTCCTCGTGACCATAAAGGTAAGAAAGTTGCAGGTCTCCACCGAGCAGCATTACAAACCCTGTTTAAGCCTTTCCCTTGATGGGATCCTTCAGGTGACGCTAGGACCAGGAACACTTTACTGTTGAATATTAAAAGATGAGTTTGCTCAATGCATCAGGATTTCCTGAAGCCCTTGTGTGGCTGCCATCAGGAGTGTTTATGTTGGACAGGGCAGGCAGGCAATTTATTGGAACCCAGAGCATAGTAGGGAGGAAGGCCAGAAGCTGCCCAGATAGACCTGCTTCATCTGTAAAACCAGGGTAGCGTTTAAGGTGACACTCCTCTTTGCTTTTGTCGAAGGTATGTTCTTAAGTTTGGAGGTAGAAGAAGTCACATACATTGACAGAAGTACTTGTTCATTTGTATTTGAATATATAGGAGCTAATTTTTCCTTATCCCTACCTCTGATTCTCTTCTTCCTTGAGAGAAACGTATCAGACATCACCCTCTCCCTCATTTTCTTCTTCCATCTCTTCTCTACAATTTCTTTTTCTTTTTTCTTTTTTTCCCAACCAGAACTCAAGCAAGCTGAATATTCATCCATGTTCAGCTGTGTTCAGCCAGATTCATTAAAGGGGAAATCATATACTTTTATAATTCTCTCAAGTACTTTATGAATGACAAAACCCACGCCACAGGGAAACAAAATAATTAAGAAAGATTATCAGCAGAGGAGAAAACCCTTGTGTTGATACAGACCTATGTTGAAGCGAAGGCTTTGTAATTTTGAACAAGTCTGTGTTTCTTGAGCTAGGCTTACACTTGCCTCAAGAGAAACGTGACTTCTGGCATTGTTTGTATAAAGTCGTATTATAAGTGTGGTATATTTTCCACCATTAATTGATATCATGGTAATTAATTTTGAACATGTTAAATGTATTATTGAGAAAAATTCATATGCGCTAATTTTTTTATTATTTTATGTGTATGTGTGTTTTGCCTGCATGTATGTTTATGTAACATGTACATGTTTGGTGCCCAATGAGACCAGAATAGGGTGTTGGATTCTCTGGAATTGGAGTTATAGATAATTGTGAGCCACCATGTGGGTGCTGAGAATTGAACCCAAGTCCTCTAGAAGAGCAGCCAGGTGCTGAGCCATCTCTCCAGCCCTTTGACATAGGATAGTTTTTAAGTTAATCTTTTGTCTGTCTTGAACTGTGTCAAATTTAGATCCCTTCTCCCATGAGAGAATACTGAAAGAACTTTGAGAAACATGTATTACTTATGGCTGTTAGCTTGAAGAAGCTACAGTGAAATAGTTACTGTGAAATAGAGCAAAGGGACTGACCAATAATTATTAAAACTATAAAGAAACTCTGGGTTTTGCAATTAAACTGTGTATGATGACCAGTTTCAAAGACTGGTAGAACTTAAAATGATTTTAATTAATTGAGGTAAATAAAAGGAAGTAAAGCTGAGGAGTATAAATGTTTTAAAGGGGCTTGGGGAGTGTGAAGAGGAGCAGTCGGGAGAGAGCAGTTTGGCAACAGTGAATAGTTGCAGATTCAGCTATCCTGTCTCCTGTGGTTTCACGGTAGGTAGAGCCAGCAGCCATAGCCCACTTATATTACAAATATAACTTAGGTAGCAAAGTACTGATTAGTGTGTGTTTACAAATTACTGAGGAGTGAGTTCTTTTACATTATTTCAAAAATCAGTTTTAGAATAATTTGTGTGTAATAAAGTCCCCTCAATCCAGAGAGTACATTTTTATATTAAGGTCACTGGCTGCTCTTCCAGAAGACCCACGTTTAATTCTTAGCAACCATTATGACAGCTCAGTCAACAGCAGTTCAGTCCCTGATGACTTATGCCCTTTACTGGCCTCCTGGGCACCAGGAGCACCCATGGTGCATAGACATGTGTGCAGACAAAACACCTGTACACATAAATAAGCTAAAATATGTAAATTAAATTTTTCTTTTAACGTGGGTTGTCTTACCAGTGGCTATACCACTGAAGTAAATCTCTCTCTCTCTCTCTCTCTCTCTCTCTCTCTCTCTCTCTCTCTCTCCCCCAGCAACCATTAACTACATAGAAATCCTCAAGGAATGGTGGGGGCATCATGAAAGCCTACCTCTTTCATGGCAAGATGTTGGCAGGTCCAGTCTTATACAAATCTTGTGTAATCCATCACAGATATTGTGAGGTCAAGACTGCAACAGCTGTGTCACACCTGGAAGTCAGCATCCCATACCACTTCCCTCTTCTCCGTTTCTTACATTCTTTTTGACATTTCTTCTCTGATGTTCCCTAAGTCTGGGGAAATAGGCTAGATGCCCCAATTTTTGCTGAACTGTTAACAGTCAGTTATTCTCACTACTTTGCCCAGTTATGAGTCCCTGCACTTCATACTGCCCATTGCAAAGGAAGCTTCAGACTGAAGCTCACAGCAGCACTGATTGTAGGTATAACATAGTTATCCAGAAGGCAGCAGTGTTAGGTACACGGTGTCTATTTAGCAAAACAAAAGCAGTAGCTTCCCCATTCGGTTCTATGACCTCTGTAGCCACGGCTTCTGATCAGGTTTTACATTATGAGATGTGAATAAATTTCCTTCTGTGGAGTGGGCCTCAAATGCAGCGAGAAAGCTGTTGTGTGCCGTGCTCCCCCCACCCCCATACAGCTATTGTTTGCCCCTGTAACAGACTGGTCACTATTGCATGCAGTTTGCCTCACTATTCAGTAATGTGGCATGGGACTCCCAGCTGAGTAAGGCTGTTGGTGACAGTCTCCCTCATCAGCCTTTGGAGCACCTTCTGACACCACAAGGTCTAGCAAACTTCTGGCTCAGTCCTAGCTTGCTTTTTTCATGTTCTGTGACCAGAGTGTTTGGTGTCTTCAGAAACTAGGTCTTACCATTAGCTTTTAGAAACAGTCAGCAGTGGCACTATCTTGTATTTTAGGGAGGCAGGAAGTGAGGAACTTCAGACACTTCTCACCAATAACTTGTAGGGAGGTAGCCCACCCCAGACACTGGAATTTGCACGACATCCTGTGGCTTCTGAAAGCAGTTTTATCCATACACATAGAGTACTTTCTTCAAACTGTAATTTTATTTATAAAATTAACTTACCAGATTTTTTTCCCCATGCATCCTCTTTCCCTTGTCTTAGTCTCCTTCCATAAACAGTTCCACTCCTGAGGTTCCCTCTTCCAGACATAGTGTGTGATATAAAGGTAGTTGTTTCAAAGCATATGCTTCAGAACCATTTAGTACCCTCACTCTGTTGTATATAAATGAGCTTTGATTTGTGTATGTGGTAGTATTAGTGTACTGTAGATTAGAGATTATATTGTGCCATTTTCATCTAACTCGTGTTCTAAATTATTCCCATTATTTTTCTGGATACTCTAACTTGCACAGCACATGCTTCACCTCTCTTCTTGAGTTATACCCTTTTTGTAACTTCTCAGTCCCCAGATTATGCCACACTGAATGATACTTTATTCTTGATACCATGCCCCCAAGAATGTGGATTGTGTGGGGCCTATTTTAGGAATGTCATTCTAAAGTTTCTAGTTTCCTTTCTTGCTGGGATCTGGGAGAACTGACTGTTAGATAGTTTTAGGGCTTTGAAACTAAGTTAGACCCCAGATTTCTGCAGATCCCTGAGATTGTACATTTTCTCGAACAAATCTGAGCATTTTGGAGCAGTGTGATTTGCTGGGGAAAGGATTGTAAGCACTTCTTAGTTCACATTCCCAGTCTTTGTTCTATACATTAGGTCATAAGTAATTCAAACAGAAAAGATTAGTGTCTTTTAGGATAATGATCTGCAGCTCCTGAAAGTCTGCGGCCATTGGCAATAGTAGTAATTGAACCCAAATCTGTATTGTATTTTGCTTACCACTTAACTCTCTTTTTAGTTTGGAGCAAGTTACTTCACCTGTCAGAGCTGTGACTCTGCCCATCTCTGATGAAGGCAACAGCAATTGTTACATTGAGTTGGAAATAGAGAGGACTATAAAGTATTTACCACAGTTCTGACCCATGCCAGGCATATAGCTGTATTGACTGCTGGTGTAGACTGTTGATAAGATTATATCTCAATTGCTTTGATTATCTATCTATCTATCTATCTATCTATCTATCTATCTATCTATCTATCTATCTATATCTATCCATCTATCTCTTCCTCCTTTTTGGTGGCAATAGTTATACTTCATATGTTTCTGGTATTAATTTTGATGAATAACATTCATTAAATTCATAGAGATCAGAGATTTTCACAGTATTGAGCTTATTTTTTTCTCTTACAGATTAAATTTAAAAAATACATTTTGAATCTTTTTTGCCCCATTATTTATTTTTCCTCTCTTGTTTTTGAGAAACAGAAAATGTTTGTACTGAAATTCAGATTATTTTCCCCCCTAGGTAACCATGATGATGACAGCAGATTCTGCTGTGACCCTCGCTCCCTTTGAGGATACCTTGACTCGGATGCTGTTTGGCCGGCAGCAGCAGTTTTCACTGAACGAAAAGAAAACTGAACCGAAAACGTCTTCTAATGGTTCTGCCTCATCCGTGTCCAAGCCGGCCACGGAGGCTCCGGGTGCTGCTAAGAGACACGCCAAGAAAGAAGACTGAGGACTTTACCCGGACTTAGGAGGAAAGGAGAGAGTTACTTATCTGTTAGAGTGTGTCCGCATTTCTGTGTGAATGATGTAAAATAAGGATGGAGGGGCAAATAGGAAGAGCTGCTTTGTTTCAAGGAAGGACACTGCTCTGTTAATTGTAACTCTTGGGGTACGAGTGTATCATGTGAATTTATTTTTCTGCTGTAAGAGATTCTCATAATTATTTGAATAGTTTTATATTGAGAAAAGAAAAAATTTTTAAATGTTAGAAAAAGTTCACTTGTTACTGCAAAATTCTAAGGATTTAACAAAAAATTCAGTATTTTTTTTTACCTTTGAATGACTCTAATTGTGTTTTAATTCTGCAGAATTAAACTTTGACTTCATATTTCCAGTATAATTCTTGTACATAGAAGAAAATTCCTATTTGATTTTGAACACAGAGAACTTTTCCTAAATACTTTTAAACCGATAGTGTATATTTGGTGTATAAATTTGTTTTATATATCTTACACACATTAAAAATACCTGAAATTTAATTTATTTAGTTTCAAGTATTATTTTTCATTGAGGCCACAATGTTATTATGGATCTCAGTTTGAAGTTTGTTTCATGTCCTTGTTTTAAAAAAATACTTTTTCCTAAGAAAAGCAGGATTACAATTTGTGTGTGTGTGTGTGTGTGTGTTTTGACAACAACAGCCTCACTTTGTAGCCCTGGCTGGCCTCAGACTTCCTGCCTCAGACTTCCTACCTCGGCCTCCCAAGTGCTGGGATTATGGGCACAGGCCGCCATGCCAGGCGAGGGTGCAGTTTTCATTGTTTGGAACCTGGCTTTTTTCGTCTCTGTGCATACCTATTTCAACAGTGGAGAGATTCTTCACACATCCTATGTTCCTCCTGACTAATTGGTCAGAAGGTGCTGCTGGCATGCCTCAGTGGTTCAGAAAGTACGGTTATGGCTGAAAATGTCTCCTGTACCTCTTTTCCAGTGACCACAGCCTTGGCGTTTGACTGTCCCTTGTGAGTTTGCATGTGGGTATCTTTGCGTAATAGACACATACATGTATTTCTAGTTTTATCTGAAATGAAAACCTCTTTCATGTGAAAAGCTCTTGTGAGAACCGTCTTTGTACATTTAATGTGACCCACAGAACATAACCTCACATGGTAGAATACTTGAACGAAATAATGCATTAAATCTGGTTTCGCATTGACAAAAAGCAAACAAGAAAATGCACTTAATGATAGATTTTATTTCCTTTATTTGGTGTATGAACGTCCCGTCAATAATATTAGTGAGTCTGCATTTCTGGTTGGTTAAGAAGCACTGAAATAGCATGCAGTATGTAAAGTTTTTCTGTGTTTTTTTTAAGACAGGGTTTTTCTGTGTAACAGCCCTGAAATTTTCCTTTTTAATGTTTAACAAACACTCACACCAGCCAGTTCTATACTTCCACTTGCTTAAGAAGATTTTGAGTGGGGCATGTTTGATAACCGTGGTATGAGAAAATGCCTATTTTTGATATTGTGACAAAAAACATTAAACTGCATTCTCTATTTTATACTTGATAAGTAGTTAAAAACTCTGCAAAATTAACATGTTATTTTGAAGTTTGGATTTAACTGTAGTTAAAATGGCAAGTCTTGTTTTACATTTGTGTTAAAAAACAAGTTCATTAAAATAAGTACTTTAGCACTCAAACAGTAATCCTTTTTTTTTTTTTTTTTCATTGTTTTGAGGAAGGAGTTCCAAGCCCTGTGTTTTTGACTCTGTAATACACTTAGCACAGCCGGAAATGGCCATTACTATAGACTTCATCAGGCTGTGCAAATATCCTGTATCCCTCAGTTCTGTGTGCTTAGTCCTGGAGAATGAAGTCTGCTCAGGTGACACTCAGAGACCAGCTCCTCACTGCCTAACTGCCAGGTGGATGTGGTCCATAGGCCAACTTCACACAGCCCAGTCAGCTGACCCCGAGAGGAGACGGAAAAGCTGCAAGAACGTGTGCTCTTGACTGCCACGATCCAACCTCTATCAGGTTCTAAACACTTTCACAGTAAGCGCCTTCCTGACAGTTTCCAGGAAGGGACAGAGAAGTGGCAGATGGATTCCAGAGGGAACTCTGAGCAGTGTCCCTCCCAGTGGGTATAGACTGAAAAACGGTAAGAGGAGTGAAGGGAGACACTTGGGGGGGGGTAGCTGTTGCCTGTTTCTTTCAGCACAGATACTTTAATTAAAATGTGTTTAAAGAGAAAACTACTTCAAGTCACAAGTTGATTGCAGTTGAGAGGAATGTTGGAAACTGAGTCATATGTTTAAAATGTTTGGAATAGGAGGCAGAAAGATTGTAAGAGCCAGAGGGGATGGATGAGAGGGAAGCAGTGTCTTCAGGCATAACCAGGTCTAAGCCATGCAGAGGCCCAGAGCTGAGAGAAGAGCAGGCTCCGTCCCTGACCTACAAGCTATCTCCCTCCAATTGACAGTCATTTGCAAAAGAAAAATTAGTTACTGCCAGTGGAGTCTCACTTGATATGCAAACCACACATAGGGACAGGCCCCATGCCCAGAGGAGATGGCCAGTGCAAAGCGACATCAATGGTATTTTGGAAGATTTTATTTTATTTGTCTCATATTGCCTTGTTTGGTATTTTTTTTTTTTCTCATCTTACTGGTCTTTTTGCTTGTGTATTATGGTTTCTGATTTTGTGTTTTTAATGAGTGTTTCTCTTTTCTTTATCTTTTCCTTCCTTCCTTCCTTCCTTCCTTCCTTCCTTCCTTCCTTCCTTCCTTCCTTCCTTCCTTCCTTCCTTCCTTCTTCATTCTTTATTCTTTCTTGGTTTTTGCCTGTTGTGTTCTAAAGACAGAAAGAGGGTGAGCTGGAAGATTGGGGACATGAGGATCTGGGAGGAGGTGATGGAGGAGAAACTGATCAGAATTTATTTGTATGAAAAAACTTTAATAAAAACGGTCTCCTTCCCTCTACACAAAGCCCTTTATGGTGTTTGTCCCAGGTGTAAGTCACACTTTGGTCAAGTTCATTTGCTTATTCAGCAAATATTTAGTGCCAGTTTGGGTCAAGACTTAGATTCTGAAAATACAGAACACAAGAAAAATGCCTGTTGTTATGGAGTTTACTGAAGACACAGGAAACAGATGGGTTCCTGTGGGTATAAAGATATTGAGTGGATATTAAGCAGGACCTAGAAAGTAAGAGTTTGAAAATCTGTTACATTGATACTGTTAGAACTGCTTTATAACTGAGCAAGGCAAGCATCATACTGTTTCTTTATTAACCTGATTTACTGAAATTTTTTTCTTTTTCTTTTCTTGGGTTTTTTGTTTTGCTTTGAGACAGGGTTTCTATGTGTAGCCTTGGCTGCCCTGGACTCACTTTGACTAGACTAGCCTTGAACTTAAACTTCTTTATAAGTACAATTCCATATAAAATAGCTGTTACTTCTTTTTTTGGCCAAGTTTTTAGTAGTCCTGGCTGGCCTGGGACTGCAGTGTAGTGCAGGCTGTCCTGAATCCAGATCCTCCCATGTGTGTTTCTGGTGTGCTATGATTGCTCAGCTAACAACTTTCTCCTTACTGTCCATTTTTAAGACACCATTTGCACGGAGTGAAACACAATCTCTAGGTGCCCTACACTTTGGAGTTTCTCCCTGTGTCTGCAGGTGTGCATGTGGAGGGTAGAGGTCAGGGTTCAGTGTCTTCCTCAGCTGTTTTCTACCTTACTGACTTTCTACCTTACTGACTAGTGTGTGTGTGTGTTGGCACGTGAGTGCTGTGTATGCATATGGAGGTCAGAGGTCAACTTTCAGGAGTCTGCTTTCTCTTACCATGTGGATGACTGGGAGTGAACTGCCAAGCTCAGGCTTGGCAGTAAGCGCCTTTATGGCCTGAGCTGTCCTGCCACCCTAGACCCCTTTTTGAGATAGGGTTTGCCGTTCAACCTGTACTGGCATTACAGCTCTCTAGATAAGATGCTGGGGATCTGAACCTGGGATCCCAGTGAACCCTCCACCATTCAAGCTGTCTCCCTAGAACCATAAACTGAGTTTAAGCAAATGCCAATGGCTGTGTCCTCCTAATCAGAAAATGAATCTCATAAGGCCTCCCAGAGTTGATATCCAGTTAATTCCCTCCACCAGTGGGCATAATATATATGAAATCATGTGCCAGAATTTCCTTCATGTAGGTTTCTTAGGATGCTTGTATCTTGTGTTTATCAGTAGTTCATGCCTCTTTAGTTGCTTCATAGTGTTCTGCTGTACCACGTCAGCGATTCTATTGATTCATCACGTTGGGGCTGTTTCTAACTTGGGATGTTTCAAATAAGTAACTATGAACATTTAGTGCAGCTTTCGTTAAGTATGTTTTTCTTTTCGACCAATAGGAGGAGCCAAGGTGGGTCATGTTCGGTTTTCTAAAACACCTTGCTCTGTGTACAGTTAATGCTCCACGCGGTTGTCTTCAGTGTTCTAATCTGTGTTCTTAGCAGGCACCAGTGCTGTCAACATTTGAATTGTATCTATTCACAGTGGATGCTTTTGGGGGTTTGAGACTTGGGTTACCCTGGCCAGTGATGTGGAACAGCTGACTGCCTTTCTCTGAATTACGTGTTCAGATCACAGCCCATGTTTTTACCAGAGCTTTCTTCCTATAAATTCCTATAAACAGTAAAAATTCTGTACATCTCTCAAATCAGTTCTGTCAACACCGTCTTTCTGGTCTGTGGCCTAACATACTTATTTTTACATATTTCCATGAAGAGATTTCATTTCTGGGGAAGGGTGGGGAGTGAGAGGCAGGGTTTCTCTATGTAGTCCTTGCTAACTTGGAACTTGCTTCGTAGACAGGGTTGGCCTCCAACCCACAGAGATCTGCCTGCCTCTGCCTCCTGAGTGTTGGTATGGAAGGCCTTATTTTACGTGTCTGTTTCATTGTTAGTGGAAATAGATGTTGAGTGTGGGGCTATTGCAGGCGCTAGTATCGTGAGCAATACTGCTCTGTCTTTTGTTGTACATACTTTTCACCCGGTGTGTTTTGGAGCATGAGACTGCTGGGCACTGGCGTAGGAGCATGTTTAACTTTTGTAGATCGTTCCCAAAATTTGTCTGCAAGGGTTAGCATGGGCTTGTATGTTTGTGCACTGATTGTGTGCATGTGAGTGTGTATGGGCATGTCCTAATTCCCATACTTCACATCCCCCCAACAATGATTGGTACAATGTGTCTTTTGATAATTCCTGTGAAGGCATAAGTATTAGTGACTGTTTCAAATTTTCTATTTCTGAGGCTGGAGAAATGACTCATTTATTAAGAACACTTACAGCTGTATCAGGGGACCCAAGTTCAGATCTCAGAACCTATGTTAGGTGGCTCACAAATGTCTGTAATGCCAAGGAGGCATGCGACTCTCTCCGGCTTCTGGGGACACACACACACGTTCGCACACACAAATCTTTTACCCCTGGTGACTAGTTGAACTGAATGCTTCAAGATTTGTCAGCAGCTTTGGTTATGCAAATATGAGCTCGTCTGCTGGCTTGTGTTTCCATGCTCCTAACAGGCTTTATGAATGTGCACACTTCATTTTAATGTAGTTAATTTAGCAATATTCCTTTTATGATTAAAGAATTTGTTGTTGTTGTTGTTTTTTGTTTTTTTTTGTTTTTTGTTTTTTTTTTGGTCTTATGGAAGAAGTCCTTCCAGGCTAAAGAGATGGCTCAGTGGATAAATATAACCACCACCTTCACATAAGGATAAGGATGTGTGTGTGTGTATGTGTGTGTGTTTCCATGTTCATGTTCGGGGGTGTGCATGATGGGAGCATGCATGGAGACTAGAGGAGGATGCCTGGTACTTGCTGTATTACCCACCTTATTCCCTCGAGACAGGTTTGCTCACTGAGTCTGAAGCTAGGCAGAGACCAGAAAGCCCAAGTGATGCCTGTCACCAGCCCCACCCCTTCAGCATTCCTGGCCTTTTACAGGATGCTGGAATCAGAATGTGGTTGGTTTTATTCTGTAACATTTGTGTGAACATGAATGACAGAGGGTAATGGGTGTGTGTGTGTGAAAATGGGCAAAAATTCAGTTCTATTCGTGTACAGAATAGCAAGATTAAAAATCAGAGAATGAATGAGTGTGTCAGGGGATATGTGTGTTGCCACAGCCACACTGGTTATTGGTGTGGTTCCCAGGACTCAGAGCTGGGTAAAGCTGGTGATGACCCCTTTCTCCAGAACCTTCCAGCAGTGTGAAAGCTAGCCAGCAGGACGGAAGCCTCCTGAACACTACCAAGTACCAACTTGAGTTCTCTATGTCCTGTGACCAAAGTGTGTGGTAGTGTCAGCAAATTCTGGTGGGCAATTAAGAGCAATGGCAAAGGATCAGATGGCAGGGGAGGAGGACTCCGCCTTTCAGTAGACTAGGGAAAAGGGATGGGGGAAGGAGGGAGAGAGGATGGGATCGGGAGGAGATGAGGGAGGGGGCTACAATCAGGATATAAAACAGATAAATTATAAAAAAATAAAAAATTAAAGCGATAGCAATAGCCTGTATTGTTTTTTGGGGGGTCTCTTGCACAGCTCTGTCCAGTGAGCAGGTGGGAAGGTATCCCGGGTTGACCCCGGGTGTTTTATGGTCAATTTATATCTTCTGGGATGAGCATAACCCCTTGTGTAGAGAAATTCCAATTAAACACGTGCATTTGAGTTTCAAGCATCTTTAATGTTGTCAACCCTCCTCCTTTTCCTCTCATCCTCTCACTCTTCTCCCTGTGTCAATGTCCCTCCCGTTATTCCTCTTCTGTCCTTCACATCATTTGTAGAACAAACTTCTTAAAATCGTGGTGAGGCTCAGTTTATTTTTCTTAGATTGCGTACACTTTGGGTATTTTACTGAGCGACTTTCCTTAATCCAAAATCATGAGCGTTTTTTACTTGTGCTCCCTTCTGAGGAACAGTTTCACAGTTCTAGCTCCTACAGTTAAGCGTTTGACGCAACGTCATGTTGCTTCCTGTATCCACAGCT
Organism: Meriones unguiculatus; assembly: GCF_030254825.1. NCBI lineage: Eukaryota > Metazoa > Chordata > Mammalia > Rodentia > Muridae > Meriones > Meriones unguiculatus. The sequence goes on from NC_083351.1 coordinate 44,081,335, forward strand.
TTGTGTAGTTTTAGAATGTTCTGCTTTATAATTATGTTGTTTCCAAGGAAAGCTTCATTTTCTTCCTTTTTATGTACTTCTTGTCTTTTTCTTGATTCACTGAAGCATATTAGTGAAAACTTGAGTCTAAGTTGTGAATTATTGCTGTTTAGCCATAGTCTGAAAGCTACAGTTTTTGCCTGGGCAGTGACTCTGCGGGTAGGAATGCCCCAGAGGAACAGCCCGTGAAGGGAGCCTGTAAATGCAAGCCAGTTAATGTTTCTTAAATTTATTGCTTGCTATCTTCTTTAAATTATTGTTTGCCAAGGAAACTTTTGATAGGAACTTTTTCTTTCTATATAGAAGCCTAAAGGAAGAGAATAAACTAGACATGGCAATTTGCATAGTGGCAATTGTAATAATCATAATTTAAATTTTTAATTGGTAAACTTGCTGACTGATTTTACCAAGCATCTTGGCTTGTGTGAGACTGCCTCTAAATGGATTCAGTCAGATTTACAGGCCTGTAAGGCTGAGAGGCATACTTAGGACCGTGATAAATTAATCATTCCAATACCACCTGTGAGGCCCACTGGGAACTAGGCCAGCCAATCTCTCCTGGAAGCTCTCTCCCGTGTGCACATTTTCTGCAAAACTCCAGAAAATTCACTGTGATGATGTCTCCATCACCAGAGACTGTAGAACTCACTACTTTGTGGCGTTGTTTCTCCAACGTTAGGGCAATTGCCTGTTTTAGAAAATCAGTGTTTTTAAAGGGGTAAACAGGTCTGCATTTTCACAAACTTTCTGCGTGACATCTTTCATTGGATAAGTTTGGGAATCATGGAACTTCCAGCTTCACTTACCTCTCCTACCAAAATGTTATGTCTTTATTATTATATTTCCAGGATCTGCTGACCTCAGCTACGGTTTATGAAATTTGCTAGCGTTAGGGTTCACTTTTTGTACTGTAGGTTTGCACAGACTTAACAAATGCATAATGATATATATCCACCCTTAAGATACCCTATAAAGCAGTTTTCCTGCCACCACTCCTTTCCAAATCTCCAAGTTTCACCTATTCAAGTCCCGTTGGCCCCTGCATTCCGGACATCTTATAGTAGTACCTTCTTATATCATTGCTAGGGTTTGGGTTTTCTCTGTGGTTGGAACCTGTCATATGTAGCTCTTGTTGGCTGGCTTCTTTCACTTAGGCAATAATAAATTTCACATTTGTTGGTGCCTTTTTGTGGCTTTAATGGCTTATTGCATTTCTCAATACTGTACTACAGTTTGTGTACTTATTCACCTCTTGAAAGACATTTTGGTTGATCATGAATAAAACTGATGTAGATCTTTATGTGCAGGTTTTTTATGAATGTGCACATTTTCATGTCCACTGGATAAATACCTGCTACTTGTGGTATCATATGGCAAGACTAAGCTTAGCTGTGGGGGAAATTGCCAAGCTGTTTTCTAAAGTGGCCTTACTGGTTTGTTTTTGTTTTGTTTTTGTTTTTGTTTTGCACCCATCAGCAATATATGAAGGTTCTTGATGTTGTTCATTCTCAGTAGTAGTTGGTATTGTCTGGTTTTGGATGCAAGCCATTCCAACAGGTGTGTAGGGGTAACTTGTTTTAATTTGTAATTCCCTAACAACAAAAGATAATAGCAGTTCACAGGTTTTTCTCCTATGTTCAAAGTTTAAAAATGAGGAATTTTCTTTATTGTTAACTTTAAAACTTTCTATATATGTTTTGGTTTGAGATGATTACTGTTCATTGTCATCCTGATAGAGTCTAGAATCATGGGAGATGGGCCTGAGGTGTGCCTTGTTTTCTTATGGATTTTTAGTTTTGTCATTACAGAGAAAGAAAACCCCCAAACTTTCAGGACAATATTAAATAATAGTAACTACATGTTCAATTATCTTCAAACTCAGGGTTCACACAACTCAGCTGTGATGATGTGCAATTTTATGTGACAACTTGGTTAGACTCTTCATTTATGTAATCAAATGTTAATATAGGTGTTGTGTACATATATTTTGTAGATACGGGTACAGGTATTACAGGTAATATCTACAGTGAGTTGAGTTTACCAGTGAGGTGTGTTTCCTGGAGAACATAGATAGTTGTAGCTAACTTTTAAATTCAGTGAGTAACTGTGACAGATTACTGCATTGGTGAAGTTGAGGCTGCTTACATTTTGGTTATTATTGAGAGACCTTTATGAATTTTTCATTTTTGTTGGCGGTTGTTATGTGTGGTTGGATTATTTTTCTTTTTATCGTTCTCTCCTGCTAGTGCCTATGGTTTGATGGTTTGCTATGTTTGATGTGATAGATTTCCCCCTAGCTCCTTTGTTCACCTATTCTTCTCACAAAAGTAATTTTTCCTTGTGCTCTTATGATTGAGCCTGTCTTCCTTCTCTGTATGTAGTGTCTTCAGCAGTGCTGGCTTAGTCTTCATGAAGCTTGCACTCCTCTTGAAATGACCTTATTTTGCCATCAGTTTTAGAAGCATTGCTGCTTACAGCACCCTGGATTGGCAGCTGCTTTCAGGACTTGAAATGTCATTTTATACTTTCCTGATTTTAGGTTTCCTCATGGGAGACCTGATACTCTGATGTGTCTGCTTTTGTAGGTGACTTGATGCTTTCCCCTACAGTTCTTCCTATCATTTCTTTGCTTTGCATTTTTGACACCTTTACTATTATGTATCTTGGAGAGGGTTTTTTGTAGTTATGTCTACATGAGATTATGAATGTCTCTTGGTTTTAAATGTCTATTTTTCTAGATTTGGAAATTTTATAGTATAATTTCATGAAATTATATCTATGTCTTTAGTGTTTACTTTAGCTCCTTCTATTCCGTGGAGTTTTAGGCTTGGTCTCTTGATCATATCTTAAAATTCTTAGATATTGTGGTCATGCTTGTTTATTTTTTTTTCTCTTTGCTGATATTTGAAAATAGTGTTTCCTCAACCTTATCCTCCATCTCTGGCATTCTTTTTTTCTTCTTTGTTGAGTGATTGGTGATACATCCTAACATGTTTCTTATTAGGCTGAGTTTTTTTTACACACATGCACACACATACACATACACACACACACACACAAATTTAAGAAATCTCAACTACTGTCTTGAATTTTTCTTTCATGTATTTTTCCACCTGTCTTGTTGATGTTCTTATCTGTTTTGCTGGTGTTTTCTTCTGTGTTTCTAACTTTATTTTCCAGGTCCTTGATTGATTTCATCTATTTATTTGTGTCTTCTGTGAGGTCACTGATAATTTTCACTAGTAAACTTTTGAGATCCTTTACCCAGTATTTTGCCCTTCCTAGTCTTTGCCTCTGACAGATGAAGAGTTTCACTCATCTCTTGGTTTGGCTGTCTCTTTTGATTTCATTTGGAGACCTTCTAATTGAGCTGCCTATTCTGGAAGGTTCAGTCTGTAGTACCATATTCGGAAGGGTCTTCTTCTTCTCTTTCCTCTGGGGAACTATGCAACTGAAGCTGTGTTCGTGTTGGCCATAGCTGTGAGGTATCCTATCATTGACTTCTTTACTTTCTTTTCTTGTTGGTGTGATAACATGCTTTGTGGAAAAAGGCAACTTAAGAAAGAAAGGATTTATTTTAGCTTACAATCCAGAGTGACCTATCATGATGGGAAAGTCAAAGCACAAAGATCTTGAAGGAGCTTGTCATATTATACTTGCAGTCAGAATAAGAGAGGGATGAACAAATGAGTGCCAGCCTCCAGCTCCCTTTTTCCATTCTTAGGGTCCAGGTTCACCTGCCTAGGGAATGGTGTCACCCACAGCGAGTGAGCTTCTCTACCTTGATTAATGTAGTTAAGATGATGGCCCTCAGACATGACCAGAGGACCATCTACTGAAGATTGTAGAGTTTGTCAAGTCAACAATGAACATTAACCATCACACTACCTTTGGACATTTCTGAAGCTTTTCCTTTTCTTCCATGCTTGCAACATTATGTTTTTTTCTAACTGACTCTTCCTAACTAAGTCACCCGGAGGGAGTTCCTGGTTAGCTTACTTTGACGTAGAAGTTAACTTGTAAATGTACTTATTGTGAACTAAATGCTCATCTAAATTCTTCTGTGCTGAACATTGTTATACTTTGAGCTATAAGTCTGAAACAATTCTCTGTACATAGTAACATAGCACTGAAGACTAACACACACGTTTCATGTTGGAATTGATATTCATAGAAGACGTTACTGCTTTCTGACCTCTACTCTCACAGTAGCTATCAGTGTCTAGCCCAACTAGTTGACTTAACATAGAAAAAGTTGCCCTTCATAATGAGGTTAGACCTTATCCAATCATTTTGTAGGCTTAAGAACTAAACTAATTCATTCAGGGGAGAAAAGATTCTTCCTTAAGACTACATAGTAACCATTTCTTGAGTTTCCAGACTTCCCTACATGTTTTGGACATGCCAACTCCACAAAGGTATGGGGCAATTTGTTAAAATAAACACCTCTCTGTGCATATGTACATTTCTATCCCTGGTCCACCCATCTTCACTGATCCAAGAGAACAGAATTGTAAGAAATACATTTAATCAAGAACGTAAAAGACTTGTGGACAAAGCAGTGCTAACATACATGAAAGGAGGTTTAAAGACATGTTCATGTGATAGCAGGCTTCATATTGCTAGGATGTTCATACTTCCCAAAGCAGTCTAGAGGTTCAGTACAATACTAATCAAAACACTAATAATTCATTTTTGTAGCAATAGTGAAATCAGTCTGAAGTTTGTATGGCGTTGATGCCTGAACTCAGCCACGTGGCTATCTCAGAGGCTGATCTGCTTTCACCACTCACAAGTACTCCATCTGCCAGGACTAAGTTGCCAATATTGCTCCATTCCTCAGGGTCATCAGAGAGTTACACTAGGCTAGTCATACCAGGCCACTTCTACTATGGAAGGCGCAGCCCTGTGCTCTTAGCAATAGCCATTTTCTCTGGCCACAGATTTGGCAGCCTTTCAGATAGTACTTATAATAAAAGTGGCATCCATGGGCTTATGAAATGCCTTACACCATCACCATATATTCCCTCTAGCACTGTTTCTGATCAAGGAACTCAGTTCATAGAGAATCAAGTATAGCAATAAGCCATGGTCATGGAATGTGTGTTCCATGTTCCTCTCCTTATGCCCTTCCTTTTGCCTTCAGCTGGTTCATAGACCTCAGTTTAAAGCCTCTCACAAATTTTATAGGAAGAGCACATATCAGATGGGACTTAGGACACTCTAACATTTTGAAACTGGGTTAACAGAGGTTCTGTCTAGTTTCAGGCATTTCTAATTACTGTAAAAGGCGACTTCCACATCTCTTCACAAGAATCAATTTAAAAATTTACAAAACCAAGGAAGATCGTTAGTATAATTGGTAAGAACTTGGCTTGACAGTTATGCTTAATTCCAGATCCCTTCTGTTGCTGGGCATAGGGCAATTTGGGCCAGGGAAGGCTCAGGGATAATTTGGGGGATGTTTATCATATATATATATATATATATATATATATTTCCCCCAATGTTCATAAAGGACATGCCATTTTATCTCTCATAAAAATTACTCTTGCAGAAGTGGACTTGGTAAATGGGTAGGTGGACTTTTGGTACCTGGGTCTTCCTCAGGCAATTTTAGCCATGTTCCCCAGCTTTTAGGACTTTACCTTAAAATGGGGGCTGAGATACAGGTCATAATTTTCAATGTCTTGTGCTCACATAGGATACAGTCTACCTTAGACATGTAACTAGGGGCTGAGTAACTACCAGTAGGTTGGAGAGAGAGAGAGCTGGATCATAAATCGCTTTGTTTGCTTTTCTGTTTTGAAGGTAGCAAAAAAAAAAAAAAAAAAAATAGAAAGTAAGAAAAGAAAAAAAAAACAAACCTGTAACAATTGTTTAGGGCTTTCTGAAAATTGTCTTTTAAGGATGATACTGCATGTACTGTCTAGAGATGTTGTTGGAACAGATGTTGTGAGGCTCTTACATGCTCATATTGCCAAGAATGCCCATGTATCCCCCTGGCATTATCTCAGAAAATCCTTGAACACATTCATAGCACTACAGGGCGTTGCCTTCCGCTTGACCCTTTCGTTCTCTTGATTGTTCAATGCACAAGGGTTATTAAGAAGCTGAAAGATGATTATTATTCTCCATTGTGGATGCCAGCTATGTGCTGGCAGATTTCTGCAAACAGATTCAGTAAATTATTGTAGGTTAACAATATAATAGGATGAGGGAGAGTTTAGTCTTTAGACTAGGCTATTTTATAGAGAGAAACCTGGGATAATAAAAGACATAGTATATTCCAGGAGTTGAGCATAGCCTATGTGGAGAGCTTCCCTTTACAGTCAACTTGACCTTGACTTTGAAACAGGCTCTCTCTACATAATCCTGAAACTCTCTATGTAGACCAGGCTGTCCTGGAACTCAGAAAGACACACCTGTCTCTGTCTCTGCTACTGCTGGGATTAAAGGCATGTGCCATTACACCTGGCTAAGACATTAGGTTTTTGTTGCAGTTGTTTGATTGGTTGGTTTTTGCTTTTTTCCTCTGTGTAGCCCTGGCTGTCCAGGAACTCTCTCTCTCTCTCTCTCTCTCTCTCTCTCTCTCTCTCTCTCTCTGTAGGCTAGGCTGGCCTTGAACTCAGAGACCTACCTACTTTTGCCTCCTGAGTGCTGGAATTAAAGGCATGAGCCAGCATGCCTGGACCTGGGCTTATTTTAACTGCTTAGTGCCCCAGTCTCCTCATATGAAGAATGGAGAAGATAGTAGCACAGTACTCACTCCCATAGGATTGGTTACAAAACTAAGAAGGGCAAAGTGCTTGCCAAAAGATCTTGGCACCTATATTTATAAGCTTAGGCGTTGAAAATATTTTTAAAGTTACATTGACTTTGTGCCTAGGTTGGGGTCAGAGAACAACAGCTGGAATCAGTTCTCTTCTTCCTTCCTGTTAAACAGTTGAACTAAGGTCATTAAGTTTGGTGGCAAGTACCTTTGCTTGCTGAGCCGTCTTGCCATCTCATGCAAAAAAAAAAAATTTTTTTTTTTGTTTGTTTTTTTTTTTCTTTCATGTCATTTGGTTCAAACACTTGTTCTTAGTGCTTAGAAAGGAATCCTTGGACTCTGTTGGTAAAGGAGTACTTTTGATGCTCTCTCCCAGTGCTGGCCCGTTTAGTCATTCACTATGAGAAAACTAACAGTTCACATGGAGAAAATGGCTCAGTCTGTTGCCACTGGGCAGCAGTGACTCCATCCTGCCATCAAGGAATGTGTTGGAAATACCTTAGACCCACTGAGTCATAGACAATAGGAGCAGGAAGGCCCAGAAAGGAGCCCTCCAGTGGAAATTTAAGCATGGTGTTGAGGACCACTAGCTTAGAGCCACGAGAGAGAAATGATTAAGCCATGGTCTGAGGTCATTACAGGACGTGTGTGGAAGTTCATGATCCAGTCCTGCGTCTTAGGTTGCCTGCTGGAGGCCCCATCTGAGCCTCAATCCCCCTCTCACTCCCCACCACCACTTCCCTCCACTCTACCTCCTCCTGCGCCAGCTTAGCTTTGGTCTCATCATCCATTCTTCTAGATTCTTCTCCTTTCTCACCAAGAACCTGCTGCTTCATTTCCCAGTGCTCATGTCTGTTGGCCCTTGGTTTCCTCAGTTTGCTTGATCTCTCCACACAGTGACAGTGGATGGACGGCCAGTGGAGGGTCAGTTGTTCTACTCACATCTCTAAAACCAGGCTCTGCCCGCTGAGTTCCAGGTGTGCTCCAACCACTCCAGTCCCCCACTGCTTTCACCCACGCTCACGTCTTCTCGCTCTGTAGCTGCCCTCTGCTTTGATGTTCCCCTCAACTCTGCTCCTGGGGGTCCTGGTTATACTTCAGCTGCAGCATCATGAGCCCTGGGAAACTTGCTTGTTCTGAAGATGCAGAATTTCTCAGTGTTTCCCAGAGGTGTTGTATTTTATTTGTGTGTGCCTGTCTGTACTCACACACTTATGTGCATGCAAGTGTGTGTGTGTGTGTGTGTGTGTGTGTGTGTGTGCATATGGAAGCCAGAGGACAGCCTCAGCTCTTGTTCCTTGGGTGCCATCTTTGTTTCCTGAGACAGAGTCTCTCATTGGCCTAGGGTTCACAAAGTAGGCGAGACTTATTTGCCTGGGAGCTCCAGAGACCTGTCTCTCTCTGCCTCCCTCCCCTGTGCTGGGATTACAAGTGCATGCCATTGTCTCTAGCCATTATTATTATTATTATTATTATTAAATGTGGGTTCAGGGGACAGAACTCATGTCCTATGTTTGGAAAGTACTTTACCACCGGAGTCACGACCTCACATCCTCCCATGACTTTATTTTAGAAAGCATTTACTACTCTTATTGATGGGGTTCCTACTGCTCTGAGCTTCTCAAGGGCCCCGAATGGACTGACTCACTTATTTATCTTTCCATGTCCAGCACAGTGCTTAACACTTGTTAAGTAGGTGCATAATAAACATTTGCTGGAGGAATAAGAGTGTGAGAAAGGGTTTTCCTTGCAAAAAATAAAACCTCAGCTGCTGGGGCATAGAATACTGCCTGGGAGAGAGTATTTATGTTCTGGACCACGGCAGCTGTGGAGGAGGAATAGGTCTCTGAGGGAATCCACAGGAGGGTTTCGGCAGGTGAAATGTAATTATCCACATTGGCCCCGAGCCAAGGATTCACAGAACTACCGCGAGGCCACGGCTAACCATGAATGGGTATGACCTTCATCTCATATCCCTTCTGAAGACTGGCTTCTCTGCTGGTGCCGAGCCCCCTAACAGCTTGTCAGGGCCTGGGGTCACTCACAGGAAAGAGGCGGCGAGGCCTGATGACCTGGCTGAGCTGGTTACTTGACTTTCCCTCCCCTTTGGTCTAATGTACAGCCGGGTGCTGGAGAAGCGGTCTGTGATCTCTCACAATTTTTTTTTTTTTTTTTTTTTTTTTTTTTGCAGCTGCTCTGCTGCATTCCTTCTAGCTGAAGTTAGCAATGCGCGCTAGCCTTTCAGAACAAGGACCCCAGCGTGAAAGGATCGCTTGACATCATGTTACTGGCAGCCACTTTTCCCTCTCTCTCTCCCTCCTAACCTCCCTCCCACCCGCCTTCCCTCCCTCCCTCTGTGTATATGTGTGTGTTTATGTCTAAAACCAATAAATCTCTCTACCTAAATTACAAAGCAATTCATGCACACATGCAGAGAATCCAAAAGCCTTTTTTTGCAGTTGACCATAAATCTTTTTTGGAAGAAAATGTAGGTTATATAAAAAAATGGCTGAGCTGGGGGACTTAGAGTAAAGAAGTGTGACTCCAGGGTGAGCTTGGAGACCCCTGATGTGGCTGCAGGTTGAACTCCTGGAGGAGCTACCTGGGAGAGTTTGGGGGCAGCAGAGGCTAGCAAACATAGCAGGGATTCCCAAGGCCCCTGGGCTTTTAAAATATAACTAAAACCATAGAGTCTCTGAGCTTCCGCAAGTAAATGACCGTGGAGGTGGCCACAGGAGACCAGAAAGAATGCCGAGTGGAGAATCGGGCATGTCCTTTCTTCAAAGCAATCTCACATCTCAGTCAGTGCCTCGCAACCATTCTCCAGACAAGGCTTTATGCCCAGAGCGCAGACTTTCCCCTAAACAGCAATATTCCTGTATGTTCTACTTTTCATTTTCTTCCTACTCCCTGCAAAGGTCTCCAAGCAATTTACAAACTGCAGGTTATGTTTGTGATTCGGACCCTTAAAGTTTATCTTTCTTGCTGCTCTTCACTTTTCTTTTGTCTTTTATGATTGTGATGAAAAAGAGAAAGAAGGGTTCGGAGGCCAGAGCTCATGAATGGATATGAAGCCATTACATCTGTAGGCTGAGGCACGGGCACAGAGAGTCCTTAAAATGCCTGTCACCCCATCACCAGAAATGCCTTGCTGCTTTCCCTCCAATTGCACAAATTCATTATTTACTTCTTTACTGCAACTATTTATAAGTCTGCATGGACCCTCCGGGAAACACATTCGGGCTCAGAACACCTATAATAAAACCCCGTCCACTTCAGTCTGACGTACCTCACCGCTACTGCTGCCTGGAGGATTGACAGCAAGTATACCTCCTTTTTTTTGAAAGGTCAGCTTGACAGAGGACAAAGGATTTTAAATTGTGCTCTGTGGAATCCAGGAATCCTGAGTAGGCTGCCAAGAGTCCTAGGAAATAATAATAAAACTGGCCACGGATAGACACTTCCATTTTTCAAGACACTATAGTTTTTGGTTTGGTTGTTAAACTTTTTCTGGGATTACTATCCATGTGTCGTGCAAGTAGATCATACTTCCTGAAGTTTCTCTTCAAAGTTGGCTGCAGGCAGGTGTAGAATGGGTAGGATTGGAGGAGCTGGTGGAGAGCAGGCACTGGGCCACACCCTGTAAGGGAGTTGTATCTGAAAGCAGTAGCCAAATGGCTAAAGTTACCTGGAGGTTTAATTTATTCCAAATCTTACAATGATTTTGACCAAAGAAGGATCTTTCCCTTTATGGTGTTGGGGATCAAACTCAGGACCTCCAACATGGTAAGTCACAACCTCGTCCCAAGGAAAGAATTTTTGGGTTTAAATGTTGCTGTGAGCACCATTAGCCTCCAGACCAATCCTTAATGTTTCATTTCTTTGGGCCTCAGGTTCTCTCACACCTCTACTGAGCATGATGACACTCTCCACTGGAGCCCACTTGCTCCGAAGGTATGAGATGTTGTGTATAACTCAGTAGTAAGTTATCCGGGAAATAGCCAAGCTGGGGTAGCTATCCCTTCAGCAGTGCTGGTAGTTTATAGTAATGAGACTGAGTGGCTTGAATAGGACACTTAAATGTATGTGTATGTGTGTGTTTAGGCCAGAAAGAAACAGTGGGTCTTGTCTCTAGTCATTCTTTAGTTTTTAGACATGGTCTCTCTTTCTTACTAAACTTGAAGTTCACTGATTTGGTTAAGCCAAATTTGGCCAGCAAATTCCAGGGATCTGCCTATCTCTGTGTCCCCAGCACTAGCATGTGTCACAGTGCTCTCGGCTACTTACAGTGGTACTGGGAATCAGAACTCAGGTCCTCATGTTTGATGACAAACACTTTATGAACTGAGCCATCTTCCAGCCCCTTATCAGCAGCTGTATGTGCCTCATGTGATTAGCATCAGAACTTCCACCTAAATGGGGACAAATGACATCTTTGTGATCCTGTCATGCTCTGTGAGTCTTCTCTGATGTTTGATGTCTCTTACTCTTGGCTTTAATTCTTCTCTTTCCCTCTTAATCAGGGATCCTAACTTCCCTGGTTCAAGGGTAGGAGTTCTGAGGTGCTGTCACCTATGGGCCTTCCTCAAGATGAGTGACTACAGTGAGCTTCAAGCTCAGGGAGAGAGAGACAGACAGACACACACACACACAGAGACAGACAGAGACTCAGAGAGAAAAACAGAGAAGGAGACAGAGACAGTGACAGAGAGAGACCTTGTCTAAAAAGTAAGGTAGAGAATGGTCAGAGAAGACACCCATTATTGGCCTTTGGCACACATGCGCACACACTCACATTAAAGTTTTCCCCTCCATATTATGTATGCCAGAGATTGACTTAGTCTGTCTCTTCAGTGACTCAGTAGAGTTACTGGACTTGAAGAAAAACAGAGAGATAATCAAAATTTTAGAATTATTATTTGAGTTTTGTCTGTGATATTTCTTTTTTTTTAAAATATTTTTCTAAGAGCAAAGTATAAAGTTCAAATTATTTTTGCCTGCTAAGCTAGTTTATTTGATTGAGGTGCCATCCTGGAATTAAGCCACTTGGGAACAAGGAATTCCATTCAACAAATGGCAAGTGCTGGATACTGAAGATACAGTTGTGAATAAAACAGATTCAAACACCTTTCTCGGGGGGCACATTAGAAGAGAAAGAAATTAAGTAAAATAGGAAACCATGTCATATATTGTGAAGTCATAAGTACTATTAAAAAATAAAGATTGAAGGATTTTCCAGGTGGGGGATGGGCAGAGGCACTGTGGATTTCAGATACAGTGACCAGAAAACTGCTTCAAGAGAAAATGACACAGAGGGAGGAACCGAGGCTCCGAGGACTGAAGCTACACAGAGCCCCGACACAAAGCCTTGGGATCCCACTTAGAGCTGGGGCGTGCAGTGAAGTGGTCAATGTGGCTAGCGAGGCTGAAATGGAGTGAGCAGAAAGTGCAGGCAGAGATGTGTGTTCAAGGAGGAAAAAAAGATCTGAGTATATGGGACTCTAAACCACTCTGAGGTCTGCTATTCCTCTGGAGAGCTTTGAGCTCTGAGGGAAATGTGACTTAAATGTTAGAAGAGGAATGGATGGAAGGGGAGGCCAAGGTAAGAAGAGAGGTCACCATTGCACAAACCTAGGTGAGTGATGAAGAGGATGGCGATGAGGACAGTGAGGTGTATCAGGATTGCCCGACATTACACACTTACTGATCAATTACTAAACTGAATAATCATTTAGTAAATGGCTAAAGAAATATTTATTGAGTTCTTGCAGAAACTACAATCTGAAATAAAAGGCAAACACCTAATACAAATACTTAGTAAGAGTAGGTGCTCCAAAATTCTAAGTATCTCCAGGAGGGGAGGAGCCAGCGCCTTCCTCTCATGGGATCTACTGAAAAGTCTAAGTGTTTGCTAGGACTGTCCTTGTGACGACTGTCAGCAGCAAGGTGGAGGGCCAAAGGATTCTCTGGCCTTCCCCTCTCCTTCATTCAGGAGCACCAGACTCACCATCACTGACATCTCTTGTCTGGAGGCCCTGCAGGCTGAGGATGTGAATTCCGTCATGGTTGGTGCAGACTTTGTCTCAGCTTCAAGCAGGCACATGCTTTGTGTCAGGGATTTTGACCTCTGTCCCTGTTTTGTACTCCTTGTCATGTGTCAGGACTTGCTCCATACTCCAAATTCTTGCTCTGGGGGCTGGCTCCTTCTTTGCCAATGTCCTAGATGAGACTCTGCCAGTCTTTCCATCTCTCTCCACATGAAGCAGCTACACTAAAGTCTCGCTTCCCATGAAACACCTAAAACAGTCTTCGCTCCAGTCCCCCAGGCCTCTGCATCCTGGGCCTTCTCTCTGTTTTCTGTGAGAAGTCTTTTCCTCATATCCTTAGTTCCTGCTCCTCCCCTTAAAGTCCCAGCATCTCTCTTCTTCTTATGTTACCTCTCTCTGCGATTAGCTCAACAGTCACAGAAGTATCTAGGAGACTGTTGGAAAACAGAATGAGAAAAACCTTTGGGGAGTGAGGAACTGACGCTTTATTATTATTTTTTTCTGCTTTCTGTAAGAAGCAGGGTGCTGCATTTTGGGTTTGATCTGGGTGGAGTGGAGTAGACCTACTAGCTCTCCCCTTTTTCTTAACACAATATTTTCACTTTTCAGAAGATTTTCTTCTAAAAATACTTGTTTTTATCCCCCCTCCCCTGACCGTGTGTGTGCGCACACACACATGTAACTATATCCTAAAGATTATGTAGAGTCGGTGTAACTGGTGGTTGTGAGCTGTCAGATGTGGGTTCCGGGACCTGAGCGCAGGGCCTCTGGAAGAACAACCACTGCTCTAGCTGCCGAGGCATCTGTCAAGCACCAAGATTTCCATCTTTCAGGGGATGAGTTCTCACTGTCAGCAACTTGAGCTTGCCTTCCTGCGTGTGATGGTTTGAAGAAGGTTCCTGGGTTGGAGCACGTAGTCTCCAACCAGTGTCAGGCCTTTAGGTGTGACAGATGTGGGTCAGTGGGAGCAGGCCTGTGAAGGTCGTAGCCTGAGCCTGATTCCTGTCTACTCCTGGGGTTCCTGTCCGCCATGGTGTGAAGACACTGCTCCACGCTGTGGGCAGATCTGCGACCCCTCTGTGATGAGCTGATGTTGTAATGCTGCTTGCTGTCTCACTCTGTGGCTTGCTCGTGGTTTCGTGCTTAGTTAACTTTTTTAACAGCTTAGGACCACCTACCCAGGGGTGGAGCCACCCACAGTGGACTCGGCCCTCTTACGTCGATCATCAAGACGAGGCCCCACAGGCATGCCCACAGGCCAGTCTATTTGAGCAACACCTCAGCTGAGGTCCCTTCTTCCCACGTGAGGAGCCTAAGCTATGTCAGGTTGGCAATAACACAAGCCAGCAGGTGGTAACCGGAAAGAGCTGACATGAGGCACACGGAACGCTTGCATGAGGAAATGTGTATAATATGTGCTTTGTATGTTGCAGAGGACGTACAGATCCTCATTTTTTTGGGGTTGCATTTTCAACCTCCGCAGATAACCAGCTGAATTTGGAAACTGTCCCCGCAATAGGCAAATATTGCCACCAGGTGGCAGAAGAAATCTGTGTTCCAGTTAAGGAGGCCAAACATGCCAACAGAGTGAAATAAAATAAATGCTGATTGTTAATAAATGCTTCAACTGGTTAGTGATTATTAAATAAACAACAAACCCTATTTGTAAGCCGCAGCATTCCAGCATAAAGCAAACAAAAACTTCCGATTCAGCGTGCCGCAAGCAGCGCTCTGGGCCGTGGTCTCGGCAGCTGGAATCTCCCACGGAAGTCCCCACAGATCAAAGTGGCCATGCTCCTTCTGAAGCTGGATAGGGACACTGGGACATTTCCCTCATCCGGCTCTTTTGTCCTTAAGCCACCTCTGCTGAACCCTATGTCTTCATGGGAAAGGGCTTTAAGTCATGGTTCTAATCACTGTTTGCTTAGGGCCTTCAAAAATATGCTGCTACGGTGGCACCAAGTGTTTCTAACCTTTTCAAAATCATGACTTTAAAATAGATTATATAAAATATAAATTATAAATATGTGCACACAAACATAAAAGACAGCGATGTTATATAGTATAAAAACTATAGACTTTTCTAAATTTTATATAGAATGTGGACTGAATAAACATAACGTTTAAAACTCTGGAATGAAGAAAACATGATTTTTTTTTTTAAGGAAAGTGCTGTAAAGAGAATTCTTACTCTTCTAAGTTGCTACATACTTTTTACTTGAACCATTGATCTTTTCTTTCCAGGTTTTGGTATAAGAAGAAGATTGAACCCACGAAGTCATTTTTTCCAAGCCTTGCAAAGAGCAACGAGTTAACTCAGTGTAACAGCACATATGAAAATAAGCGAGTTCCCTAAAAGAGTGAGGATGGTTGTAGACTACCAAAAGTGTTGCATTTCTGGAATATGGAGGGTGTGTTATATTTAGACTCAAGAGCAGGCAAGATTGGGGATGGCCAGGATTCAGTGCTGCCTGTGGTGGTGAAGCCAAGCAGAGGGAAGCATAAAGCAAGCATAAAGCCAGGCAGGTGGGACCAGCCTTGCCTGGCCAGTGTGAACTGCCATCATTCAGAGTCCAGGGTACCATGGAAATGGGCTGCCTGGAGATGCTGAGCAAACTTTTTGCGCCACGGCTGCCTTGGTTTTGTTTCCACCACCCCCCACCCACCCACACACATACACACACAGGCGTTCCCCTAAACAACAGGGTCCTTTCTATCCAAAAACTGAAGGGAGAAGAGTATTTTCTAAAGAAATCGGGAAATCTGCCTGTAAGGGGCCACCATGTCAGCATTGCAATCCAGAATAGTCTTCTTGCTCCTGGCAGGGGTCAAGTGGGGTCAGTGGCCATCAATGATGGTACCTTCGACCTGCTCCCCATCCACGCACTCTCCAGAGATGCTGGCTAGTGAGCAAGTACCCGCACAGGCAGAAATCTCACAGTCCCCTCTCCTCAGAGGCAGATAAGCCCATCTCTCCATGAGTCCATCTACAGTAGACGCTTCTTCAGAGATGTCAGTGGACACCCGGTGACCACCAGAGTCATGAAGAGAATGGGCTGTGTGGATGAGAAGGAACCAACTGATCTGACCCTCAGGAAAGAAGTGGTAATTTAGGGAGAGGAGAGTAGCTTGAGAAGGAATGTCAAAGATGTGAATTTGTTGAGATGTTTTTCTCACGAAATGAGAGATTATTACAATAAAGAGGCATTCAGTGAGCAAGGAGACGTAAAGAGTGCTTCTTGAATGAAGGCTGGTCCTATGCACAGCTGTAGGTACCCTCTGGCAGGAATGATGTGAATGAAGATCGCTGACTGATGTGCCTACAAGTGATGGCTTGGGTGTGGGCATTAGGAAGCCTGGATTCAAGTGCAGTCTGTGTTACAGCAGGGTACTGACTTGCTGCTTTAGGCCTTATATTCATTTCCTTCTAGCTCCAAAACACAATGGGACTGGGAATACATGCCAAGAGGGCACAGCCAAAAACCTCTGCCTATCTGACTCCTTCGAGGTGCTCCTGCAGTTCTCTGGGTTGCTGAATCTTTCCACTTTCAGCCCGATGCATGTTTTTCCTCCTTTAAACCAGAAGATGGGAAGGAAGGGATTTGAGAACACCCTTTCTTTCACAAGCCTCTCACCTGGTCTCCGACTATTCCCAGTCTAGTTATTTCATGGCAATGCTTCAATGCTTCAGTACTGGAGAAATAAAGCTTACTCCTAAAGTTGAGAGCCTAGGAAAATCAATGCAAGGTTTATGGAGTAATTCTGTAGCCCAGGGGCGATGGTGATGTGCTATAGCTAAGCATATCTGCTTCCCCCCAAATAGATCTTAAAAGAGAAGGAAATATTACAAATATCAGTTCCTAATATGATATATGTAGATACTTTCTTCCATTAAATGGTCCAGGCTGTTATGGGTAGGAAAATAAAAAGACGAATATGAGTGAAAAAAAAAAAACAAAAAACAGTAGCAGAAACAAAAAATGTGGGTGGCAGAAATCAGGGTGTTGTTGGCGTTTGCTGGCCACACAGCCTAGCAAAAGGACTGCAGGCTCCAGGATCACCAAGAGACCCCATCACAAGAGGATAAGGAAGAGAGCTGGAACAGGACACCTGAACCCCCCTCTGGCCTCTGCATGCATAGGAGTGTGAACCTGCACACACATGCGAACCCCAGACACCACACATACTTGCAAGCGTACGTACATACTTACGTACATATGAAATGCAACATGTGCATAGTACAGCTTAGCAAGGTAGCCAGATCCAAGAAATGTGCATCTTCCTTCGGTGAGCTCCGAGTCTCCTAAACACAACCCAGCAAGGGCTGCAGTTGTGGTGAAGCAAAGATTAGATGGAAAGAAATGATGCTTCTTTGGAAGGGAAACTGCTACCTGGATGGAAAACAAAGGGAGGATTGAGAGGAGACCAGAGGGCAGGGAAATGCAACTTCTAATTTCTACACTTTTTAATAGACCGTATGTAGTAAAAATTACAGTCTTTATAGTTGATAAAAGTACATATTTTGAAAGTTTAAGTGAAATTTGCTAGAATTCCAAATATTTGTAGGAGGTTAAGACATAGAGTCTCTCGTCGGAAAAATTAGAATGGGAAAGAAATATCAAAGAAACAAAACTCAGAAAGAAGAATTGTGACATTGACCAAGCATAAAGCATATGAGAAGACAGGTGTACAGTTTTTATCTACTTAAATTAATATGCTCTCCAATTAGATCATGAAATAAAATTCAGTGCTTAGTATACTTGGTCAAACCGTAGATACACAAATAAAATGCCAAAATGTATTAGGAAAACAGAAGAGTAAGGGAAAAAAAAGCATAATACTACAGCAGCCATTAAACGACTCATACTCATTTGGTATGAGTCCATACTGGACTGGGATATAGCTCTGTGTCTCCAGTGCATGAAGCTTGGGAGTCTGATTCACAGAACCTTATAAAATAAGTGTGGTGATACACACCTGTAATCCCAGCCTTAGGAAGGCAGAGTTGGAGGATCAAGAGTTCAAAGTCACCTTTGACTACAAATCAAGTGTGAGGCCATTCTGTGCTGCGTGAGATCCCGTGTTTAAAGGGGGAACTGTAGAGAGCTGCGGAATGCTGTGCCTTAAAGATGGAGCTGGTTTCCACCTTCCACTTTCCCGATGGTGAGTGCTCTCTGACACGAACAATTCCACATTTGGCTAAGGCTGAGGATCTGGCTTGCTTCCATGTATGTGGACCTATCTGCATTGCCCACGTGGCACGCCTGGGTTGGCTACCCAGAGGCTATTTAAGCTGTGGGCTGGCTTTCCCCAGGGTCCGAGGATTGTTCAAGGTTCCTGAATAAACTGCATTGAAAAAATAAATCATTTTTGAGTGCTAAATGTTCTGCTCTAGATCAGCGATGCTGTAATTGGAATGGGATCAGAATGACCTGGAGGCTTCTGAAGAGCTGTCTCTAGCTCCACCTGGTTTCCAGTTCTTCAGGTCTAAGGTAGGTTGGGGTGTGGGGGTTTGCTGCTAGCAAGTTTCGAGAGGAGGCAGATGCTGGTGGGAAAATGACCCAGGTACTGGAAAGAACGGAGAGATCTAGTGGTGAGATCTCATATACTAAAGAATAATACAGAAGCATGTATAGGAAACATGAGAAGTATAAGGGAATGCCAAATCTCAACAGAGTTTTGATATGTAACAGCAATTTAATAGGTAATTAAATTATCTAAATATTTTAACCAGCATCATTACAGTAACAGCATAAAGACAGAACACATACACTTTCAAGCGTCCACAGGGTACATAACACAAAGATTTCTACCTGTATAAGAATCTCTTTACAGATGCTTACCAAGGTAGAAAAAAAATACATGATTAAAGCATACACACACAGATATTCTGGAATATATATGTATATTCTGAAACTAGAAGAAGATCAAGAACCTAACATTTAACAAATTTATTCATTCACTTTATAACACAATCATGGCCCTCTCCCACCTCTCCTCCTGGTCCCTTTCTCCCTATTGCCTCAATGCAACCTCCTCTACCCCTCAGAAAAGAGGTGCTCCCCCAACCCATTCCAGCACATCAGGTCACTTCAGGACTGAGTGCAGCCTCTTCCACAGTGGCCTGGCAAGGCGGCCCCGCCAGGGGAAAGTGATCCAAAAGCAGGCAACAGAGTCCATTCAGAGGCGGACCCTGCCCTCCTTATTAGAGAACCCCCTTATTAGTCTTATTAGAAAACTAACCTGCCCATCAGTTACATACAAATACATATGTGTAGGGGTCCTAGGTCTAGTATATGCCTGATCCTTGGTTGGTGTTTCAATCTCAATAAACTCTCCTGGGTCCTGATTAATTGGCCCTGTTGGTCTTCTTGTGACGCTCCTGTTCCCTCCCTGTCTTTCTATTCTTTCCTCCACTCTTCCACAAAACTCTTTGCATTCCGCTTAATGTTTGGCTGCGAGTCTCAGCATCTGTCAAGAACCTAATTTTTAAAAAAGCACAAATAGAGGTAGAGACTGTAGCTCAGCAGTAGAATATTTTCCTAAGATGTGTGAGTACCAATTTGGTAATTCAAGGAAATTCAAATAAAAATGTACAGAGCAAGGACAATTCTATTGGACCTAGTTCTGGTGAAGCAGACAGACTCCTAAATTCTTATGATAGAAGTGGGGAGAACATAATGGATGGCTCAGAACAGCAATGGCAGAGCCACACAGCGAATTAGAGGGCAGCACAGGGGCAATTGCCCCAATGAGTTAGTTTCTCTAAGAAGTGATGGACTTCCTAGAAGAATGATTAAATCTTACCCTTGTCCCAACTGTAGGTTGGGGGTAATTTTGAATATTCTTCCCTGACTGACAAGGATCAGAAGATTCCCTTATCGCTGGGGCTGCTGTAGAACACAGAATCTGAGCATAAAGCCAATTAAAATGCAACATAATTTAATATTCTCAACAGAGGTAAATGCAAAGATACTACATAGGTTAACCTGTGAATCTCCAATCTCTCTTTTTTGAAAAATTATTTATTTCAAAACTTTCAATCTTTTAAAGAGACAGAACAAAAGATTTCCCAACAGAACCTTATACTTTATCTCTCAGTGGACAGGATTACTTTGAGGAATTCATTGCAATAAGATATTATAGCTGTTACAGTAATACTTTTTTTAACGACCATATAATTGCCTTAATAAAGGCCAACAAAGCATGCTATTACACATAGAGTATGCATGGCTGGACCTTGAGCCCATATGTATATATTCAGCAGATGTGTAGTTTGGTCAGCATGTGGGTCTCCTAACAATGGGAGTAGGGACTGTCTCTGACTCTCTTACTGGCCTCTGATCCCTTTCCCCTAGCTGGGCTGAATTGTCTGGTCTCAGTGCGAGCGGATACGCTTAGTCCTCCTGCAACTTGAGATGCCAAGGTGCCTTGGTAGCCGTTGGGGGCCTCGTCTTCTCTGTGAAGGAGAGGGGAGAATGGGGGAAGGGAGCATGAGGGGGGGACTGAGAGGAAAGGAGGGGAGGGGGTGGGGATCAGGTTGTAAAGTGATTAAATAAATAAATGAAAGAAAAAAGAGAGAAAACATATATAGTATTGTGTCTATCTTACATAGAAAGTCAACCCAAACCATGCATGGTAGGTATCAGTTGTGATGGTCTTGGATTCCCATCAGTCTCACAAAATAGTGCGAACATTTACAAAAGACAGCATCTGGTTGGATCCACTTGCCTAGTATACGGGATGTGCCTCTGAAGGAGAGTTCATCGAACAACTTGACAATTTTCTAATTCCCTTCTGCAGCTGCTCCTGGCACCGTCAACTGAGTGAAGAAGTAACTGAAGCTATGAAGCAAGTGGCTCCAGCCAGGGTGTCTCTATTGCAGAGCCTTACTTGGGATTCTTCTTCTCAGAATGGGAAAACTTTTTTATTTCAAGGCATGGAATTCAAGGTTGTCTGTTTCTGATTCACACAGAAGCTGAGAGAACTCAGGAGCAAGAGTTCAGAATAAAGGATGAGGGCTATAAGCACATGTCCCCCGCTGCAGAAATTCATAAGCTATTGATAATGTCACAGAATGTCTTGCAGCTGTGGGAGGTTGAAGTTTTAGGTTATTGTCCTTGGCTACTAAGGGGCATGGTCACTCGAAAGGATAGATTGATGCTACAGAATTGAGGGTTAGCCCCTGCCAGTAGAGGAAAACAATTCAGAATGTAAGGGGACCAAGGCAAACTTGCAAAATTTCATAATCTCATATTTTGCAAAAATTTCTTCAAGCACCAGAGGTACAGTTATCAAGTGCTGGGAGAGGGACATGTCTGTAGCCCCACACTGATAAATTTGACTATATTCATATAAAGTTGTTTTGCTTCAAAAGTTGTCAAAGAATGAAGGAACAATTTAATATAGAGAGGACAGAAAATTTTGGAAGCCATATATCTAATAAAGTAATAGAAAACAAAATGTAAAATCAATAGACAATCTAATTAGATTATTTCTATGAAGAAAGTATACAAATGGTCAATAAGCACATGAAGAGATGCTCAGCATCATGAGTCATTAGAAAAATCAAGGCTGCTATGAAGCAGCCTCTGGAGAGCAGCCTTTGAATTCTTAGAAATCTAAAAGTTTAGTTCCTTCATGACGTAACAGTTCACTCGGAGGAATTTAGCCCAGATGATGGAAGCTTGCACTCCCCCCAAAAAGGGGGGGAAGGAAGGAAATCAAACCATAAGAAAGTGTCTACATACATTATTTTTTACATAAACACTATTGCTGATATGCCAAAGCTGGAAAAAAAAATCGGCTGTTTATCCACTGATAAAGCAATAGACAAAATGTATATCTATAGAACAAAGTCTAACTTGGTCATAGAGGGAATAAGTGTTAATGTATAATACACACACATAGACACACTCATCTCAAAAATACTATTCAGACTGTCTGTTGGGCTAGAGGTGTAGCTCATTGGCACAGTGCTTGCTTAGCTTGTACAAGGCCCCGGGTTTAATCCCAAGTACACCCCATATTGTATGGTGACATTTATATGATTTGTCTAGAAGGGATAAAACCAAAGAGGTATAAAACATATTCATTATTGTCTAGGGCTATTGGTGCTGAGGAGCTTAGAAGCTAGGGTTTCTCTTGGCTGATGAAAATATTCCAAACGAACTATGATAATGATTTCACAGCTCAGCATTGCACAGTGTACTTTCATGGGTGAAATATACAGTGTGTGAATTCTATCTGAATAAAATTGTTAAAGAAAAACCAGAATACTTTGGACATAATACTTAGATAACTTTTGGAAGTTGTTTCTCTGCCCATCCAGGAACACAAGGTCAACCCAGATCCTGAGGCAGAATAAATAAACAAACAAACAAATAAATAAGTGATCTCAGGCAGTGGTGAATGGTGAGCAAGCAACAGACTTCCTGGGAGGCAGGCTTCAGAGAGACAGCTCTTGTTTAATGGAGGAGGTGGGGCTATTTAAACCTTTGGGGAATAGGTAGAGGCTTTTCCGGTGAGTGTACATCATTGGCCAAGGTTCTGGGAACGCCTTATTTGCATGAAGAGAAATTCCAAGTGTTTGCTGGACGTGACCTTATAAGGAGACAGAAAGTTTAACCTGCAATCTGGTTGCCAGGCTACTTGACCACCTCAAGGTTACTTGCTCTGGGACATGCAGGCCTAGAACAGGGAGGGAACAGTCCTACTCTTGCTGGTCTCAAGATGGGATTATAGGGGTTTGGACAAGTCTTGACCTCACTTTTGCTTTGCACGCCCCTCACCCCCAGGTCTCATGGCTCCTGGCCCTACGGTTCCTAGGCTCCACACTTACACTCCATTTCTTCAGTATATTTCTCATGTCTCTCTTCTTTTCTTACATTAAAAACTTCTTAGAAGTTAGAGTTTTTCATTCACTTTTCATTTTAGCAAATTGATTTTCTGAAAAATTTTCCTGCTTCTGTTACAACTTTGATTCCCGTTTCTTTTCTTATTTTAATTTCAGTGCTGAGGATTGAACCTAAAGCCTTGTTCCTATGCTCTCTTACTGATCTGTATCCTCAGGCCAACAGTTTAGTTTCCAATCACCTAGCCCCGTGATTCTCAACCTGTGGGTTGCATGTGACACCTTTCGGGATCAAATGACCCTTTCACAAGGGTTGCCTAAGACCATTGGGAAATACAGGTGTTTACATTATGATTCATAACAATATCAAAATTACAGTTTTGAAGTAGCAATGAAAAAAGTTTTATGGTTGGATGTCACCACAACATGAAGAATTATATTAAAGGGTCACAACATTAGGAAGGTTGAGAACCACTGATCTAGCCTTTCCTATTGCTGGAGTGTCACGTCTTTATGAGAATTTATGAGTGGACAGATGCACTATATTTTTGGAGATTTTCTGAGAATGAGTTTCAAATTTTGTCCTGATTTTTGCTCATGGTGTTTTCAGTTTTCAGCTTGCAGTGGGTTTAACCAGGAGATAGCCCCATCGAAAGTCATGGAGCATCTGTATTTGAATTCTTCCCAATGTCCATTGAGGAGTCTCAGCCTTCCTAAACTGTCTATGGGGGATCCTACTTTAAACTTTTTTGGCAAGTAAAGGTTAACCAGAACGAGAAGTAGCTAGCAGATATCAGATGTCCTTATCTCCAAGTTTCTACGAAAAAGGTAAGAAAACTCTTGTTGGCATTGCATTAGCAATTTGTAGCTTGACCTTCCTGAAAAACACGGAGCTTGGCACTACACCCCTGACCCCTGTTTATAGCACCTAAGTGCCTATTTATGGTGCTTTAAGAACAGAAAAAATACTTAGCCCGAGAGCTGAGATTCCTCACATGTCAAACCAGTAAAATCACCATAGAGGAGAGCTAGAGTGTGACAAGGCAGATCCGAGTCTATGTTTAACACCCCCAGCCCGCTGCCACGAGAGCTTAGCAACAGTAAACAGTGCTCTGCAGAGCATCCATTCCTCACTATTAGCGTTTTATGCTGTCCTAGGATATGTGGCTAGGTGACACTGTTCAGGATCTCAGCGGAGGACCTTACTGCATAAAGATAGCCCAAGAGAAGATGAAAATTCAAAGTGCAGTTTCTACAAAATGGGTAGTACATGCATACCGTTGTAAAGTCGAAAAATCTTGAGTTGAATGTCAGGGATCATCGGGGACTATCTGCAGTGGAAAAGAACCTGCAAAGCTTTAACCTGTCTTGTGGTTGTACTTGCAGGGAGAGGCAACAAGGTGGCTTTCTGTCAGCAATAATGCTGGCTAGGTCAGGTATCTTAAATTTTATTATTGCTACGCATCAAAATGAATTCAAGATGCACTCGAGGTAGAAAAATGAAGTTTAAAAAGGGTAAAGAAAAATAAAAGTTTTTGTTTTTCCTCCAGCACAATACATTACTAACTATTGAAGTAACAGAAAAATCATAAAAGTTCACAAGTTTTGGGTTGTAAAAAGAACAAGAGTAACAAAATTTAAAAGGCAAACATACTTTGGATGTATTTTCTGTGAAAGTGACAAAGTTGTGGCCATAAAGTTTCATGCCTGCATGGGGCTTTAGGAGTTACTGTGGTTGAATTCCTTCTTAGAGGCTCTGCAGGATGCTAGCTCCCACTGGACTCTGGGCTCGTGACTAAATTTCTATAAAAAGGCAGGCAGCATACTAGTGTGTAGCCCGGCTGTGTTTAGGCCTAGGTTTTGGGTTCAGCATTACTATACTAGGTGTGTTACCCATGAGGCACTCATTCTCAGTTTCTTTCTCTGTACCATGCAGGAAAATGACAATGTCAGCCTCACAAGGCGAGAGTGGGACCAAGAGGAGAAAAAGGACTAAGATCTCTTGACAATATCTACTACATAGATAGAGTTCAGTAGATGGAACTGAGTTATCACTTTCATGCTTACATGTTCACTGTTAGTCATTATGACCATCACCACAATCATGCTTACCATCACCACCACCATCATCGCCATTATCAAGTTATTACATCTTTTCCATATTTATCAATAATCCTTATCATCACAATTATCACTACCATCACCACCATCATGATACATCATGATGATCATGGTCATGATAATCATCATCATCATGGTATTATGCTTTTTCTCATCCATCCTCATCATTAATCATAACCATCATCATAGTTCTATTCCCATCCCAAGGCATCATTTCCACCAACACCATTTCACTTACTTGTGTTTGAACCCCTGAGGCATTTTTTTTCCAACATCCAAAGTCTTTTAACCTCTTGATAAAGTAGGGCTAAGTGAGGCCAGATATCACATATCCCAGCCATTGTTTTACCCTGACTGCCTCTCTTCCTCTGTTGCTCCTCCGACTTGGCCCTGTTCACTACAGTTTTATCCGCTCCACTCCTAGTTAATCAAGTCCCAGGACACTATGTAGCCATGCAGAAGTTGTAAACCATTTCTTGGCCACGGCCTCCACACTTTGAACTCAGGATAATAATTCCTACGGCCTCATGGTTGTAATGATGATTTTTAAAAAAATACATAATTTTGAAGATTAGTTTAGTGTCAGATAGACTGAAGGTTTCCTAAAAACTCTAACTTTAAGAGAGGACTTGCTCAACGTCATATTTATTGAATCAAGAAATGCCTATGGGAACCCAGCATCTGACTATTGTTAGATTTATGGCCTACTCTTATATTAAATATGGAAAGATAGGCTGCTGCTTGGATCTACAATATGTAGCCCAGTTCTCTCTGACCTCCATTTCTGAATGTCCTAGATTGGCTTTTATTTACCCAATGGCAATAGTCTTTTGATTTTCCATGATAGCTTTTTCTTTCTTTCCTCTTTCTTTCTTTCTTTCTTTCTTTCTTTCTTTCTTTCTTTCTTTCTTTCTTCTTTCTTTCTTTCTAAATTACTTATGACCATTAAAAATACATAATTTAAAGAACCAACTCTGACACCCCTCCCCCATAAACAGTTGGCAAAAAAAAAAAACCACTAAAATATGCTAACTTTTAATTTTATGTCTATACTTCTTTTTTTACCCCCCAAAGAAATAATAAAAATTATACTTGCAAAACATGTAGTTTGGGTCTTGAAGCAAGCAATAAAATTCTGCCAGATGCCTTTGACAGTACCCAAGAAGATCTGGACTTCTGGGGTTCCCTTCTCTGCATGTATCCCTCCTGTGTCTGGACTTTATATGTATGTAGGGTCTGGCCTGGATGCGGTCACCCCTTTAGTAAGCAATTACTGGTTTAAAAAGCAATACGAAGGGCATTCTTTTTGTTGTTTCAAACAGCATGTTTCTGCTTCAACAGTCTGATGGTGAAGCAGACCTCCACTGGAAAAGCAAGTCTGTCTCCTGTGCAGTTCCTCCCAAACCCCTCCCTCCCTCTCCATATGCTTTCCCCCTCCCAGAGCTAATTCCCATCTCTTGGATGCCATACGGTTTGGCAGAATCTTGGCATGGGACTCGGAGATCGGCAATTATACTGGGTGTGGCACCTGACCATTCTCCCTGTCTATCCCTCTTTATTTTCTGTGGAAATACGGATGTGCCTGGAAATAGGAGTTTAGATCTATTCCTTTCATGGTTGGAACCCATTGCATCTCCCTGACACTGACACACTCTCTCTGATTTAAAGGCTGCATTTCCATTTGAAGAAATGCACTTGAAGGTATTCGGAGCATGTGTTCACAAATGATGTAATTCTTCCATAGCTGTGATTCAGAACGAGCCATTTCAGTAGGAGCTGCATCATGCGCCCTGTGAATGTGCTTCGTCTACTTCTCTTCACAGCACACCAGAGAAAGATGGCCACCCTTGAGTCATCGGACACAGAGTTCATACTTGCATTAATTTGGCTGGACCCTCTGTTGCAAATTCTTTAGGGTCAGTCGTGAAATATTATAGAAGGGCAAGATCAGCTGACCTCTGCTTTCTTGGACCTCTACCTTCCTTTGCAACATCCCTCTGGGCCCTATGGTATTTTCTCCTGTAGGATCTCTCTGTCCTGGGCTCACCACAATTGAGAAAATTCTTGTTTTTCTTTTTTTTCCCTTTCCCTTTGTGAAGGAATTAACCTTTGTCTCATATCCAGGCTTCACTAGGCGGCCATCATTCCCTGTCCTCCACCCAGCAACCACTAACCTATTTGCTGCATTCCAGTTGTTGTTAAGCAAATGTCGAATCTGTGCAGTGGCCAGAAACTAGCCTGCTCCACCTATGGACCACTTCATTCATCCCATCCTTCACTCACGAAACATTGGCTACATTCCTGTTCTTAGAGACGTTCTCCTCTGGACCTGAAAAAAAGGAGATGGGAAAATAAATTTATAATTATATAAGCTTGGGGCAGACACTAAATTAGGACGTGCCATAGAATGCTATGAAAACAAAGGCATTCGAGTCTGTGAAGGAGCGAGCAGAGAGGCACATTTCCTGGGACACACTCATGGTACTGGGTCTCCCACTTCACTGTTCTTCCATCTCCATCTCCACTGGTTTTGCCTTGTACTTTATTGTTTTTTGTTTTCTTCCAATGTCCTGCCTTTGTGTATGAGTACCTCTCTGAACTTTTGTCTTAGTGACTTTTCTATTGCTGAGAAGAAGCACCATGACCAAATCAACTTATAAAAGAAATAATTTAATTGCTGGTTTACAGTTCCAGAGGGTAAATCCACTACTATTAGGGTGGGGAGCATGACAGCAGGCAGGCTGCCATGGAACTGGAGTAGTTGCTGACAGCTTACGTCTGATCCACAAGTGAGAGAGAGAGAGAGAGAGAGAGAGAGAGAGAGAGAGAGAGAGAGGAGAAGAGAAGAGGAGAGGAATGGAGAGGAATTGAGAATGGGCTTTTGAAACCTCAAAGGCCACCCCCTTTGACACACTTCCTCCAACTAGGCCATACCTCCTAATCCTTTCCAAACAACTTCCCAACTGGGGACCAAACAGTCAAACATATGAACTATGGGGCCATCTCATTCAAAGTGCCACAAACCCCATGATTTTGGTGAATTTTTTTTTACTTCTGCTCCCACTCTGTTTGCCTTGTGTGTGTTATTGTGACCACCCAGAGTCAGGCTTGCTTCTACCTGACTGGCTCTTTAACTCTTAGGGTACCATCATCCTTTGGACTCTCAGCCTGCCCAGCACAGGATGTGGAGAGTCAAACATTGGGAGGTAGGCTGATGCCGCTCGCTCATCCTGAGCCAGCCTGTTCTTGATGCCCTTACTTCTGGCTTTTCTTCCCAGATCACTTGTCATTTAACTACTCCTTCTCTAAGATTACTGCGTACCTTACATATGAGCCCATCTGACCTACAGTTGTAACCTGCCTACATGAAGAATGAGGCATAGTGTACCCCCTCAAAGTTTATTTTTATCCCCTCTGCTCTTGTGACTCTTCAAGGTAATTCTGCTGGGAACCTCTTTTCAATTCCTAGATAATATCTCATGTGGAAATATTAGCTTGTCAAGGCTCACAACAGCCACATTTTGGGAGTTCTAAGCATTTTGATTTGATTTAAATTAAACTTTCAATCTTTCATCCAATTTTAGGTTTGCCCTCTAATTCTCAACTGCGGTGGTGGTGGGGGGCGGGGTGGACCAGGGCTCAACTTCCTGTCTTGGGAGAAGCACATGGCTTGTTGTTTTCACTCTGCCTTCTAGGCCAGCTCTTCTTCCTGAGTCCACCTGCTACCCCTAAGTGGCAGTGAGGAGTGTGAGAGGAGCTGTGTCGACAGCTGCTGTCAGAACCAGGCCAGGGATGCCGTGGCAGATGTCCAGCTGCTCAGGGAGGCTCTCAGGGCCCTTCAGGCTATGAACTTTCTAACACAGAACAGGCCCCGACATGGATGATACATTCTCTACTGGCTACCACCAGTACCCCGTCAGCTTCTGCTTGGGAGGAACAGCTCCAGATCTGCTGCAGGAATCGGTCCAGTCTGCAGCCAATCTTCCTACCTGGGGGTCCTTCCATCACGCCACTGGATCAGCCATGCCTAAAGTTCACCTATCCCACCAGTAGTTGTCTGTGTGGCTGACTCCTCAAAAGATGATGCCACTGGGCGGTGTGTGTGTGTGTGTGTGTGTGTGTGTGTGTGTGTGTGTGTAACTCAGACAGCAAAGGGCTCACTTGTAAGAGGCAGCATGTGGAAACCTGATATGTACAGATCCAGGAGCTAGTGTCCTCATTTCTCACTAAATCCATGTAACTGCTGCTGCCATAGCCACAGCTATGGCTGTGGCTTCTGGGAATATCTCAGTGTATTTTGGGCCTCAGAACTGAGAAAACAACAACAACAACAACACAAGTGAAATGGAAAGGTAGTTGGGTAGGATCATGCACCACCCATCTACCTAAGGTAGAATATAGCTCCCCAATAATGATAAGACAGGACACTGATAAGAGCTGGCTGGAGTGGCAAGTGTGTGAGTGCTGCATTTGCTCTGCCTCCTAAGCCTCAGCCTGCGATGACAGGAAATGAATGTTCATCTGAGTATTGCATGTGTGCCTGCAGTTGCAGCATGCATTCAAGAGTTAGATGCTTAAGAGAAACATTGAGTGGTGAGAGCGTTATTACAACAGAGAGAACCTTCTTAGAAGAGATTCTGATTCTGTGAAGTGTTTATGTGTGTAAGGGACAACAAGGGGGAAAAAAGGCAGACAGAAAGAAGAAGAAAGAGAAGGAGAAGAAACACGGCCAAAAGAAAAACAGAAAGGGGGAAAAAGAAAGAAAAGAGAAAGAGGCAACGAATTGGGAAAAGGGGGAAAAGAAAAGGAAAGAGAAAGCACAAAGGGAAAATGAGAGGATGAGAAAAGAAAAGAGAAAGAGAGAGAGAGAAAGAAAAAGAGAACGAAGGGGAAAGAGAAATAGAGAACTACAAGGACCAGAAAAAAGGAAAGTGAGAGAAAGTGAAAAGAATAGAAAGAGAAACAAGAAAGAGAGAGAAAGAGAAAGAAGAAAGAAAAGGAAAGAGGGAGGGACAGAGAGAAGGAGAGGCCTAAAGTGAAGAGAAGAGACAGAGAAGAAAAAACTGAGGGAGCAGGCACTCAGCTGAGCTAAGGAGGAGCCGAGCCTGGTCTCCTGCACACTTTTATGGGGCTCACACTATGTCCCAAAGGGCACAATTAATACAACGAGCTTTAATGCTAATAGCTTCAGTAGTCAGGAGCTCCTTGCCTAGGCTAATGGTCAGAGACAAGGGAAGGGGTTGGAATCAGACTTTCACATCAGCTGAAGAGCAGAAGGGGCAGAGGCCAAGACCCCTGGCCTTGAGTAACCAGTGCTGTAGCTGGTGGCTGTGGGCTAACTTTCTTGAATTTTTAATAATTTTCAAGCCACCTGCTTGAAAATTAACTCTTAGTTAAGAGTCCTGGCCCTTCCTGGGAAGCCACCAGTGAGCTTGTTCAAAGTCGTAGCCTGCCCCTCTTCTCCTGTTTCCACCAAGCTGCTTGCCCAGCCTTCCTTGTGGCACCTTTGTCCTTCCTCTACATCCAGAAGGAAGGTGTCCCAGGTAGCTGGGAGGCACGTGCAGAAACGTCTGAATTTTCCCAGTCAACATACTCTGCCTCCTCCGGCACCATCCCCATTCCTTTGCAGCCCCATGAGGAATGCCGAACAAGGAAAAGATGAGGACAGAAGCCACAGACTTGCAGGGGAGCGAGGATTCGATCTTGACATCTATTCATTTCCTCCTGGTTAAGTCTGTAACCTTTGAGTCCAGGTTCCGCTTCGACCCAGGTTGATTGTAAGCCTGGCACGAAGTGACAGTTAAGTAACTACACAAATGCCAGCTGCTAATAGGACCCTGAGAAAATGCTATATGGAATTGTGTTTGCAAGCTAAGAAATATACAGAAATTATTTTGCATGGCCACATGCAAAGGTTATTGGTGCCTTCTAACCTTTAGTGACGATCAGAATCTCCAGGAAGAAGGTGGAACTCTTATTAGAAAATACAGACTGCTGTCAGGCATGGTGGTGGCTCACGCCTTTATTCCCAGTGCTTGGGAGGCAGAAGCAGGTGGAGCTCTGGAATTCAAGGCCAGCTTGGTCTTACAGATTTTTGGTTCCTTTTTAGAATTAGTGTTTTGTTTTGTTTTTTTTCAGGAGTGGGGGTAGTGGAAGTGGGGATGAGCTGTTAGCAACTGTCCCCTGTGAATTGTGCCTGGAGGTCTGGGACTCTGGGCTGTGTGACGCTTGTCAGGCTCAGGTGCTGGAGAGCCAGAAAAGGAGGGAAGCAGGGGGAGGGTGGGAAAAGAGACAGTCAGTAATTTACTAGGCAAGAGGTGGGAGCCTTTCGTCAAATACTGGGCAGCGTGGCTGTCGCTATTAGTCCTGGCTGTGAATCAGTCAGAAGGCTTCCCACGAGGCTGCCCTTCTCCTCGAAGATTAATATCTGTCTTCAGCAGCCAGAGCTGCTCAGGCAGGAGGAAGTCAGGATGCTGAAACCTGACAACAAGGAAGTGCCTAGAATTAGTCACCTCAGCAGCTGCTGCCAGGCTGGAGCCGAAGTGTAGGGAGGGGCCAAGTCCTCTGGGGAAGGCTGTACATTGAATGCCAGTTTGCCTAGCACTCCTTGTCCCTGGTGGTTGTTGGGCGTGTCACTGCTCTGGAGTCCGTGGATGGCTATCCAGAGTACAGTCTCAGGGCAGGTTGTTGACCTCTTTGCGAACATGGTTGTTTCTTTGTTTTCTGATCCTTTGCTGTCACATCCTGGCTGGATACCTACATTCACAAGTGAGGCTCTCTCTTTCTCTCTGTCTGTCCCACTTTCTGGAGACATGGTTTCACTATGTATCTTAGCCTAGCTTGGAATTCAAGGTTACAGCCTAGGCTGGCTTCTGACTCATAGAAATCCTCCTGCCCCAACCACCTGAATGCTCAAATTACAGGCCTGTGCCACCACGCTTTGGTTGGAAAGGGTGTCTCCTGTACCCAGGTCTGGCTCTTCCAACTTTTCCATGGTATTTCCAGTTGTCTTTCCCTCTGTGTCTCAGCTACCAGGCCGGTAGTGTGATGGTACCACATGGTAGAAGAATCCAGACTCTTGACACCAGTATGAAGAACTTTGCAGACCTGCCTGGGGCAGGGACACAGAGATCACAGTGGTCTTGTTACAGACTGGTGGTCTTGTGGTGATGTCCCTTGCTCAGCTCACTTTCACTGGGAAAGGGCCTGGGTTTGAGTATGTGGTTTAGGTCACGAGGAGTCCTGAATACTGGCTGTCAGAGTGGGGCTGGTGACCTCTGCTCTTGGAGAAAGCAGTATAATAGTAAAAGCACAGGTTAGGAGCCACATGGTCTTAAGCCACCAATGTATTAGCTGTGTAGAAGACTTGGCCTTGGAGATCCCCAGATACGGCTTAGAGCCTCCTGTTTG
Source organism: Meriones unguiculatus (assembly GCF_030254825.1). Classification (NCBI taxonomy): domain Eukaryota; kingdom Metazoa; phylum Chordata; class Mammalia; order Rodentia; family Muridae; genus Meriones; species Meriones unguiculatus. The sequence goes on from NC_083351.1 coordinate 44,113,577, forward strand.
CTGACATTGTTGAGGACTGAATGATGTTTTTTGATGTAGCTTGGTTAAAGCTCTCCATGCAGCTTGGTTCTTACCGTGACTCTCCCCGACTCCATTCATAGACTACTCTGTGCAGGGGAACAGTTCTATTATGTTTTTGACCTTTCTTATGGCTAAAGAAGAATTTGCAGATTACAGAGGTTTCTCAGGAGCATGGAGACTAGACATCAGTCAGACCTCAAGGGCCACTCTATTCCTTGACCCATCCTTCTCCGGGCACCCTTCGTCTGTCACTTGGCATCTGGATCAGCCCACAGCTTTCCTCTGTGGGACGTCCTGTCGCATAGAGACAGGCAGAATTAATGCAAAGCTCCAGTCCAGGGGAGAAGAACATCTTTCCCTGTTACAGATAAGCTATTATCTGCCACCTACCCTGAAATGTCACCCAGCCCCTAGATGCCACCTGCCTCTAGATGCCACTTAACCCTTAGATGCCACCTACCCCTACATGCCACCCAGTCCCTAGATGCCACTTAGCCCCTAGATGCCACCTAGCATGAAAATAGGATTGGGACTTTGGAGGAGGTGGGGCTTGGTAAGAGTGGGAGGAGGGGCAAAGCACAGAGCTCAGTGCCCAAGCCTTGGCCTGAGTGTCATTCCCAAAACCCAGGTGGTGGAAAGAGAGACCCAACTCCCCCCCCCATTGTTCACTTACTTTCACTTGTGCAGTGTATCATGAGCATTGCTATACATAATAAATGAATGAATGAAGACCCAAATGTTTACAAAAGAGCATACGTAGGGCATGCGTGACCAGGATGTATCGTATATGCATATGGAGTTGCCAAAGAGTAAATCGATAGTAAAATCCCCAGTGTCCCTGTTCATTTGCTCACTAGGTTGAGCCTTAGTTTCCTTGTCCGTAAGTGGGAATGACTTGCCTAGGAAGGCTGTTAATACTGAGAGAAGTGTGCAAAGGGACACAACATTAAGAAAGGATGTGCTGGCTCCCTGAGCACTGCTCCTTATGACAGTCTCCATCTGTATTGTCTTTCCCTGATCTTGCAGCCCCCTTTCTCTGCCCTTTGGTAATTCTCTATAATAAGAGGCACCAAAGTGCAGAATAGCTCCAGGCTCCTCGGGTCATATAGAGCCTGATTTAAATCACAGGCCAAAGCGACACACAGCATCATTTCCTCTTTCCTGTTCAAAGGGGGATTTTCCTAATGCCATTCAAATATTGTCACCACTGCTCAGGGAGACAGACACATTCAAGAGGTAGCAATAACTTTTGAATTTTAAAAATTAACCATAGGAGAGCTGGGCATTGTGGCTTACACATGTAATCCCAGAATTTAGGGAGGCTGAGGTAGAAAGATTGTCATGAGTGTGAGGCCAACTTGGACTACATATTGAATTCCAGAAAGCTGGGTCTACAGAATGCGATTCCATCTCAAAAAAGCTAAGGAAAAAAAATGAATTTTAACTATAGCAGTATATTCTTCACATAAGGGAATTGTCTAATGATTGTTAGCTGACTTGACCAAATCTCTCGGGTCCAAAATTAGTAGCCTCACTGGGAGAGAAGGAATGTATTTACATTTGCAAGTTGGGTTTGAATAATAATTTGAGTTTCACTTGATCCTAAAAATAAGCTAGAGTGAGCACTTCTTACCCCTGTCTACAGAGGATGAAGCAGTTCCTAGGAGATCTTATCAGGCAACGTGGGAAAACTCCAAATGGCAGTTGATTTACAAGCCAGTAAGCTTAGTATGTAGCTATTTACACATCGACCGCACACATCTGTGTGAGAGTGTGGCAATATGGCAAGTGTGCATGTGTGTTTATGGATGTGTGTGGTGAGTGTATGTAGATATGCCTATGTTTGCGTGCATGTGTGTGGCATGTGCATGTAGGTATGCACATGCATGGATGTGTGTGTTATATGTGTGTGTGTGGTGTGTACATGGGTGTGCAGACGCATGTGTCTGTATCCGCACACCGTAAAAGTTAAGACACTTTCCACGGCAGGTCAGAATAACAACTTGAGGATATTGGATTATGAAGTTAATTCAGCCTCCAGAGTCTTCCTGTTTATTCTTTACTTATAAAAACAACAAAAAGAAGGAAGGTGAACTCCCTTGCCTTTCCTCATTCCCCAGAAGGCTTTGCTCAAAGAAACAATTCCTTGTGTCTACAGAAGAAACTGTGACTATTAGAAGCTAGATTACCATTTCAATGGCTTCTGACATTGAGGGGTTTTCAAACCATTCCAGCAGGGCTGATTTGAAGATTTAGATTAAAAGCGGGCACTGTAGTGGGTGTCCCCTACATGATCTCATTTACATTCGCAGCAGCCTCCCCTCTCCCTAGAGGCACTGCAGGCGTGGCTGCTGTGTCACGCTTGCAACAGTAGGTGGCAGGAAGGAGAGAAGCCGTGGCGGTGCTCAGCGTCCTGACCCTTGAGCACCTGAACGGTTAGTGAGTAGCCTCACGCTCCCTGAAAAAAGTGAGCCCAGCAGGCCACAGTCTGAGATGACTATAGGTCTCGTGCTGCACAGGCCCAGACAGGCTCCCAGGGCAGGGAGTGAGCCCAAGACAGATGACACCTGCCTGCCCATAGGGCCACACGTGTGGGCCTGGGGGAGCTCAAGACTGTCACCAGTCCAGCACCATGGAGCTAGCCTGAGATGGCCACCAGTCATCACTACACAGGCCTGGGGTTGGGACAGACCATGCCTAAGATGACCCCTGCCAAGTGCCATGAGGCTTAGGCAAGGGCACAACACTCCTGAGACCACCCGTGAGATGACCCCAGACACTCAGAGACCCCTGGCGCCACTAAGAGGAGCAAGTAAGTGGTAGAGAAATGGAAGATAAGGAAAAACAGAAGGATATGGGCACAATGAAAAGAGGCTTGAGGGTCATGAGGAGCAGCCTGATGTGAGTAGCCAGTGATGCCACCTGGGACCATGGTGGGGTCCTGTGCTGCTATGGAGGGCCATATCTGGGTTCATGGTGCTGCAGTAGCAGGGGTCTGTTACCACCAAAGGCCAGGTGTTGATGTCTCTGATCTGGGCTGCCTCCTGGGGACATGTTGATGTCTGAGGGCCGTATGGAACTGGTCTTACCCTTCTCCTGGAGACCTTGGAAGAGCTGGCACTGAGGCGTGTGAGAGCAGGAGAGCTGCCCCTGTCCCTCACCTGTTGCAGCACTTGGGAGAGCAGGCCCTGCCCCTCACCTGGGCAGCACAGTAGAGCTGGCCCTGATGGTGTGGGTGTGGCTGACCCAGTCCTGAGGACCCGAGAGTGGGAAAGCTAGCTCTGCTTCTTGCTGGTAGCATTGGATGGGCCATCTGAGGCAGGGCAGGAGAGCTCACCCGGATGGTGTGGGTGTGGGAGAGCTCTCAGGCTACCAGCTCAGATAACTCTCAGGCCCAGATCCAGGGCTTTGAATTGGACCACCTCAACATCAATACACTGCTGGAGTTCATGAAGGGACTTGTTCTACAGATACAAAGCTACAGCATTTCCATGACACAGGGCAAGAACAGGATATGTGGGAGGAGTCCCAGTGAGGTTCCAGAATTGATAAGCGTAGTGGACCAATGACTCATTGCAATGGACATTTACAAGCAAAGAAGTGTGGACAAAAGGATATACTGTGTGACCAATTGTGACAGACTACAGCTTCCACAATGAGATTTTTTTTCTCTCTATTGGGGAAGGAGGGAGGTTGCAAGAGTGGAAGATGAGTATGAGGGGAGCGGGAGATGGATGGCATTGGGGTGCATGTAGTGAAATTCACAGAGAACCGATAAAAAGCTTTTTAAAAAACTCACAGCAGTTTTTTGGGGGACTTGTGACCACCATTTTTTTTTTTTTTGTGGATGTGCAAATAAAGGCTGTGAGAGTTTAGGAGTTTGGGGTTGTTTACACCTGGGATGTTGCCATGAAGTGGTGTGGCTTTTTTGAAATATGTTTACAAGATCACCCTTACCCCTGGAATGAAGTTTCTTAGAATTTAATAACTTAGAATTTAATTTGACTTCGAGTGGAATTTTTTTGTATTTTTATTAATTATTTTTTTAATTTTTATTTTTTAATATTAGTTACAGTTTATTAACTTTGTATTCCAGCTGTAGCTAGCTCCCTCATTCCCTCCCAATCCCACCCTCCCTCCTCTCCTTGTCCCTTTCCAAGTCCACTGATACGGAAGGTCCTCCTCCCGTGGACTTTTCTTTTCTTAATTCTTGAAATTGACAATTAACTTTTCAGTTGTGAATTGGTAACACACAGGGACTCTTGTGTCAAATGAGAGGAAAGTAGGCTTTTGTAGTGAGGTAAAATTACTAGTTAGGAATCATATAGCTTTGAATAAGATACAAATGTTATCTGAAGTTCAGCCTCTAAAAAATGAAGACAACAGTGTCTGATTCACTCCTCAGACATGGCTGGGCGAAACAAATGATTAAAGAGGTCTAAGAGTCAACCTCATGGTTTGCAGTTAATAAAGTTTAATTCTGTCTTCCTTTTTATTTCTGGTCACCAACTGAATATCCTCCTATTATCACACATTTTCTTCTCAGACTTTCTGCTAACTTTTTCACAGTAGAATTCTTAGTGATAATATTTAAACATATACATGATGTGGGGTTAGCCGGATAGCGTAGCAGGAGAACATAGCCCTGAGGATTGGGTTGAATCCCTAGCATCCAATACATACATGTATATGCAATAACTACTATTTATTGTTTTGCATATACTTTCCCTTTGAATTCTCAGCACAGCCTTATGAGGACAACATCGTTGCTAACGCATCTGGTTACCGAGCAGACAGCATCTAAACCCCTTAGCCTCCAGCAGCTTTGTGCAGAAGAGTAGAACAGAGACTTCTAACCGGGCTGGTGAACCTGAGGAGAATGGGAAAAAAATGAGTTGTGAGCTGAGTCTGGAAGCCTAAGCATTTGCCTAGAATGTATGAATGCGGGTTCAATGTCGAGTATGTATGTATGGAGAGGGGGGTTGGGTGAACCCTAATTCCATAAGGAACCAACCCCACAAGGCACCACATTTACCTACATCCAATCCTTACAAGATCAAAGTACGTACACATGGATTGTTGGCTCTTGGCTATAGTTTCTGCCCCTGAAATTCTGATTTTTCATTCTGGTCAGTTTTTCTTTAATACCCAATACTGCTTATCATATATTTAGTTATTTGCTTGTTATCTGTTTTCCTTCAATAAGATGAAAAAAAAAAAAAAACCAGGGGAACAATTCTATGGAGTCTCTGTTTTGTTCCCTGATGAATCTCTAGGCTACTACTTACAGGTCCAGAGTAGATGCTCACAAGCAATTTTGAATAAAAGCTGCCAATCATGTTTTGTGCTTAGCCCAGAACCCTGTGATATTTGAAAATTTTTAACCTTAATTCACTTAACAAATATTTCATGCTTATCCCTACCAAATGCCCAATGGGCCCTGGGAACAGAACATGGACTGTGCATCTCGCCCCTACAAGAAGTTGTGAAGGCCACAGACTGAATTGGTTGTGTTTGTTTTCCAGTTCCTGCAAATGGCAGACCTCGAGAGAGGCTTGTTAGGTGAAAGAGCGAGTGGCTCAGCCTGTGAGGAAGGCAGCGTTATAATGTGCAGAGGAGGAGATGGACCCTCATGGTTTTGACTCAACATTGCAAGCAAAAAGCCAGGCTTGTGAGCAAGCAGGAGACACTTCTTTAGTAATGACCGAGACATGCCATGGGTAGTTTGGGCTTTCCTCTGATTCCGGCCTTTGAGGGCAGGCTTTTGCCCGTTTCTCTTACCTTAGTGTCGCTGGTGCCTGCATATTACCTGGCTGAGTGCACTGGGAACACAATCCGTTCATGCGCTGTGTGAGCGAATGGCTTCCAAAAGGCAACTATTGTAAGAGTGTCTATGACAAACTTCTTTAGGCATTTTACCTTTTGAGAAATACCTTATTTGTGTTCCAAAGCCTGTGCTGGTCAGTGAGTGTCTTTAAAAGCTCACTTGAACTTTTTCCTTCTCCTTTCTGGGGTTTGCAAGTTGAACATTCACATTGCTGTCTGTTCCCTACTGACACGGCTAGGGTCAATGGCACATTACCCCCAGGTGGGTGATGGTACTTAAAGTTTTTGTTCTCTGTGCTTGAGTACTGGGCTGTCTGGTCAGTTTTTACACATCCACAGAAGTAGCTGAGAGAAACACTAGCTTGCTGTCTCAGATGATTTTCAACATGACTGGATTAAGAAAACATCTAGGCCTGAGGGCATCAGTGAAGGGCAACTTTGGATACATGCCTGTGAGAGTTCACAAAGAGCAGAAACAGACTAGGGGAGATCCACTTCGAGGGAGGAAGCACTATCCCATGGGTCAGGTACCAAGCTGAATACAATGGGAAAAGTGAGAAAACCGTCTGCACACAGGCACCCATCTCTCTCTGCTTCCTGATTTGCCCAGATGTGAGCAAGCTACGGTTGCCACGGCTACATGATTCCTCTACTGCCATGCTTTTCCCACCAGAATGGGCTATATCCCCCTAAATGGGAGGTCAAAGCAAATCTTTTCCCCTTCTTGTTATCACTTTCTCCTCACTATTTTTTACGGTAGAAACACAGCATGTGGAACTTGCAGGCTCTAGGGTCACCTGCTAAGGGTCAGATCTCAACTGGAGCATTTACTAGCCATGTGATCTTGGTTCAGTTGCTAAATTTTGTGCTTTATTATTCTCACCAGCAAAATGGCTGTAATTATCAAATATGCATTATTGGTATGCATATGTGTGTGTCTCACAGAGAACAGTACTGGACATATGGACACTGAATAAATGTTAATTGTGTCACCAGGCAGCTATCAGTTATGTATTCATAAACAAACCTTCCTGCTCTCTATTAGGCTGTAGGCACCTTGTTCAGTACTGGGTGTATAGTAAGACACAATCACTCCCTTCAATTTCAGGCGAAGAGAAAAATTTAAAAAAGAGGGGCAGTTATTGTGTAGTGGTTGAGTTTCGGAAGACGAGAGCTGAGGATGCCTCGGAGGTACACATCAATAACAGCTTCTAATATTGTTGCTAATATTCTCTAGCCCAAGGAAGGCTAGGGAACAGTTCCAGCTGAGTCTAGAGGGGTGACCTGGCATTGAACACTGGAAGCCTTAGGGTGTGCAGTTCAAGGGCATTGCAGGGAACGAACTAGACTATGCAAATGCCATGTAGAGGCTAACAGGAGGCCTAGACGTTTTGGGTAATGTCCATGGTTCAGCCTGGCTCAAGTTTGACTTGTGATACAGGTATGATCTGAGGTGCAGATAGAGAATTGCAGACTGAGCCAAATGGTATCCTAAAAGCCAGTATTTTCCAGAATTTATCGTGTTGATAATTGTCTTAGTTAGGATTTCTGTTATTCTGATAAAATGCCATGACCATAAGCGAAGACTTATTTCATCTTACAAGTCTTAGGTCACACTCTATCACTGAGGGAAGTCAGAGCAGAACCTCAAGGTGGGAACCTAGAGGCAAGAACGGGAGCATAAGTTATGAAGGGTGCTGCTCACTGGCTTACTCCCCATGGCTTGCGCAACTTGTGTTCTTATTGAACCCAGCACCATGAGCCCAGAGGTGGCAGTGCCCACAGTGACCTGGTCCCTTCTGTATCAATCATCAATCAAGAAAACGCCCCACAGGCTTGTGGACAGGCAGCTCCAGGGAGGGTGTCTTCTCTTTGGAGGTTCATTCTTCCCAAACATCTAGCTTGTGTCAAGTTGACATAAACTAGCCAGCACAATGTTCCATTTTGAAACTTCAGTAAAGTGCAGGCTAGGAGAGTCTGTTCATTGAACAAGTTTCCAAGTGTTGCTGCTATTGATAGGGGACATCTAAGAAGAGTGAGGGAAGATGCTGTAGAGGTCCGAAAGCTGTTAGAAAGAGAACAGGGAAAGTAAGCAGGAGAAATTGAAAGGTTTCCTCATTCTCCCTCAGCCTTTGATTTTTCCTGAGTGATATGGGACCTTGCAGTCTACTGCAAGAGCTCCTCCTTTGCCCAGGGAGTGTTCTGTCCAAAAGTGGCTGTTTCCCCCTTCTGAGATGACAGCTATACTTGTTTTTATGTTTCCACGAGGGACAGGCTCATCAGAATGCTTCTCAGAGCAGGTCAAGCCCTCCCCACCCCACTCCCGCCTCGATATCATTTGGAGATGTTCGTTGTAACTGCAGTCCCTTCTCCCTCATGGGCAGTGACAAGTATGGGCTGGTGAAGTTAGAGGGAGTGTTGTAGGTGGCACAACAACATGTTGTGACCATCACAGATGAAGACTGATTGAGGTAGTTCATGCCAATAGATGGTAAACCTGGGAAGATTTTTATTTCGAGTGAGACGTTTTCTTGGTTTTAAAATTTTAGTACTCTTTTCATAAATGGTTATTAGAAGCAGAGGAGAGGGTTTCTAGACACGGTGGGGACTGAATGGTCTCTTGATTGTGTCGATAATTATCATCGCCAGTGAGGGACAGATGGACTGTACGCTCGCTAAATGTGATGTGTTGACAAACACGGTGTTGCTAATATCATATCACAGTTGGAAAATCATAACCTGGATGCATTCATGAGAAAATGTCAATGTCTTATAAGAAACTTGGCCTTGTGCCTTCAGCTTCTGGGAGCAAATCTGTGTCATATCTGAGAGAAGTGTCTTTGTTCGGTGTGGGGACTGGCCATGCCAGCCCCGTGAGCAGGCTGGAAGTTTGGATCACATGATATCAGTTGACCTGGAGGTGGGTTTCAACTATAGGGACAATCAATCCATCGGTCATTTCTTTGGACACCAGTCATTCTTTGGACACTGAGGCTGGACACTGAGACTCAAGTGAGGGTTCCTCACTCAACACTGTGTGGTACACAAGCTCCAGGAGGCAATACAAGCCGACTCCAAGGGAAGAGGCCCACAGAAATGCCAAGTCTGTAACTTCTCCTGTACACAGCAGCTGACGGTAGTCTGTGTGTTTCTTATAATAAAGTGTAACTGAGTCTGATAGCTTTTAGTGAGTCTAGTGAATCCTTCTTGAAAATCATTAAAACTTCCAAAAGTTTAGAGAACCTCTGAGTTTGTAGTTGGTATTAGATATGAGAACAGCCCTGAGGACTATGACCTCAAAATGCACTTAACTCTGGATAAGCAGAACATTCCAGGAGAGAAACTTTCTATCAAGGAAAGTGGATGGTACTCTTTAAAAACTGTGCATATCGTAAAAGGCAAAGCCAAGCTGAGGACCTCTCCTGGGTGAGACAAGACTGAAGGGGCACAGTAGCTAAGTGCAGAGCATCAGCTTAGGCTGCATTTCGAATGGGAGAAAAGAATGCTCTCTAAAGGATGTTCGAATCCATCAGTAAAATTGGAAAACAGACAGTAGATTGGAATAAAAAATTAGATCTATGCTAGACTGAAAGAAACCAGTTACTATGGTTATATAGGAGAGTGCCCTTACTCCTCTTAGAGAACACACAGTGAAGCATTTAGAGGTAAAGGGTCCTAATGTCTCAGATGGTTTACAAAAATTATACACAGAGGAAAAGAGAGTAAACGGTAGAGAAAATGGCACAAAAATACCAACATGAGCCCAAATAAAGAACAAATGCATTTTCTTTGTGCTGCATTGCAACTTTTCAAATTATTTTTTCAAGCAAGGAATTAAATAAAATACAGGCCCTGAACCCAGCACTCAGGTCTTGGTTTCTGAAAGCTTTCTCCGGCTAACTAGAGCTTCTGGGATAAAGAGCTTATAGGGCTAGAGTAAGAAAAGGATGATGGAAGATGAGCTTGTGACATCTCATGATGCCAGGAAGGAGGGGAGTATTGAAGAACTCAACACCAAACAACAGGGCTGGCAAGATGGCTCAGGAAGGAGGAATATACCTGCCGCAAAGGCCAATAAATTTGAAGAGAGAACTAAGTTCCACAAGTCGCCCTCTGGCCTCCATAAACATGTTGCAACATACATGCACTTGTGCATACACAGATACATGCATATAAAGTGCATGAATTAAACAAAGAACTCAGTTGATAGGATCTATCAAAGAGACACAAGCCAACTCAATGGCTCGAACTTGAATATTTAGTCAAGCAGAATCTAACTGTTAGATTATAGTGTGAAGTACAAAGTAAAAGCTCTTGGCTAATGACAATGTGCAGCATGACCCAGTAAATAAGTGGAAAGAAGAGATACACTTCATGCATACAAGAATTGCAAACAGTGTAGATATTCTGTCCTGGTCAGGGGGATGGTAACATAACCTTAATTTTTTTTAAAACTTTTAATTGATTCTTTGTGAGTTTCACATCATGCACCTCAGTCCTGCTCATCTCACTGTTCCCTTACATTCATCCTTCATTCTTGCAACCTCCCCTTTCAAATAAAACACACACTCTCTCTCTCTCTCTCTCTCTCTCTCTCTCTCACACACACACACACACACACACACATACATACACACACATGGACAAACTAAAAAAACAACCATAGAAAAAATTTCACTGTGGAAGCTGTGTGTCTCACAGTACATGCCTCTGTCCACCTATCTTCACTTGCAAATGTTCATTGCAACAAGTCACTGGTCTCGTTCAAGGTCTCTGGCTCTGTGACACCATCAATATTGGATCCCCACTGGGACTCCTCCCAGTTCTCCTGTTGTGGCCCTGTGTCATAGAGATCCTGCAGCTTTGGAACAGCAGGACTGGTATTTTCAGTTATCCCAACCTGTATCAGAGGATAAAGATTTTGGGGTGGCCTACGGCGAGCCCTGGATCTGGGCCTGGGTCAGTGTGCTGGCTCTCCCTTCTCCTCACTACCAGAGTGAGCTCTCCAGCACTTCTTGGGCTAGGCTGCCCAATGCTGCCACTGGAAGGAGGCAGGGTGAGCTCTCCTGCTCTCCTGCTCTCCTGCCCTGAGGATGGCTCACCTGCACTCATACCTCAGGAGCCGGCTCCACTGTGCTACCCAGTCAAGGTGCAGGCTCGCTCTCCCAAGTGCTGCAACCTGTGAGGGGCTGGGCCAGCTTTCCTGCTTTCATGCCCTTGGGGCTAGCTCACTCAGGTCAAGCTCCACTGTGTTGCTCAGGTGAGAGTAGGGCTCGCTCTCCTGAGTGCTACAGCCGGTGAGGGGCCAGGGATAGCTCTCCCTCTCTCATGCCCTGGGGCCAGCTCTCCTGGCTGTCACGGGTGGGGAAAGGCAAGGCAGGGAGGGCATATCACGGAAGATTAGTGGCAGGGCCAGCTCTTCCTCACTCCTTCCTTCAGGGCTGGCTCACCTGGGCCCCCTCGACCAAGGCCAGCACTCCTGTGCTTTCCAGGTGAGGTGCAGGGTTCTCTGTCCTGACTGCTGTCCTCAGGAACAGGACCAGCTCAGCAGCTCTCATGACTTTGGAACAAGCTCTCCGGACTGTTGCAGGTGGCAAGGATCGAGAGGGAGAGGGCATCACCTCTGTACCCGCGCCATAGCATGGCACACTAGTGACAGGGCTGCCTCTCCCTGGCTCTGGCCCTTGGCCTGGCTCAAACATGTCCCCTTGCCCATGGCCAGCACTATCGTAACCTTACTTTTAGGTGTGAACTGTACACTGTGACTTCCAACAAAGATGGTTCGGAGTTGGATAGGAAAAGAGTGACCGTGCAGTAGAGGAAACTGCAACCACAACCTCAGCTATGTGGATAAGGTCACTATCAGCGGTGGTAAATCATACTGGGCGCTACATGCCCTTCACACTGTGTGAGGAAAGTTGTGCCAACTTTGAGGAAGACTTGAGGCAGATTCCAGGTAGAGGGCTACCCTAGGCGGACTGACCAGTACTCTTCAGAACTGTCAATGTCATCCACCAGGAGAATCTGAGGAACCATCCCAAGCAGGAGTAAAGGGATACCCAGAAAGGAATCCTAGAGCAGACATTAGAGCATATCAACCTTGATGCACACATTTGAACAAAGGAGCTATTCTAATGTGAGAGGATAGCGACTAGGGAAGCTGGTGAGGGCAACATGGAAACTCTGTGCCATTGTTTTACAGACAAACCAAGAGCAAAGTTGGCTTTAAAAATGATGCTGGTATTAGGGTAACTTCCTGGGAGTAGATAGAAGCTGCACATTGCTGTTAGTGATTAGACCTTACAGACGCCGTTTAGTTGCTTTCCTGGCCAGACATGACATCGTCAAGGTACTGAGGATTTGCCTCCTCTCTGGGACACTGAGCTAGCACAGAGCCTGGCCTGGCTAAGTGCCCATAGGAGCAGAATGAAGAGGCTCAGCAACCACTTACACACAGAGAGGAACAGTAAAATAGCATCCTTCCATGTTCACTTTCAAGGAATCTTCATGACCCAGCCCTTCTTATCTCTCACGAATCAACAAATATTTACCCCAGGCACTGCATCCCAATTATTAATGATACATGCTTCCCATTGACTTGGTCCTTTGAAGGGAGGCCGTGTGGCTTCCCTGCTGCTCTAAGGAGAAGCTGAACCAGCTACAGAGTTTTAAGGTGCATGTTGGGGGTAAGAGAGTGCTTTCTGCTGTGTCATCAGGTGAGGAGATCAGGAACTGGAGCTCAGCAACGGCGGGCCTCCCCTTAGTTTATTTCAAAGATGCGTCGGCTCCCTGCCTGTGCTCAGACCCCGAGGAATCTCAGCGGAAGGCCCATCAGGGCTGGAATCTCCTCCTTCCTGCTGGGGCTTCTCCCGGCCTGTCTCATTTCCAATCATTACCTCCTCCTGTTGGCTGCTGTGTCCTGGGCTTGCTCTTTGACTGAGCTGCAATTCCTTCATGCCAGGTGCAGCGTCTGTGCAAACTGTGCCTGTGTTAAAGACACTCTTTGCTGGACGTGGCTCTAGGGCCTCCCATTATATATATTTGGAAGGCCAGGTCCTAAAGACTAGTGAACTGCCAGGACACATGAAAGAGCAGCTTTGGAAAAAGGGCTTCTCCAGGAGAAAGAACAGTCGTACGCCCACTGTTGGCCAGGTGTTTTGTACCAGCCTTGGTAGCCTTAAAAACAACCCTGTGGACAAGTGTGCTAATGAGGTGTGCAATCTTGACTTTTGGAGGCTGAAGCCAAACTGTTGTGAGATTGAAGGCAGCCTGGGCTACACAGTGACTTCATGGCCAGCCTAGACTCCACAGTAAGATCTTACCTCAAAACCAACATGGAGAACACAGAGGTGGCAGGACCCTGAAGAGGAGGAACAGTAGGTGAGGAAATCTTCAAGAGAGGGAGCAGAGCAAGCTTTTAATTAATTTATTATTATTACTACTACCATCATTATTTGGGCTTTTCAGGACAAGGTTTGCCTGTCCTGGAACTCGCTCTGTAGACCAGGCAGGCCTGGAACCCATAGATCAGGATGCCTCTGCCCAAGTGCTGGGCTAACCGGCATGCACAACCACAGCCCAGATTTTTTGTCATAGCTAATGTAGTCATTGAAAACAAACAAACAAACAAACAAACAAACAAACCATTTACTCTGAGTAAGAACTCAGACCGTGCTCTCCCACACCCTTGGCTCTGTGTGACCTCAGACATTGCTCTGCCTCACTGAGCCTCGGATATCTCTTCAGGGAAGAAGAGGTATTCATCTTTCTCTTACAGAGATGTGAGCATTGTGTGAGAGTTACGAAAGTGGGAGGCACACAGTGGTGCTTAATAAATGCAAAGTCCCTTTGCCTTTGGACTTCGCTTAAGAGAAGTCCAGAAGATCCAGCGAACCCAGTTGGCTTTATGAAACAGAAGAAAAATCATTCCTTCTGATGTTTGGAATTTGGTCGAGGGAACCTAAATGCCTTCCTTTACCAGCTATACTGTCGGAGTTCGGTCATAACTCTTCTCTGGGCCACTTGTTAGAATGCCAGGTGGAAGTGGCTCTTCAGAAACGCAAGGCTGAACCGAAAGGGTGATTTTGGAAGTAAAAGACGGGATGGGCGTGAACTCAGTGAAATAGCGTTCTTACCCCTGCCTCAGGGTAACGAGTCCAAAACTGAGGAGAACGGTAGCAGAAGGAGAGAGAGCCCCAGTCTGTGGTCCATATGCACGCTGCACTTTGCAGTTACTCTTTGCTGCCCATCTGTTTGTGACGGCCTCGCTTAGCCATGGGGCTTTATAAAGATGCAAGCACATATATGGATGCCTTCACTCAGCAGATGTGAGGATGAAGGAAGCACGCAACTGGCATCCAGGGGCTCGCAGGCCCTCTGTGCCTCCCTTGGCTCAATTTTCTCTTCTTTGTTCCTCAATTTCACTTAAGCACATTTCTCAGTCATCGCTATTTGTAACAAATTGAGAAAAGAGAAGGGCGCGGAAGTGTAGGGAATTTCTGTATTGTGTTAGGCATTTATGGACGCTTCCTATTTAATATTTTATGTCATCATTACCATGTAGGGCAGGCTTAGCGTTCCTCATTTTACTGATGAAGAATGCGGGCTGACATGAAACCGCTTGTCTAGTTTGTGAACTGGGAAATGGTGGCGCTGGGAGGGAAGTCTGTTTGACTGTGGAAGTCTGTCTGTCTGACTGTCGAGCTTCGCTCTCAGGCTGATGACAGCAATGGTTAGTTAGCTGGCTATGGAGCCACAAGCCTGCAGACGCAGCACTCAGGAGACAGAGGCAAGAGGATCATAACAGTTCAAGGTCAACCTTCTCTGCACAGAGAAGCCAGCCTGGTCAACATAGACAGTTCCAGGCCAGACAGGCTTACCCATTTAGGTCCTGTCTCAGAGCACCAATTAAACAACAACAACAACACACACACAAACACACACACACAAACACACAGAGAGACTCAATACAATTAACACACAGAAACACATAGACACAAGCACACACACCCAGATCTTGCCCAACCCATACAGAGACCCCTCCCACAGACACACATAGACACAACCTCACACACACACAGACATACACAGGCATACAGACACACACACACAGACACACACAGATACAGACAGACAGACAGATGGGTAGATGGATGGACAGATGGATATGGACATACACCAAATCACACACACACACAAGACCACACATACACACACACACATACACACCCCCCCCACCACCACCACCAAGAAAAACCAATCATACTTTTCCGTTCGTTTCCTTCTGTTACAGATGGTATCTTTTTCAGCAGGCTGCCGGGACTCCACTTCTCTGCTAAAGCATGCGCTCCCTCTGGTGGCAGGGTGTAGCTCTGAATGTGGAGACATTTTCTTCTAAGCAGTAGAGCAGTTTTGTCTAACAAACTACTGCGACTTTCTTACCACACTGCACGGAGTCTAAAACTGGGTTTACTCCTACTGCACAGTTAATACTAGTAGAAATGGCAGCTCCTATCTCTCTCAGGGGAGCCAGAGAGACAGCTGGGTCCACACTTTCATAGAACTTCATGGTTTTCCAAGTATTTCCCACCTTCATTGCCGTATCTTCATTCCGCCCCTGGGTGGCAGAGGTCTCTTGTTTATAGGAGAGTAAGCTAGGGACAGAGAGGTAAGTGGATTGTAAAGGCCACACTGGCCAGCCAGGGAGCACTCTCCCCTGGAGCGTGACATTTCAGACCTGGACTCTGCTGCGCCATGGGACTCTCTTCTTGAACCACTCTCTCATGCAGTAACAACGTTGTATGCATGGCATGAGGCAAGTTATAATGTGATGGATAGGTATAACTTCCCGCCATGCATCCCTCCCTCCTCTTCTCCCCCCTCTCACTGCCCCAGGAAGATTAAAATATAAAACAAAAGGTCTGTCATGTGTTTGCTTTAAACTCCCGCTCTCCCCAGAACTTTAAAGGCTGAAATCTAAACTCTCGAGATCGGCAGACGATGTCTTTCACCGTCTGGACATGGCTTCCCTCTGCAGGCTTCTCTCTTATACTGCAACCTTGTTACCCCTAGGAGACACATACTTTGTCTTTGCCTTCCCACGTCAGTTCCTGTCACTCCTGTTCCACCCCTGCCGTTAGGAACAATCCAACCGTTCCTCCCTCTTCAGGCGAGATGGCGTCTCCCTGGGGAGGATTTTAGAAGCCCAGGGTGTATGCTCGCTAACCCTCCATACCTCACTTGCTTTTTAGCTTGTCAACGTCAGTCACCCCTCCCCCCACTCCTGGCTTAGCTTGTCTCTGGACCTTTGATGCCTAACCTAGTTACTGGCACACACACAGCTCGGTTCACTGATAGTTGGCAGGTAACTTCGGGAAGGGTGTAAAGGAATGCAGTCAGATTCACGGTCACTTGGTGTGTTAAAGAAGGGTTAAATGGGGTCTAAGGCCACTTGACAATTTGTGGAGAAAATTCATTGTTAGCCCATGTTCAAATGTCACTAGCTATGATGTTCAAATTGATATTAAAAAGACAAAATACTTTCAAGGCAAAAAAAATTGTCATAAGGGCCACTTGGTTAACCTTGAATTTTTTTTTTTTTTTTGTTTCTGGCACTCTTGAGGAAGAGGCGTAAGCTTGTGGTTTCTTGAGCAATGCAAAGTTTGGAAACTTTGGGGCTTTTATAGTTTGACTGCAGCAAGAAGGTCCTGGGGGCTGGGGATGGAGCTCATTGGTAGAATGCTTGTGTAGCATGCACAAGGACCAGAGTTTGATTCCCAGCACTACACAAAATTGGCCCCATGCCTATAATACAAGCTCTCAGGAGGTAGAGGCAGGAGAAGCAGACATCCTAGCAGTACAGGAAAGTCTAGACAGGCACGGAGTCTGAGGCTTGTTTTGGTTAAATGAGACTCTTTAAAAATGGGGCATTTTTATGGGGGCTTCTCAACGTCCATTCTCTGTGGGCAACCCCAGGTCCTATAGGAGCTGGTATTGTTTGTATCTAGCTGACCATCTCTAAGATTTGGGCTTTCCCTACCTCCTCGCCAGGCTTGAACTCTGGCCATTGCACATGCTAGGCAAATACTGTATCACGGAGCTACATCTCCAGCCCCGGTTTCTGCTATTCTAGTCACCAGCTAAACAATCTCCTCATTAATGTCTTTGACTCCTGAAACTCTTCTGTATCATCCTTGACATGGTATCTAAGTGTCTTCTACAATCCAGCAGGCTGCAGCTCATCAGTTGCTACTAAAATCCCAGTCTAAACTCTCCTTTGACATCCCACTTACTATCTTTCATACATGAGAAGCATGAAGCCTTCTTTGTGTTTCTCCTCAAAAATATTTCCTCATCACCAACTCTTGAACTCCTCTGTTCACAGACACAGCTCCCTGCTGCCCCTGAGCGATCTCTGAGCAGGTTGGAGGTCTGCCTGAGGTGTGGGCTGCAAGCAGCTGTCACTGTGAGTGTGAAATGGAACTTAACATCTGCCAGTCACACACTAACAAGAGCCTGTCATATCTTCCTCTGGAGGGAGATGGTCAAGCTGGAAACAACTATGGTGACAGAATTAAAACCACCCACTTGCCCTCCATCACAAAAACAGTGGTGTTTTTTTCTGCATTTGTTGCCAATGTCCAGATGCAGAGCTTCTTGATAAGGCGGAAGTTTTGTTTGTGTCGTTCTTTGTCGAATGTAATGATGTTTCATGACTTGTTTTATCAGTCAAAGAAAAATTCTCTTATGTAGAAAGCTGCTGATTTTTTTGATGGCCCCTAAAATGGGCAAGTAGGCCGGCCTCAGTTTTTTGTTTGTTTATATTGTTATATTTTATGCAGTCTAGAATTATGATGGATGCCATGCTTTTAGGTTTGGGGCTATGATGGGTATGGTACAATCAAGTGCTACCAGGGCATGACTGCTGTTGGTATGACTCTGCATCTGTCATGGCTTCAACAAATGCCACTGGGTCTGAAAGAACCATGGTGTACTTGGACTGGTACCAACAGACCCCAAGAAAGGCACGGCTCCTCTGTGCTCATAGAATCCACATCAAATATTTTATTTTGTATCTGGACTCTTGCTCTATTTCCCTTTTTTTCCCCCTGGGGGCCTGATTCATACTGAAGGTGGAGTATTTGTGTGGTAGCCATGACAGTGGTCACTCAAAAAACGTCAGAGAAGGGAGCGCAAGTGCCTCAGGTGCTCAGGGAGCTGCTTGTAGATGGCTCTCAGAAAGTGCATTCATTAAAGACAGGATAGTCACTTGCGTGGTTTGAATGGCGATGTCCTTTACAGGCACCTATATTGGAGAACTTGGTCTCTAGTTGATGATGCTATTTGGGGAGGCTTAGGAGGTGTTGTCTTGTGGGAGGAAGTGAGTCACTGGGGTGGGCTTTTAGAGTTAAGACTTTCCCACCGCTTACAGATACTTCTGTCTCTGTCTGTCTCTGTCTCTGCTTCATGCTTTGTGGGTCAAGATATGAGCTCTCAGCCTCTTGTTATTGTCACCACAACGCTCGTTGTGACATGCCTCTGCTCTATCATATGGACTCTGATCCTTCCTGTATCATAAGCCAAAACCAACTCTCTCTTCCAGGCAGAGCTAAGAAGCTCTCCTCAGTGATATGAACGCTGTGAACTATTCCCACTCACCTCTATCCTTTAGCCACGAGCTTCCATCTCACGTACCTACAAAAGGCACACATGGCTTTCAAAGGCAGTGAGCAAGTCTCGTTTTTACCTTGGAACTCCATCACATGCATGGCACTTGACACAGAGCAGACACTTTTATAAGACCTAGTCCAAAGCCCTTGATTTATGGTGCAGAATTGTTTTTGCAAAATATTCTGTCACTTTAAATTGTTACAAGCAGTGTGTAAATGAACCAACTGCCTCATAGCCTCCCTAAAGTTGGGCATGGCTAGTCTTAAATTTGATGGCTGTAAAACGGTCTGCCTTGTTTTGATTGCATTTTTAATAGATATTGGGATTAACGTTTCCCCGTGTGTATTACTGATTAATAGCATCTCTTGTCATATATGGATTATGCATCCTGTCCTTGTCTCTGCCTAATAACTGACTGTCTCATTACAATTTATTTTTATTTTTACTTTATTTTATTTTTTTACTTAGAACCATCAGCACTGAAGGGAGTGTGTCCAAATTGAGCTTGCTGGAATAGAGCCCCATGAATGTGAGATAGAAATGGCTCTCTGTGAGCTAGGATTTTCTTTCTTTAAAATGACAGGTTTCTTCATTTCTGAATGGAATCCCATGGTAACTTGTAAAAAACACGGACTCCTGGGCTTACATCTACTGATTTGTGTTCTGCCAAAGGAGCTAGGATTTCCCCCAACACCCCAGGCAGCGCTGGCACTCCTGGGTTAGCTAAGTCTGGAGACTAGCCCTGGGAATCACCCACCTCCAGCTCTGCAGTCAGTGTGCTTCTGTGGAGCCCAGGTACTTGGATTTGGAGCAAAGAAAACAGGGGGAATCTGTTGCTGTGTTCCGACACCCGAGGCACTTTCTCCAGTCAAGTGCTTTCCTATTTGGTGCAGCTCCAGCAGGAGACACAGCATGAATGAGTAGGAACTCCACGGAGGCCACTTAGGGCTCAGCAGATGTGGCAGCTCGCTGAAGAGTCCCATTACCTAGCATGGGAGCAGCCATCTTACCAGCTGGGTGAGGGTCACTGCCACCTGATGCAGAGCAAGCTCAACAGCAGCTAGCTAGAGGCGGCCCACAGGGTTTAGCCTCTGCCAGGAGCCAGGGCTCTTGCTTCTGCTCCCGGCTGGCTGTGTGACTTCAGGCATGCTCCTGTATCACTCTAGGCCATGGTGTCTTCATCTAGAAAATGGGTAGTCAGCAGACCATGCAAGAGGAGGGTTTAGCATGGTGACAGCTGGTTAGTGTGTGCTCTGTGAATGCCAGGCACTGATGTTCTTGATGGATGTTCTCCCCTCATCTGTTGGGGAGCTGAAGGTGCTTGGGTCACAACTCATAGGGCTGTTTATTCAGGCAGCAGGGAAGGAGGAGGGGGTTCTGCTGGGGAGAACTTTTGGGTCTCTTCTACCTTGGAGTTTGGCATATCGGCTGGAGAGATGGCTCAGAGGTTAAGAGCACTGGCTGCTCATCCAAAGGTCCTGAGTTCAAATCCCAGCAACCACAAGGTGGCTCACAACCATCTACAATGAGATATGGTGCCCTCTTCTGGTGAGCAGGTGTACATACAGACAGAACACTGTATACATAATAAATAAATAAATAGATCTTAACAACAACAAAATATTAATGTTTACAGATACACACAGAGACACTGCAAGTCACATAAAATTCTGTAGTCTATACTAGATGTTTGAGCTTAGACATCATCTAAGTCTTTTCTATCCATTCCTTAAAGCTAAAGAACTGGGCCTTCCAGAGGCCACAGCTTTTCTACAAGAAGCATTCTATATATATTTTTTTTTTTCTTAAAAGTAGAGCAGGTACATAGTACAGATAAACAGGCCTATCTATCGTCTTTTGGTTAGCTTTGTCTTCATCCTCCTCCCCTCTTCCCTTTTCGTAAAAACATACATCATTTAAGTTGTAAGTAGTTTTCAGAAGGCATAAACACTCAAAGAGCTTCTTCCCAGGGGGGTGAGGAGATGGTTCAGCAGTTAGGAACACTTGCTGCTCTTGTAGAGGACACAGGTCCACTTCTCAGCACCCACAGTGTGCTGATCAGAACTGCTTGTAGCTCCAGCCGCAGTGGACCTGACGCCCTCTGCTGGCCTCTGGGGGTTTGTAGATAGATACAGTCAGGCACACACACACACACACACACACACACACACACACACACACACACACTTTTTTTTTTTTTTTTTTGGCTTTTCTCTCTCTTACTTCTTGGCTTTCACGCACAGTCTAGAGAGTCAGCATTATAAAAAAAGGCCAGAGGGATTCTTGTATGAGACATTTCTGGATTTCTGAAAGTCAGAAGGTGACATTCCAAATCTGCTGGGTCCTGGGATCTTGTGGTGTGCGTTGACTCAGGAATTTTAAATTGTTCATGCACAAAAGAGCCTCTTCCCACACTGCTGACATCAGGTGAGTTTCAGTTAAGCCCATTCTCACTTCCTGGGCTACTTTCCTCCTTCTCCTTGTCAGCTTCCGTGGATGTTTGGCTGTCTATCCCAGTGGAGGCAGGAAGCATAATTCCGTGGTAGGCATCTCTTCTCTTCCCAAGCAGGTGGACTCAGAGTAGTATCAATCTTCTTGTTAGTCAGAGATGTGAGGCCAGCGCAATCTCACCAGGTAAAGGTACTTGCCATGCAGGCCTGATAACATGAATTTTATCCCTGCAATTCTCAAAATGCTGGAAGAAGAAAACTGTCTCCACAAAGATGTGAGGTACCCCTTGGTGGCCTGTGTTACACTCCCCCTCGATGCCTGTCCATCCTATATCAGGAAGTCCATGTCAGACAATGGCTTTACAATTGCAGAGTCTCAACAAAACTTGATGGATCTCAGCCCACCTGTCTGGTCCAAGTCTGGTTCCTATTTTAACTTCCTAACCTAGTACTTTCTTGGGTGTCAGGATACCTTCTGGGTTCCCAGCTCCAGGTATATTGGTTAGGTTCCAATGCCAATAGTTAATCTCTGTTCTGGCTGAGCATAGTCTGTTTTTATCTCCGATGACATCACCAGGGTCTGATGTTCTGTCTTGGCACATAGTAAGAACTGAGTAAATATTTATTGAATGAATAAATTGTAACCATTCAAGGGCAGTGGATATTGCAGAAATAGTTTGTGATCAGGTGTTTAGTTTCAAAGCCAGGATGATTTTAAAAGTTCTGTTTATTTTCACCCAAACTCTAGCCCGTTAAAGAAACATGCAGCTGATTTTCTTAGATTTTAAAAGGTGCCAGAGGACTTAATTTAACATGCTGAAGCTCCTCAGCTTCCAGAGCAGCTGCCCAGACACTCTCGCTACATCATCCCAAACCCTGTTCACATTCTCGTCATTTGGATTTGATCTGTGTTTCTGTTCAGTTGGGGATAAACAGCTTTTTAATAATTCTGCAATAAAATGACCGCATCTATCTCTGCTGTTTAAAGTCCAAGGCAACTCAAAATGTTTATTTAAGAGCAACCCCCTTCGCATGGTTTGAAGGGACTCAGATACTGTGGAGGTTTTTTGAATCTAAAACTTCGCTTTTCAAAAATAATTCTTTTGTTTCCTTCTCCGTGGGGAAACCAAGCACTTTAGTGATGAAATGAAGGAGAATAAGTTGGTCAGGCACAGACTGAGAGTGAGGTCAACTTAAGGGAAGGAAGGTGAGGAAAGTGTCCCATCAAGGCTTTCTCTCAGTGCCTCTTGCTCTATGACTATCACGAAGGGAAATCTTGAGGCCCATTTAAGAAAATGGGCTTTTTTTCCCAGAGCATTCCTTGCTAGAGTGAAGCTATCCCTGTTTACTCCGGATCTAATGCATACTACAATGGCCTGTATAAACCGAATTGTCCCAACTCTGGGCCAAAACCATATTTGGTGAAGCCCTGTTTGCAGTGTGGCAATAAAAATGTATTGGAGCAGTCTGTTGTGGAGGGAATCAAGATTGAATGAGGTCAAGAGGACACTTCCCACGCCTTCTGTCCCTTTCTTAAGCTGGCCTCACATTCAGTCTATGCCTGGCCACCTTATTCTCTCTAATCTCATGGCCATGCTCTTTCAAAGGAGGAAGACACGCAAAGAGCTCCCTCTGTGCATACCAAGGCCAGTAGAGGACACAGTAGGCATGCGTCATCCTCTAGCCAAGAAGATGTGACCAGAGACTGTCGTTTGTGACAGGACCCTGAACCTGGCCTCTTGTATCTGCGTAAACTAATCTCATGCTTTGTGTCCACAGCCCAAGCAGGAGAAGCTAGCCACCTTCCCTTCTGGGTTTCCTTTTCTGTTCAATTTCATTTTCCTAGGACAGCGGATTGCTTTCTGTGAAGGCTAATCTTGATTGTCAACTTGAGTGGATCTGGAATCAGCTAAAGAATACACCTCAGGGCAGGTCTGCTGTAGGTATTTTTAAGAAAGATAAATTGAGGGGAACGGACCTTTCTCCAGAACAGGTAACGCTGTGGCTGGAGAGGACCGAGGAGGAAAGGGTGCTGCTCATCTGCTGCTTTCCCATCCGCTGGGGAATGCTAGGTGGCGGCCGCAGAGCTACCATCACTTGCTGCCTTGAGGCTCCAGCTTCTTTGATTCCCACATGGACTGATGGTCACCGGCTCTCGGAGAACCTTCTAGGACTTTAGTAAGTACCCGGTTAGGGCTGCTGATGCATCCGGCCTTGTGAACTGAGCACTGTGGCTTCCCAGTCTCTCTAACATGTGCCATTGTTGGGCTACCAGGGCCTTATTTAGTTGTAAGCTATTCTAGTAAGGACGCACATACACACACTCTCTCTCTGTCACACACACACTCCCCCCCCACTCATATATACACACTCTCACACACACTCACACTGCCTCTGTCTCTCACACGCTCATATACAAATATTTCTTGATAGATCGTGATGCCCTTCAATACCTATGTGACCTTGACTAACACCCAGAGAGATGGCTTTCATCATCATCTTCATCCTACAGGGAAGAAGAGGAAGTTAAGTGACCTGCTCAAGGGCATGTCCCGGGACAATTAAATAGGTGCATTTTTAACTCAGGATTTTGATTTCTTGTCCCCAGGTTTCATGCCCTCATTGTGTTCCACTGGCTCTCTCAGCAGAGGTAAAATGAAGACAGTACTACCAAGCAATATAGCCGGAAAGCTTACAGTGAATGCTTCATCGGGCCTGGCCTCAGGTTTGTGAGTGTGGCTCTAGATGCCTGTGTGCACACGTGGAGGTCAGAGGATAAGCTCCAGCCTCGGTGTCTCCTGTTGTTCACTGTTGTGTATTTTGGGCCACTGCTCTGAGCGCTTTTGCTGGTTGTCCCAGGTATACACAGTGTGCTACCAGCCCCAGCTTCCTGTGTGTTCTGGAGATCTGAGCTCAGTTTGTGAGGCTGGGAGAGAGGTCCCTCCTCCCTGACCTGCCTTCCCTGACACAGGTTTTGCTTGTGTTATCCAATTCTCTCTCAACTCTGACAGGTACTGCTCATTCTTTCTGCCCTCGGTGCCGTGATTAGAATGCTCCCACCCCTCACACAAAATGGCGTGCCTGCAGGTCTTTTTCTTTAGTTCCTTGGTTTCCTTTCACTTATCCATTAATCAGATGAACACTGCCTTTGTCAGACAGTTAAAATTTTGTTCAAGAAAGATGATGACACAGGTCTGCCAAGGTAGGAACAAATGCCCAGGCAGCCTGCTGAGTCCTGGGACTGAACGAATAAATGATGGTGTTATAATTAGTAGCCATTTTACAGCTGACACCGAGCTACATCCTCACTTTTTTTTTTTTTTTCTGTATCTTAACCTGGGCCGCCCACCATAGGCTGCCAGCTCTCCGATGAATACTGTAAGAAACGATTTTAGGTATAGGATTACACATTAGGTCCCTCTGACCTGCAGAAGTTCATTCTGTCCTCACAGCGACTTGCTGCTCTTCCTATCTTACAGTTGAGAAAATTGAGCTAAGAAGACCAGAGCTAGCTTCTCAGCTTAGATCTGAGACCAGTTTTGGTACAAGCACTTCGGCAAGATACCCCAGTTCCAGAGGACTGGAGGGGACACTTGGCTCCGCCAGCAGCCTCATGTCTCATAGCGCATGGGTTAGCTCTCTTCAGCTAGATCTTTTTCTAGTCACCTCTACCCAAATGCTAGACAAACGTCCCCAGGTTTCCGGATAGTATGGGTAAAGCGGCTTGGGAACACACAAACTCTCCAGGCTGTGTTTGCGTGTTCACACGGCACTGCTGGCCGCTAAGATCCTCCATTTGGACAGCAGCCTGCCCCGCTGGCTTCTAGAGCAGCAGAGATGCACAAGCATGCCATCGTTTTCGTGACGCAGCGACTGCTCTTCCACTGCTGTGCTGCACTGAGGCCTCTCTCAGCTTTGACCACCTCCGGCGCCAGGGTGGAGAAGCAGGATTGGCGTCGCACTTCTGCGCCCGTACAGTGTCTAAAGTCCACATGCAGGGAAAGTCCCTGCTCTTGGCTTGACGTTCTCCTGCCATTGTCTTGAGAGTCTCAATCATTTTTAATCAGTACCCCCACCCCCCAGCCATGGTAGTGGCTCCTCTAAAGGCAGCTTATCTCAATGTTATTCAACCCCAAATCCCATGTAGTTCAAAGCCTGAATTGTTCTTTAGATATTGGGTATGTAAACAGATCTGATGAAGTTTAATACTCCTACTTTCTCCATTTTTATTCTTTTGCCCTTGGCACCATGATTAAAAGGTTTTTCCTCTATTCCCAAAATGATATGTGTATCATTCCTATGTCTTTTTCTTTACTTCTTTGATTTTTTTTCATTTATCCACTAATCGGAGGCTTCAGCTAAACACTGCCTTTGCCAATAAGACAGTTTAAATTTTGCTCAAAAAGTATGATGACGCAGGTCTCCCAAGGAAGGAACAGACATTCAGTCAGCTGATTAAACGATGAGCTGGGTTGGATTTAGAACAGGGACTAGCATAGATGGACATGTGCTAGCCTTAATTCCTGGCCCTGGGCTGCCATCTTCATGTTCTCTCTCTCTGGAAGACTGTGTGTTGACTTGGTGATGCTGTTTGGAGTACGACTTGGCTGAATTATCATCTGTACAATTTGTAAAAGTTGATATAAAAACATGATAAAGAAACAAAGTCCCTGTCCTTTTAGAGCTTAGAATTTAAGCAACAGAGTACACACAGGCAAATCACCAAACAGCTTAAACAGCGAACCTGCATGATAGACACAAAGAGGATGTCAGGGCACGGAAAAGCATCCAAGAAGGAGTGTCACTGAAGACAGAGTGGAAGGAGGCCTTCCAGGGTGAGGACAGGAGACTGGGCGACAGAGACTGCAAAACCTCTGAGATGGGCGGAGGTGTGGCTGTGTGAGGCACGGAACATGCGCAGGGGAGAGCAGGGCCACTGAAGGTCAGGAGGTGAGCCGTGATCCTGGAGAGGAAGGCCACATTCCAAACAGAAATTAGGATTCTTGTTTTGGTCTTGAAAATCAGACATCCCTGAAATGCTTTAAGTTTTCTGTGGTTAAGATCGGTTCTTCTGAACTCAGGGGAGTGGGGAAGAGTGGCTTGATGGGAAAAGAAAGGGGAAGTGGTCCACATATGAGTTTATGCTGGGAGTTTAAACTTGCTAGTGCGTGGTGGAAAAATCGGAGGGACACTGAGAAGAGAGAGAACAGGACGGGTGAAAGACTGAGAAGCAAGGATGCAGTGGACCCTGCCTGTGCACAGCAGACAGTAAACAGTAGCTGTTTCCTCATCCTTGAATCTGGGTATCTAAGGCTACCATCCCTTGAACACACCCTTAGCAATAGAGGCTTACCTAGGGTGTTCTGCAGAGACTGATGCATCAGAGGACTGTGCATAGAGAGGATCTAGACTGCCTGCTCAGATGTGGCTGATTGGCAGCTCAGTCTCCATATGGATTTTCTAATGAGGGGATCAGGAATGCCTCTTTCATGAACTCAGTTAACTGCCCCTGGCCCCTGGTGATGCTGCCTTGCCAGGCCACGGATGAAGAGGATACAGGTAGCCCTGATGAGACTTAACAAGCTATGGCCAGACGGCAATAGTGGAGAACTTCCCCTTTCAGTGGACTAGGGGAAGGAGATGGGAAAAGGGGGTGGGGAGAGGGTGGGACAGGGGTAGTGGATGGAGGGGGCTTCAATCAGGATATATGATCAATTGTGAAGAAAAAAAAAAAAGAAAGAGAGGCTTACATTTCTAAGCTCCAGCGTGGAATGCCCAGAAAGCTAGGGGTATCCCCCACCTCCTTTCTGGTTTCCATACCTCTTCTGCCAGGGATGCCCACCTTGCTGTAGGGTTAGTGAGCTGTTCTGTCTTCTAGTGAGGTTACTGTCAGTCAGGGCATATAGCCTTTTTCCTTATATTGCTGAGCTACACCTGTGCCATCATAGAATTGTCAAACCCCACAGGCTCCATGTGAGGAGAAACCATGTGCAAATGGGAGCCTCTAGTGCTGAGGCAGAGCTGAGATCCCAAGAAGGTGTCCTTGGTCTCTGAGCCACGGAGTAGGCAGCCGTGAGGCCTTAGGTCAGGATTTGGTGCAGCAGAGATCTGAGGCTTCTGGGTATATCTGGGAGGGTGGAAGTTACAAAAGAGGCCATGTGGAGTGAGGGACTCAATCAGGGACCACAGCATATGTCCACACGCTTGTGCATTTGTGTACCTGTGTATTGTGTATGTAAGCGGATGCACACATATCAGTATATGGCATTGTGTTAACATCCATGTGCTTGCATTCTTAAGCTATGGGCTTCACGTGTGCATGTATGGACTTACATAGCTCTGTATATGCACATGAATGTTTGTATGTGTGGGATGTGTGTTGTCGTGTATATAACTTGTGTAGTGCCTGTGTATATGTGTATACAGGAGCCCTGGCTTAAGCAGCTCCTCCCCCACAGTCACATATGCCCCTTACTGCCAGCAGGTGGCCCCTGAGCACCGTGTGCTGGGCTCTGGGGACAAGATCTGCTCCGTTCTTCAAGCCTTCTCCTTTCCACTCCTCCAAGGATCTTTCCCCTGGTCTGGCCTCTTCTCTCAAGGCTTTGGTTCTGAGGGATACGGACTATGGAAGACAATTCTAACCTGGAGAACGGGTCTGAGAGTGGTGGGGTTGGACACCGGGCGCGGCTGCTGAACTGCGGTGCTCCTGATCTGTGCTAGGCTTTCAGCTGCACCGATGTGGTCAGTTAGGCACATAGACAAGCGCAGACCTGGGCTGAGCGAAGGAGTGTGGGCTAAGAACAGGAAGATGGAGTTTCTTTTGCTTGTAAGGCAGAGAGCTGATATTCATGTCTCATAAGGAAAACAACCAAGTGCCCAAAGGCAGCTAGCTAGTATCTATCACATCATGATCATCTGGTCTTTGAACAGTCGGGCTTGAGGAAGGAAATCGGATTCACGCACATGCTTGATAGGTCTGTGAGAATTCTAAGGAGGCTCCCTCAGCCCACGCTGCTCGACCTGTCTGTTGCTTAGGTTTTTCCTCGAGAGCGGCTGTGAGCAGAGAGAATCTTAGACTGTGCCTGATCTTTGGTGCTCATCCAGGGGCAGAGTTAGGATGGGTGCTGGATGATGACTTGGTGAGCGCCTGGGAGGAGTAGTGCCAGATAAGTTGGGGCTGTGAATGGGACGCATGGGGCTTGCAGCCAAATTCTGGACCAAATATATTCTGGATGGAGTTGGAAAGAGTCTAAAGGAAGTGGGCATTCTCAGAATGGAGGGAAGCAGACCCTTGGAGACTGCACTGGAAAAACCAGAGTCAGTGGGCAATCCTGTGGTTTTTCTTTCAATTTCCTCCCAGACCTTGGGGCCTCTGGATGTAGCTCAGAGCAGCCAGTGGCCGTTGCGGGGAGGAGAGGGTGCGGGGGGGGGGATGTTCAGTTGGTAGAGTGACTGCTCAGCATGCTTGTAGCCCTGTGTTTGATCTTGGGCACTGCCTAATCCGTGTGTGGTGGCACACTTCCACACTGAGGAGGCGGATCAGAAGTTCAAGACCATCCTCAACTACATAGTGTATTTGAGACTACCTGAGACACTGCCTCAAAAGGCACAACAAATAAATGAGAGAAAATAAAGAAGAAGGGTGTTCTGGACTTGGGCTCTAATCAATTGTGAAAGTTTGTTTTATTATTATTGTTGTTATTATTATTTTTAAAGATAAATTGGAGTCCATTAAAAAAAATTCATCATTTTGTGCCTGTGTATGGTGTGTAAGTATGTTTCTGCCCATTTGACTGGTGTAGGCACACGTGTGTATAGATCTTTATGCACAAGGTTCTGTGTGTATGCAAAGGTCAAAGATTGATGCCAGGAATTGTCATTGATTATCCTTTCACCTTCTTCAGTAAGTCAGGGCCTCTCACTCAAACGAAGAGCTCATTGATATGTCTATCAGTGTTCCTCAGGGTGTCCCCTGTGTCCTCTGCTTTGGGCTGGAATTACAGGTGGGTCATGAAGCCCACTTGGCATTTACATGGATTCTGGAGATCTGAACTCCATGCCTCACATCTATTGTGAGCTAGTCCCCTTGCCCCTGGAGTTCATTTAAAATTGAGAATATCTGTTTATTAAGATTCATGGTTCCAAATTTTACTCTTCTAGGGATGGCTATGCAAGGTTCCTGTTTCCCTGGTAGTACGTTCTAGTAGGGAGACAAGGAAATAGATAAACAGACAAGTTAAGTCTGGGTGTGGAGTGGGAGGAGCACGGCAGAGCTCCTGGAAGGAGGACTCAGGGAGGAAGGGGCGTGAGTTCCTGTGATTGGAGGCCGAAGTTGTACTATGTGAGGTGGAGAAGGCTGAGCAGAGGCCTGTCTATGAGGAGAAAAGAACATTTCCGGAGCAAACCTTCTGGGAAAGGCTTTGTTTGAAGAAAAATGTGGACATCAGAAAATCATCACCCAGTCAGTCTTGTTTTAGTTATATTTGTTTAAATTTAAGGTAATACAGATTCATTGTAAAAATGTCAAACTTCACACACACACACACACACACACACACACACACATGCATTCACGTATATGGCAAAATGCTCTGGCAGTTTCTCTCTCTCCTATGTCTCCTCAAAAATCCCCAGATCAACCTACTGGATAGGCTTCTACATTGGTAGGTACATTGGTAGGTAGGTAACTGCTCAGACTTTTTTCTGTTTTTTTGCAAATATATTTCTTAATTACTGATTTCACTTATCTTTGAGGATGTTTGAACTTAACAAGCCCTGAATGGGACTGTTGATTCTCTCTACTAGACTTGCTCCTTATCCTGGCTTCTTATTTTAGTAAATTAGTGCTACCACCTCACAGAATCTTCCAGGCCCCAAGGTTCCTTCTTTGCTGTCAGGTCACAAGTTTAATGTCCTGGCAATTTCTCAGGCTCTACTTTGCGAGCACACCCTGAGTCTGGGCACTTCATTGCCCTCAGCCAGGGGAGAATTCAGCATACCTTGGCAGGATCTTCTACCTGCTCTTTATCCTCTCGGTGTTACTTTTTGCAGTTTTTTCTCCAACCAGCTTGCAGGGAGATCTTTCAAATACACTAAAGCAGCTCATATCCCTCCCTCCTTGATGCTCCAATGGTCCTCCTTTTCCTTCAGCAATAAAACCCAAACATTCCATCTGAAGTCTAAAATTCAGAGGCTAAATGCCTGGGCCCCTGCTTTCTTTCTAATCTCATCTTGTTTCTTTTCTCTTAAACACTAGCTTGTAGCCACACTGCACACACCCTACTCACCCTTCCTATTGTGTATAGAGACCTTGGGCTTGCTGGGATTCCTAAGAACATCATTCTTATCTGAGCCCAGTGTTGCCCTCCAGGAAAGTCTTTCCCATGGCTAAAAAGTCTGCCCTCCTTCCTGCTTCTTCCTTCCACAGCCACCACTTTACTTGATTCCTGTGTTTTTTTTCCCTTTACAATGCTTACATTACCAGACCTCCCCTTGCTCCTTATCTGTCTCTGTGCTCCCTTGAATTTCAGTTCCATTAACAGAGATATGACGGCTAATGTATCTGCTATGATTCCTCCTGCAAATACCTTGACTAGAGAAAGTTAAGGACATGGGTTTATTTTGGCTCAAAAGTCCAGGTTATAGTTTATTATGGCGAGGAAGTTACTATTGCAGGAGCTTGAGGTGAATGGTCAAATTGCGTCTACAATCAGGAAGCTGGGAGAGATGAATGTTGATGCTCAGCCTACGTTATCATTTTTATTCACCCCAACCCGGAGGATGCTGCCTCGGACATTCAGAGTAGATCTTTACACATCAAGTAGCCTAATCCATCACAGACATTCCGAGAGGCTAATCTAATCTCAATAATCTCCTGTAATTGCCCAGAATCTTGTCTTCTAGTAGATCCTAGATCTTGTCAATTAGCAATCAAAATTAACCACATACCTGGCTTTCTTGTGGCTCTATTGATGAAGAATAAAATAATCTCCATGCTGCTGTTAATGCAAAAAGCTGTAGTGAACTTTCTTGTGGATATATGCCTTTGGGAAACTGTGCAAGCATTTCTGTGCATGGATTCTTGGAAGTGGCTTCATAAATTTTAAAATTCAATAGATATTAAGAATTTCCATCCAAATCGCTATATCAGTTTGAACTCCTGTTTACTTTGGTGGAGGGCTGTATTTCCATACATTCATCCCTATCAACTCTAGATAATAGTCATAGTTTTCTTCCATTTAGGCTGCGTTACAAACAAAACATGTATATTTTATTTTGTTTTTATTTATGCTTTTCTTATTATATAATGTTGGATATAGCTTTATATAGTCTTTGATCATTTGTAGTTTTTCTGTTATATGTGGGTACTAGCTTTTAAGGTTTTGGCTTGTGTGCTATAATCCAAATAACCACAGAGGTTAGGTACCTAGGGGACAAGAGGGTCTTAAAAGGAAAAGGAAACAGAATACAGGGTTGTAGAGTGTTGAAAGGGGAAACTTTTACCTAGAATTGGAGGATTCAATAGGAACGGGTTTGAAAGAGGGTACAAGGGGGAATAGGGGAAGGGACAATCAACACCAAAGGACACTGAAAAACAGTATGAAAGTGTGCTCCCGTGGAAGCTCCCTAATATATATATATATATATAAATGAGTCACCAAATAGTAAATAGTAAGGGAGACAGTGGCCTAACTAGATGTTTTGTGCCACAAAGCAATACCTCCAGTGCCAGGAATGGATTACATCTTGATGAGTCATTGGCCAAAGGAGTCACATGGGCGCCCCCAACCCCCAACATCACAGGTGAGTGCCAAAGCTCCTGGTTGTTCTCCTCGTCCCGATAGGAAGGTCCTACTGTTGAAAACAATACTTGCTTATGCCCTCAAACACAGAGAAGCCAAGTGAGTGGCTAACTAACTAGATGCTTCAACCTCCTAACTAATGTTCATGGGGCTAGAAAGGAACTTTCCATGGTGCTGGAGGAAAAAGGTAATCATAAGTATCATCCACCTGCAAGTCGCATGGTCCATAGCAGTGATCCGCTTGCCAGCTATCCTGGTACAAGTGGTGGCACGAAAGTTATGGGAGTGATGCCACTTTTTGATTAGATTTAAGTCTAATAAAAAAGATGAGATGGCATCCATGCCCGACATTGCTCAAGTGGCCAAAACCCTGACACTAGACAGGTCATGGGCCTAGGGGAAACTTGCTAGTATTACTCTGCTAAGGGGACA
Source organism: Meriones unguiculatus (assembly GCF_030254825.1). Classification (NCBI taxonomy): domain Eukaryota; kingdom Metazoa; phylum Chordata; class Mammalia; order Rodentia; family Muridae; genus Meriones; species Meriones unguiculatus. The sequence continues at coordinate 44,145,777 of NC_083351.1, forward strand.
TAGCAGTAACAGGACTCCTAATGACATGTCGGTACACTGGTAGAACAAGCCTCGTCTTGCAGTAGATGAGAATTAACAGAGAGACCCACAACTGGACAATGTGAAGAGAGCGTGTGAGACTTTGGAACACTCCATCCTAAATGGGATATCTTTATCAAGATCCCCTTTTCAAGGCCCGGGAATTGATGTGGAAAAGAAAGCAGAAAGATTGCAAACGTTAGAAGTGATGGACTCTAAGGAACAGTGTCTTCCAGACATAAAGGAACAAGGCACTTACGAAGTCACAGAGGTTGAGGTAACACACACAATCCTTGCACAGGTTCAGGCCAGGCAAGGTCCCAGTACCAAGAAGGAAAAATGGACACAGGATCCTAACCCTAGCTAAGAAGCTATTTGCAATTGCTGCTTGCTGGCAAAGGTAAAATCAATGCTTTCAAATGGAATTTCACTGGCTATATCAACCACACTCAACTGCAGGCCCCATGTCCAGGAGTGGTTGGCTAGCAAAAACCAGACTCTATGTTATGTTGTTATTTAATTTTTGGAAGTGGCATGTTTTGACTTATTGGTCTTTTGTTTGTTTTGATTTTTTTTTTAAGAGAGAGAAAGAGATCATAAAGTTGGGTGAATAGGAGTATGGGAAGGATATAGGAGGAAGGAAATAACATGAGCAAAATATATTGTATTGTATAAAAAATAAAATTTTTATGAGTTTTTGCCACATATATGTGTACCACATGCACACTTGGTGCCTGAGGAGGCCAGAAGAGGGTGTTGAATCCCGTTGGCATGGAATTACAGATGATTATGAGCTGCCCGGTTGGTGTTGGAAACCAAACCCAGGTCCTGTGCAAAAGCAGGCAATGCTCTTAAATGCTGAATCATCAACCTAGTGTCTCTCCTCTTTAGTTTTTATATTGAGATACTTATCCTTTAAAAATATTTTAAATTCGGATTTGCATAAATAGTTTTGTCTGTTGTATGATTCTCAGATATTTCCTTCTATGATGTCATCACCCTCCTTTCAATGCTGCTTATGGTACAATCATACCTCTTTTGGGAGGGAAGAATGTGTAGAACATGTCAATTTCCATTTAGAACACGTTCCTCTATTGTCTTCCTGAAGATGTTGGAACCTATATTTACGTAGTCTATTGCTTGCTTTCAACCACAGTTCTTACTGCAGAATGAGTCTCTCGCTGGCCTTGATGTTATTTCCTCTGCCTTGACAGCACGTTTCCCTATTGATTTGCATGTTTTCCTACAAGTGAAAGCATCTTGCTTTGTTCTTGAAACTATTAGGCCTCATGCCTTTGTGTTAAATGCAGAACAATGCCTGGCTCCTCAGTCTTAGTTACCATCATCATCTTAACAGCTATTCTATGGGTTCCTGGTGATTTAGTGGCTGTGACTAGGGGTTCTTGTAGGGGTCCTACGCCTCTCCAGTCTGAATTGCGACCATTAGGCTTTTGTGTGATTTCATCTAAAGAAACCAATGGTCTCTTTGCTTGACCATATTGGTAGCTGCTGTTGTGGATCAGGGTCTTTATTTTCTAAAAGTTATGAATGTCTGAGGCCCTCAGCGTGATTTTATTTATTCTGTTATCTCTTCCTTCTCTTGATATGGAGCCTGTCATGAAATTCAGTGGTAACAGTAGCTCATGGAAGCTCATAGATGTTCAGCAGGAAGGTTTGGATTGCTATTAAGCTGCCATCAGGTCATTTTATTTTTTTCCATGAATTTTTTTTATTAAGGTTGATTAATACCTTTTTTTTTGAGCAGTCTTTGCCCATTCCCACTCAAATATGTGGTCTCAATTTAGCCAAGAAGTTCATTTGAGGCAAAAATAGAGCAAGGGAGAAAGAGAGTGAGTCATAATTCATCAATCAAAGCCAATAACTTACTCAATAGTCATGCTGCTTTTGTTGGACTTGAGAACCCTGAGCATGAGGTAAATAGCAGTATCTTTTCAACAAGTCCAAGGTAGGGATGTTTCAGACTTAGTTAATCTCACAGGTCAACTGGGACCAAGATTCTTAGCCTTGTATAAAATGGTGTTGGTAGTTCTCAGTTCAGGTGCAACACTGAACAACAGATTTTACTACTGGACGATTCTCTCAAAGTGAGGAAATCTCTCAGAGCCCCTTAATTTGATTTCCTTATGTTTCATTTGTCAGAAATGAACCCTATATCATCATCTAAGGAAGTCACTCCAAGGAAATGAAATTAGTCTGGCCAATGATGGCCTTCTAAGATTTTACCTTGAGCTAGAGAGGTGATGAGTGGTGGTTGCCTGGCTAAAACATGAAGGCTGGTGTCAGCAAGAAAGTAGGGATGGCTAGGTAACGGATAGGCCGATAGGATACTACCTTTATTTTAACTAATTCATTTTCTCCATAAAACATTTCATGATTATACTTGAAACAATACAATCCAGTATTTTGAGATTTTTGTAGTACTTCTCCAGTATTAGTACATTAGGGGGTTCTGGTTCTGCTGGTTGAAGGGGCGCTCAGTGGGAAGAACGGAGTCTTGTTGTCAACACAGTTTTGCATTCAGGAGACTGAATAGTTGTTGCCAAGGAAGAAAACTGGAGATTCATTAGAAACAGAACTAGGTGTACAGTTCTTTCATATCCTCCACACTCTCTCTTCTTTGATACTTAACACACACCATCCAATTTTAGAATTTCATCTGTTTGAATTTTGCATCCATCCTGCACGATAACAAAGCTGCCATGCACTACCACACATGTAAATTAATTATTATTATTTTTTTTTAGAGGGGCTGAAAGGAACTTGGTCACAAGGCTGGTTAAACAGTGCCTAGCTGCTTTCATATCTTTCTTCTTCTATTCAATGAAGCCATGGCTTTCGCTTTCTTAGATGAAAAATTTCAGGTTTCACCAATTTTTTTTGGCCGAAGATAACAAGGGTGGTAAAATATGCTGACGGAGTATTATATACATCCTGAGAGTTAGCTGTGTGGCAGGTTAAAGTGGCAAGGTACAGATTCCCAGTGGCAGACATGCGACGGAATGTATTCTGACTAGCGCTGCCTCGGCGCTCTGAAGACACTGGGAATCCAGTTGTCACTTGCAGTGCATGCTGTTAGTGGCATGGCAAGGGTAACGAGAAGCTCTGCGCTCTGGGGCGGGGTGTTTGTGGCGCCCAGGGAATGCCACCAGCACCAGAGAACATGAATTATGCCATATGTACCTTCCAGCTCTTCGTGCTAAATTGACCCTCCAGGGTCTGGAACCCAGCCCAAATTTCCCCTTGCTGTTATGCTGTGGAATGCAGGAATGAGAAGAGAAAACTCACCTCTTGCCATGCTTTTTATACACTTTGAAGCAGCGAAAGCGATTTTTTTTTCTGATGATTTTTCTTTTTCATCCAGACAGATGAGCAATGCAATCTAGAGTCAGATCCTGAGCTCCCATAGCAAGCTGTCCTGAAGTTAAAACCATTCTTAGGCTAGGCAAATATCCTCCACCCTCTCCACCCCCCACTTTCTCAGAGCACCAGAGACCTGGTGGTCCTGAGCTATTGGGGGTTTCAGAGGGTTGGGGAGACATCCTAAAGATGATGGTTTCAGCATGAGAATTGAGAGGCAAACAAAGGATGATGCTCCCCCTCCGAGTGTGTGTGTGTGTGTGTGTGTGTGTGTGTGTGTGTTTGAGAGGTGGGGAGATGAAATGTGCCTGTTTCTAAGAGAAGCCCTGGTAACAGGTTTCTGGGTAAATGCACGTTGCATTGTCTTCAATCAGAGATGACTGGAAAGGAAAGTGCTTTAATGCTAATACTGCAGATGTCTGCAGGAAACTCAGCACTACACTGAACGCAGTAGTTAGATAGCTGTGCCGAAAAGTACATGAAGGAAAGGGCTAATGTGCAATACTTCTATTTAAGATAGAAGGAGGAAATAGAAATTGTGATAGCATGCTATTTCAAGTAATAATAGAAAGTACTTGGTGTTTACATGGTGAATGGATCGATACTAATTCTGTAGTCAGTGCACATAGAGTCGTTTGGATTATACTAGTGACAAATGCACTCGGTACAGCAGAAATTTCCATCCTGAAACATTTATTTCTTGCTGCGTGTTAGATGGAATTTTCCACCCAAGTATCTGGAAAGATTTGCATAAGAATGGTGATGGAGCAGTATTCTCTAATGATGCGCTTTTCTTTGTTAAACTTCAAAAATGTCTATGGTTCATGATGAGGTTTGGGTGAATTGCCAAGCTAATGCTTTTATATTTTCTTTAAAGAGCTTATCTTCCCTGTGTTGTGGGAGTTACTTTATATTGTGGTTAGAAAGGCAGTGGCAGCAAAACTGAATCTGTAGCAACCCCAATAAATGTGTCCTCCTCCTCTTTCTCCTCCTCAAAAGCTGGGCCCTGGGAAGAAGGGAATTTGGAAAGGGGCTCAGCTACACTGGGTTCATTCTCAGCTCCCATACCTGGCTCTCCTGACCCAGAAGTGAGGATGCCATTCTCCAGCTCAAACAATGACCTCTTGTTAGCCTTCATCAGCAGTGGTCCTGTCAACGGGATTGAGGTCGACCATGGCCTGGTGTGCTTGCCGAGGTAGAGTTGAATTATTCAGATGAGAGTCTGGGAGCAGATGCTGTTTGGAAAGCGACCTTTTTTGTCCTTTCCACAAGAACCTAAGGCTCACAATGTGAGGAGGCTAAGGGACTGGAATCCTGGGAATTCCCGGAATGCAGCTACCAAGCAAAAGACGACTCCTCAGATCCTGCTCCCCAGCAACTACAAAAGTAGAAAAACAAAGCCCCAAGCTGGAGCCCAGTCCAGTGAAGGACTGCACATTAACCTGGGGTTTAAGGAAACAAAGGCTTTGAAAGCCATGTGTGCGAGGAGACTCAGAGGTCGCCTAATCCACTCTAGTTTCTAATGCCCCAACCTGTTTCCCAGTGCAGCTTTCCAGCTCACTGAACACCAACTGAGGCTTGACTACCTCTGAGGCCAAAGAACTCACTTCCTCACAAGGACAGCAGAAGACAACAGAGGACCTGCCACACTCTGGACACAGTGAAAAGCCCTCTAAACTCACGCTCTTCCTGAATGTACACAACAACCCTCTAACTTCACACATGGGGAAACGGAAACTGTATGTTGTAGAGAAAAGGCTTTAAGCCTCTCCATCTCCAGTGTCTGTGTTCATAAGTCCTCTGCTTCCTTGCCCAAACTATACCATCATTGGTAAACCTGACTGTAACTCTTCTGAACTTTGGAGGCACGGTGACCAGAATTTTAGGCAAAAGCCCTCGCGATAACAGCTTCAGCAGGCTAGGCTTGGCCATGTGTTCCAGCACCCCAGTTAAAGAGACTTGCAATAGTGAAAGGCAGAGACAGGAGATGTCAACACTGAGGGAAGAAGAACAAGAAAAGAAATCCCTTGACTCTAAGTTTATCTTTAAGTTGCTGATGTGAGTTGTAGGTGATAGAAGAGAAGGAATTTGGGCCATAGGCAACAGGCAAGCATGGTTAACGAGTTCCTGTCATGGTGTGGTCTGGTTAGTCCTTGTCTTAGCCCTGCTTCTGTGAGATTTTTCTGAAGAGGTCGTTAAGGGTTCCATCTAGTATATACAAGATGACCATTTTTGCTACTATTATACCCAGTTCGAGAGCCCCCAAAAGATCTACAGGAATCGACTTCGTTGCAAAACACATGAGGGTCTTTTTATTGTAAATTACAAGCTGCAGCTTGGGCCCACAACACCCACTGCCAAAGCGGTGGGAGCTGAGCGCGCCGTCCCCAGGTTAGTTGGGTGATTTATAGATTCTGGTCCCTCCCAGCATGCCCAAGGCAGGGGCAATTCCTGCCTGGCAAGCATCTATTGGTCAAGATGCTTCATTTTGAATCGATTGGCTATAGGAAGGTTCCCAGACCATTGACCATGACCAGGTGTCCCTCCCTAGGGAGAGGGTCCAGTTTCCTAGCAACTGTATCTCTAGTGGGTGGGGAAAGAATGCAGTGAGGTGGCTCTTCCCCTCAGGGCATTACTAAACTTCTTTACAGTACCTACTTTAGGTCTTAATAATAGCTGCTAATTTATCTTTTGGTCTCTCACTACCTCATCTTCTCAGATAACTACATATATCTGGAGGTAGGGATGTGTGTCCTGCCTGGATAGCATTGCTGTTTCTTGCCTCTCTTTTGTTTTCCCACGTATGTATGTATATTTAAAGAAAAACATGCTTATTTACATCAGTCTAAAGAGAGTGTAGATTCATTTCTATTCCTAAAGTTCTCAAAACATATTATTACATTAGTAGCAATCTTTGTGTGTATGTTTTCTGAACACAAATCATTAAAGATACAGTTAGCTTTTCTTATCCACTGCATTAGTTACTTTTTCAGCTGCTGAGATAAAAATACCCTGACAAAAGCAACTTAAAGGAGAAAGGTCTTATTTTTTTTGACATGGTATGAAGTCCATGATAGGGAAGTTCTTGCAGCAGGTGTCTGAGGCGCTGGTTGTATCTGCAGCCAGGAAGCAGAGAGCAAAGGATACTGGCGCTCAGTTCACGTTCTCCTTTTTATTTAGTCCAGAGCCATAGACAACAGGATGGCACTACTCACCACTCACACTAAAGAGGGGTCTTCCCCTTTATCTAATCTAGTCATCTCTCAGAGGCTTGCCCAGAAAGCCTTGTCTTCTAGGATAGTCTAACTCCTGCCAAGCTGATAGTATTAACCAACATCTTTTCTAGTCACCTTTCTTGGATTTATTTTTATTTTTTATTGCTTTAAACATTTATTAAATGCTGAAGGTATGATGGTATTTTATTATTCATTTATTTTTTTATAGTGTGGTGGTCACTTGTGTTTTTGTGAAATAAAGTATAGAGGAGGCTAGGCTGTGTTGGAGGTCCAGTTCTAGTGATGATTCTGTACGACCTTGAGAAAAGCCCCCTCACTCTCTGGGTCTCCCAGCCTGTCTTTGTTGAGTTTAGTGAATAAGCTTGTCTCCAAATCCAGATGCCATATGTGATTGTCAATGCTCTGTTGTGGTAACAAATGCCTGTAATAAATACACATAAAAAGAAGAAAGGTTTACTGTGACTCAGAGTTCAAGAAAGTCAATCCAAGATGGGTTGATTGGATTGCTTTGGGGCTTGTGGGAAAGTAGGTCGTAATGATGGGACTATGTAGTGGATCAAGGTAGCTCATCTCGTGGCTGGGAGTTGAAAGGAAGGGAAAGAGATGGACAACTTTCAATCCCTATTGAGGGACTAATTTCTAATGGCCCGATACATTCCATTAGGCCCCATCTCTTAAATCTTCTACCACCTCTGCATAGCATTGGGAGCTGAGGACCAACTCTCTTAACACCTAAGCCTTTGGAAAGATTTCTGATTCGTACCATGACATCACTTTTCTCAGCAGCTCAAGGCCACAAACAGTCACTTTGGTCAAACCTATTGTAATCTCTATTAAGCACAGATGCTTATCCTGGGCATTGAGCCACAGAAAACAAAGCCAGAGACACAGAGATTCAAGCCAGCCCCAAGCTGCCCTGGGGTTATTTCATAGCATCACGTCTTATTGTGAGAGAATTGATACTCATCAGTTTTTCCCTCATTTCTTTAAGGGATTGTGCAAGAAAACTAATTATATCCATATCAAAGGTTTTCTTACCTATAGTGCCTAGCACCTTATAAACAATCAAATAATACTGATTAGGAAGATGTGAATCAAATAATCATACAAAAAGTGAAATATTTCAGTGTGCCAAGTGTCTTGAGGACCTGTATGTGGAGGATTTCCTTGGCATGGGATGTAGTAATAGAGGTTGTAGGGGTTTGAATAGGAATGACTCATTTATTTGAATGCTCTGTCCCAAGATGGTAGAGTTACTTCGGAAGGATTAGGAGGTATGGCCTTGTAGAAGGAATGTCGCTGGGGTTGGGTGGAGTTTGAACCTAAGTCATTTCCATTTAGCTCTCTCTGCCTCCTACACTGAGGATAAGAATGTAAGCTCTGACTAGGGAACTCACATGGAGACTGAGCTGCCTGTTGGCTACATCTGAGCAGTTAACCTAGGTCCTCTCCATGCATGGTCCTTAGTGGTGCATCAGTCTCTGAAGGGCCCCCTGGGCCCAGATTTGTTGGCTCTATTGGTCTTCTTATGAGGCTCCTGTCTTCTCTGGGTCCTTCTACTTCCCACCCCCCACTCTTCCATAAGACTCCTTGCACTCTGCCCAAAGTTTGGCTGTGAGTCTCAGCATTTGCTTCAATCTACTGCTGGTTGGAGTCTTTCAGAGGACATCTATTGAAGACTTCCTTCCTGTTCCCTCTCTTCAACCATGTCCGGTATCTATTCTATTTGCCCTTTTAATGAGAATTAAGCATCCTCCCTAGGGTCTTTCTTGTTAACTAGCTTCTTTAAATCTGTGGATTGTAGTATAGTTTCTGTATTATATGGCTAGTATCTGCTCATAAGTGAGTATATACCATGTGTATCTTTCTGGTTCTAGGTTATTTCACTCAGGATGCTTTTTTTTTTTTTCAGATCCATCCATCCATCTGCCTGCAAATTTCATGATTTCTTTCTCTAATAGTTGATTAGTATTCCATTGTATAGATGTACCACAGTTTCTTCATCTCTTCTTTGGTTGAGGGACATCTGGGTTGTTTCCAGTTTCTGGCTATTATGAAAAAAGGTGCTATGAACATAGTTGAGCAAGTGTATGGTGAAGTATCTTTTGGGTATATGTCCAGGAGTAGTATAGCTGGGTCTTGGGGTAGAGCTGTTCCCAATTTTCTGAGAAAGCATAGATTATACACGTGGTTGTACAAACTTGCAATCCCACCAGCAATGGAGGAGTGTTCCCCATTCTCCAGGGACTGTCTCTGATATGGACTCTGTTACCTGCCATTTGATCAATTCCCCCTTGGCAGGTGGGGAGGGGGGGATGGCCTTGCCAAGCCACAGAGGAAGAGGATGCAGGCAGTCCTGATGAGACCTGACAGGCTGGGGTTGGTTGGTAGGAAAGGAGGGTTTCCCCTTTCTGAAAACTAGGGGAGGGTGATGGGGGAGGAGGGAGGATGGGACTGGGAGGAGATGAGGGAGGGGGCTACAATTGGAATAGAAAGTGAATAAATTAAACAAATAAATTAGAAATACAAAACACAAGAACAAACACGAAACAAACAACAACAAAAGCTTCCTGGTGATGCAGTGTGTAGAAACACTGGAACTGGATTTTATAAATTTCTTATTTAGTATTGCTTTGTGGTCAAAGTCTTACTGGATACTGTACATAATGCTTATCATCTAACTCTTATGTCTTTTAGTAAACTTTAAAAGAAAGAAAAAAAAGAATGTAAGCTCTCAGCTACTGCTTCAGTGCTGTGCCTCCCTGCTTGCTACTATGCTCCCCTACATGATGGTCAGGGACAAGAACTCTCTGGAACTGGAAGCAAGGCCCCAACACACTCCGCCTTCTAGAAACTGCCTAGGTCAAGGTGTTTTGTCACAGCAACTGAAAAGTAACTAAGACAGAGGCTGAGACCTGAAATGTGTGCTCACTGGTTGGAGAGAGTAAATTAGAATCCCAGGTCATGCAAAGGACAACAGCTCATCTCTTATGTTGGGAGAAGCACAAGTTTCTGGGAACTTACGGTATGCCAGAGGAAAGATGAAGAAGGAGAAAGAAGACCTGGGAAGGTGGTCAGGGAGCAGGTTTGGCATGGACTCTGTCTTCTTGCCTAGAATGTAGAAAAACTATTTTGGGTGTGTTTCCTGAACTCAAAGTGTTGGACGCCAGCTCCCCAGTGCAGCATACTGAGAGGCGGGACTGTGGGAGGTGTTAGGATCATGAGGGCTCAGGAATTATGGGTTATTGTGGCAGTGGTCTGCTGTGATGTCCTTGGACATGCTCGGTTGGTCTCTGACAAGCCGTGGTGTCCGGAAGGCCTTCTCTCAATGCTGGGTGGATGCTAGTGCCATGATTTTGCATTTCTCAACTTTCAGAACTGTGAGCTCAATGGACTTCTATTCTTATAAATCACCTAGTTCCAAGCATTTTGTTATAACAATTGATATCAGGATAAGGTGAATTGATTTTCATTCATTTCTGGAGGTCAGTGTTTCAGTTATACTCATGACTTGGGCATCCTGAAATGATGGCTGACATGGGTTTTGCTTCTTTCAGGGTAGAACCTAGCAGGAACCAGTTTCTGAGTTGTGGTTTAGAAGGGTTGGTGTGACCTGAACCATTATACATTTGGGCCACTTGGTATTCAAGCTGTAGGCTGAGGTCAGATGATTTCTGTCCACTCTTCCTGTGAGTGGTGAGATCTAAATAGTATTGGAGGATCAGACTGAATTTTTATCTGGAGTGCATTTTCAGGTTGGCTTTTTGGGTCTTCCTCGAGTCTTCCTCAGGTCTCATGTTTTGTCTTTCTATCATAAAACAACATCTAACATGGAAGACTATGAGTTCTCACTCAGTATCTGTCCATTTTATCCTCTTTTTCCTCTTACTGTCATTACAGTGATTTTGAACCCTCATACTTTCTCCTCAGGGCATGATAGTTCCTTTTGAATTTCTTTGTTTGGCTTTAATTTCTTATCATATCTCCAAATGAGTTCTATGCATATTCTAGAAAAAGAAGTTTTGTTGGGGTTTGGAATATTGTGAGATAAAAATTAATTAAATTGTAAATCTTTATTTTCAGAATAAGGCAAGTAAGTAAACATTGTAGGTGTTTTGGGAGATCTACATAAGCTGGAACAATCCATGGCGTCAGCATCTACAGGCAACTGGTAGTACACATTGATAGCATTTTTGTGACAAATATCTTATTTATAGCTGAGATCAAGTTGTGTTTACGTCTATTTTTACATTTAAATATTTTGCTTAATATCTTTTTCTTTAGCCCAAAGGCATATGTGTATTCATCTATTTTTGTTACACAGTGTTTGATATTCACAAAAACAGAGGCCATACTATGATTTTCCCATTCCCACCACATACAAATATCTAGATTAAAAATGTCCCAGAATTGTAGCAGTGAGTTTTTGATGTGTAACAGCTGGTCCCCAAACCATAACTATGCATTTGATTCATTATTCTCTAAAGCAGCTATTTGAGAGGGCTCAGCTTGGTTGATCTTGGGTGATCTTGTACATCTGGGCTTTGCCGTACCTTGGGGAGGTGGGCTTTCCTTGGGGGACATCTTGGCTTGCAAGACAGATTGGTTCTTATATCTCCCATCACTTAGCAGGCTTTTCCACATGATGATGGAAAGCTTTCAGCCTGATCAGAGGACAAATGCTTTTCAAGTCCCTTCTTGTATCTCATTGACTAATATTTCATTGACTAACATAAGTCTTGGTGGAGAAATAAACTCTACCTCTGAAAAAATATTGTGCATCATGTTGTAAAGGTACGGCTATGGACAGAAGATGAATTTGTAGCCATGTTTATAACCTACCACAAATGTGCTGCTAATCTTTCATATCAGTAAATCATCATTTTTATATGTTATTGGTGATTTGTCATGAATATAATTTAGATGGCTGGCTATATGTCACCCAGTAGATGTACCAAAGCTTGCATAACCATTCTTCTTTTGTTGGATGGTGAGGTCATCATCATTTTTCTATTGTTATGAATAAGGCTATAATAAATGCTTTTCATTGGAGCTTTTTTTAATTCTAGTTTTAGGATTATTTCCTTGGAGTAGTCACAGAAGTGATATTACTGTGTCAAACATTTTAGCACTCTTAGTACATTTTGCCAAATTGCTTTCCAAAAGGGTTGGATCAATTTATACTCCCTCCAGAGTGTGTGAGAGTACCCCATAGGGATCCTTCTAGAATGCAAATCTGATTATCTCAGGCCCAGTTTAAAAGTGCTCTCTGATGCTTTCACTGCAAAGACCATACTGTGGAAGACAAAACTGCTTCTGCTATGTAACTTTAGAAAAACTAAGAGGCGGTTTTAACTTCTGAAGGTCATATATCCAAAGTTCATGGAACCTGGGGAGGAGTCTGCTTTGGTTCTGAACACAAAAAAGGATATTTTAATGTTATTCTTTAATGTAGGTGTCATGATTATGGAAGAATTGACTGAGAGAGAAAGTGGAAAACTTTTCTATCTTTGATATCAACTATTTTTGTATTATATAATCTCTATAAACATACACACAAACATATATATATATATATATCTCTTAAATGCAGATTTAATCACAAATACTTTATACCATACATTTATTTTGTTCGTGTGTGTGTATATGTGCATGTGGGTGCATGTGCACACGTGTTTACATGTATGTGGAGACCAGAGGTCAATGTTGGGTGTCTTCTTCAATTGCTTTCCACATTAAAAAAAAAATTGTTAAAATTAGTGTGTGTGTGTGTGTGTGTGCGCGCGCACGCACGCGCAAGAGAGTGTGTGTGTTTGTGTGTGAGTGCGGTGCCTTCAGAAGGCGGAGGATCCCATGGAGCTGGTGGTACTAGTGGTTGTGAGCTACCCAACAAGAATGCTAGGAATCAAACTCAGGTTTGTTCCAGGAGCAGCGTGTGTTCTTAACCTCTTAGCCATCTCTGCAGCCCTCGGCCTTAGTGTTTGAGACAGGGTCTCTCTTGACACCCAGAGCTCACCGATTCAACTAGACTAGCTTGCCAATGAGTACCAGTCATTGATTTGCTTGTGGCAAGACGCCAACATCAGGTCCTCATGGTTGGGCAACAAGCATTCTACCAAATGAGCCATTTTCCCACAGAATTCTTTAGCTTTTGACAGTTAAGGATGTCAAAAATGAGATTGATTTGAATTCAGATTCTGTCAGATTCGTTAGCATTTGGTTAAGACAAGGTCTGTTAACCTCAACTTTGCTATCTGGTTCTGGGATAATAATACTTAGACTTGAGAAGGAATAAAATTATTGGGAATTACAGACAAGCAGCTTCCAAAACTAAGAGATGACAGAGAAAGTTTACTGTCTACTCAGTCACCAATTTGTTCTCTATATTATTGAAGTATCATCTTCAGCCTTCTAGTCCAGTATATCTGTCAGACATAATTGTGAAGCAGAAAATATGAAGAACTTGCGTACCCTGTCATGGCACAGCTTGGCGATCAACTTAGTCTGCATCCAAATCTTGTCCATTTTGGACAGCCTATTGTCTGTAAAGAGAGCTGGGGCATTTTTTGCCCTGTTGTTGGCTTGTAATAATTTCATTCTCTTGAACTCTGACAGGGTTCAAGACTAGATAGTTTAGTTTCACAGTTAGGCTTAAGTTGTTTAGAATTTAGGAAAATATTTTTAGGTCTAGAAAGATGTTTCTAGAAAGCTGATAAATATATGATAGAGAATGATTTAGGTACAAAACTTTACATTCACCTATGTAGAATAGATAGTATTTTCTTCAAGTTTGCCAAATACAAATGAGCTAAACATTTTTTCAAAATATTTTTAAAATTCTTATCTTTTTGTATTAATTACAGTTTATTCATTTTTTTATCCCAGCTGTAGCCCCTTCTCTCTTTCCCTTCCAATTCCACCCTTTTTCCCTCATCTCCTCCCATTCCTCTCTCCAAGTCCACGGATAGGGGAGGTCCCCCTCCCCTTCCATCTGACCCTAGCTTATCAGGTCTCTTTGGACTGGCTACACTGTCCTCCTCTGTGGCCTGGCAAGGCTGCTTCCCCCTCAGGGGGAGGTGATCAAAGAGCCAGCCACTGAGTTCATGTCAGAGACAGACCCTGTTCCCCTTACTAGGGTACCAATTGGATACTGAGCTGCCATGGGCTACAACTGATCAGGGGTTCTAGGCTATATCCATAAATGGTCCTTGGTTGAAGTATCAGTCTCAGAAAAGACCCTTGTGCCCAGACTTTTATTTCTGTTGCTCTCCTTGTGGAGGTCCTGACCTCTCCAGGTCTTACTATCTCCCCACTCTTTCCTAAGATTCCCTGTACTCTGCCCAAAGTTTGGTTATGAGTCAGCATCTGCTTTGATACACTGCTGGGCAGAGTCTTTCAGAGGCCCTCTGTGGAAACAGGCTCCTGTCCTGTTTCCTGTTTTCTCCTTCTTCCAATGTCCATCCTGTTTGTCTTTCTGAGTGAGGATTGATCATCTTACCCAGGGTCTTCCTTCTTAATTAGCCTCTTTAGGTGTACAGATTTCAGTATGTTTATCCTATATTATATGTCTAATATCCACTTATAAGTGAGTATATACTGTGTGTGTCTTTCTGATTCTGGGATACCTCACTCAAGATGATCTTTTCTAGATCCTACCATTTGCCTGCAAATTTCATGATTTCCTTGTTTTTAATTGCTGAGTAGTATTCCATTGTGTAAATGTACCACAATTTCTGTATCCATTCCTCAGTTGAGGGACATCTGGGTTGTTTCGAACTTCTGGCTATTACAAATAAAGCTGCTATGAACATGGTTGAGCAAATGTCCTTGTTGTGTACTTGAGCATCTTTTGGATATATGCCTAGGAGTGGTATAGCTGGATCTTGAAGAAGCACTATTCCTAATTGTCTGAGAAAGTGCCAGATTGATTTCCAAAGTGGTTGTACAAGTTTCCATTCCCACCAACAATGTAGGAGGGTTCCCGTTTCTCCACATCCTCTCCAGCATGCATTGTCACTTGAGTTTTTGATCTTAGCCATTCTGATGAGCATAAGGTGAAATCTCAGGGTTGTTTTGATTTGCATTTCCCTGATGACTAAGGACATTGAGCATTTCTTTAAGTGTTTCTCTGCCATTCTACATTTTTCTACAGAGAATTCTGTTTAGCTCTGCACCCCATTTTTAATCGGATTACTTGATTTGTTGCTTTTACATTTCTCTAGTTCTTTATATATTCTGGACATTAGACCTCTGTCAGATATAGGATTGGTGAATATCCTTTCCCAGTCTGTAGGCTGTCATTTTGTTCTGATGACAATTTTCTTTGCTTTACAGAAGATGTTCAGTTGGCATTGAACCCCTTGGAGCTGGAGTTACAAGTGAGTGTGAGCTATGAAATGTGAGTGTAAGGAACCAAACTCAGGTCCTGTGGAAGAAAAGCAAGTGCAACAAATGCTCTTAACCACTGAGCCATCTCCGGAGCCCTTGCATGTGAGTTTAAAAACTTTAATCACCATGTTTGCAGACCTAGTTTGTTTCTTGGTATTCTTATATTCTTGTATCCTTTCCCTAGTACTCTCTAGAGATCTCAGGTTCCTGAGTCATGTGTTTTCTTTGACCCGCTTCTGCCTCCTTCCAGAGAAGGAGAATAGACATGAAGATGCTTTCTTGAGGTGAGATGTTCTTTATGAAAGGATTTTTAGTTAGCCTGTCTGCAGCCTTGTTGCCTCCAGCACCGTGTGGCAATGAATGGAGTAGGGAGTTGTTGAAGAGAGCTGGTTCCAAGCCTCAGCAATTTTCCAGAAAATGTCTGATGATGAGATGATGAAGGTTTCTGTGTCCAGGGTTCCCAGGTCTTGTTCACATGAATCTTTGTAATCTGCTGTGTGTTTTATAGCTCTCGTACTTCTCAAGGTGAAGTCACCGTATTTTAGGTGCTCAGTAGTCACAAATACTTTATAGGTTACCGTAACCCCAGAACAAAACTCTCCCAACTCACGCCTGCTTTAACTCTCTGGGGAATATAGGTCTTGATACTTGATTTAATTCTGGAGCCTGAAAGCCATCTTCAGGCTCCAGCATGGATGGGTATGTAGGGTCAGTATTCTCTGTATGCAAGTCTGTTCATTTAGCCCGGGTTTCTCTCAGTGTCCTCTAGTGTTTACTCTTTTAATTGCAAGGGGCCTGATCTGTGAGAGAAAAGGGTTTTAAATCTTTGAATATCAGTATGTAGGAGATGGCTCGGAGTTCAGGTGTTTTCCTCCAACAAGGCTCTATCGCTCCTATGTGAATTTGTGGGAGATGTGTGGGAGCCTGTAACCCAAGAGCATCAGGCCAGATGGGGACAATGGCCAGCAGTGTCTGAGCCTTAGGCAATGGCCCAGCTGAAGTGTCCTTACAGAAGTTAGAATGGTGTCCTTGAATGTGCTGTTAGGTGGAGTGTAAAGGAATGACTGGGTGCAGAGAGAGAGAAGTTCTGGGCTGGGTGAGACTTCTTGGAGGTCGCATGCTGTGGAAAGAGTTCCCAACAATGACAGATAGGGTCACCAAAATCCTACTGTACATAAGAACTTCCGGGGCTTATTTGTTTCATAGGTGAAATAGTGAAGCTCAGAAGGTTACATAACGTACTTTAGGCCCCAAGAAAGCACCAGGGTCTAGAGTCTTCACATAGCCCTCCCATCCATCATATCATTGATGCTGCTGAACTGACTGACAGTCAGCTGGGGCCTGACTCTAGGGACCAGCTGGCGTGTACCTAAGGACACTTAACTAGTGAACAAGAGATATTTCAGCAGGCAGTTGCTAAAGCACACCGCTGTGCTGTTGCTGTAGTAATACAGACGACTCTAAAAAAAAAAAAAAAAAGAAAAGGCGTAAAATGACACCTTGAGAGGCTGTTCATTTCTGTTCTGTGTTACCCAGGTCCTCAGCTAGAAGACTCAGAGAAGAAGCGTGATCTGAGGTTTCAGATGGCACCTCCTCTGGTGTTTGGGGCTGGTTGCAGTGTAGACATCCCAGATGTCTCCATGTGGCCTCTGTGTATAGTCTGTCCATGTGGAATGACTTCAGCTCTTTCAGTCTGGTGGCTGGCTTCTGCAGGCTAAAAGT
Organism: Meriones unguiculatus; assembly: GCF_030254825.1. NCBI lineage: Eukaryota > Metazoa > Chordata > Mammalia > Rodentia > Muridae > Meriones > Meriones unguiculatus. The sequence goes on from NC_083351.1 coordinate 44,162,519, forward strand.
AGACAAGAGTCAATTGGTTGTTTCTTTCACCCCAGAAATACTGTAGTGTGCACAGTATACATCATATTCAATAAGGTGTCAGCACAGAGGGGAGGTGAAATAGACCTGGACTTGTGTGTGTGTATGTGTGTGTGTGTGTGTGTGTGTGTGTGTGTGTGTGTGTGCTTGTGCATACATACATTGAACCCTCTGGAGCTGGAATTACAAATGGTTGTGAGCTATCTGACATGGTGCTTAGAAGCAAACCCAGGTGCCCTGGAAAGGCAACACGCACTCTTAGCTGCTGAGAAATCTCTCCAGCCTTACTCTATTTTCTGAGCCAGGGTCTCTCACCAAACCTGAAGCTCACCAACTGAGCTAGACTGGTGGGCCTGCAAAATCCAGGGATCCCCTCTTTCTTATCTCCCCAGCACTGGCTGACAGGAGTGTGCTGTAAGGCCTGGCTTTTCACCTTTGCACGGGATCCAAACTTAGGTCCTTGTGGTTGTTTGTGGCAAGCCCTTTACTGACTGAGCCACCTTTCCAGCCCCGGACTGAGTTTTCAGAAGGGCGTATGGGACAAGAAATACTGGCTGGAGCCAGCTTTTGGAAAATATAGTCACAGCCATCAACATGTTTGCCAACATCTGGATGCAAGGTGGCTAGGTAACTAGGCTGGGAAAGAAAACATTGTATTCAAATGCCATGGTCTCTAGTAAATGTCAACATGGTGAAAGAGAATTACGGAAATTCTAGAAAGGCAAATTAACTCAAATGAAAATGGAGAAGAATTTGAAAAGGCCTCTTCAGCTGAAGATCCTTCTAAAAAGCAGTTGACATCACCTTTGGCTCAGGCCACTGCCTTTATTTCTCAGGCGGAGAGCCCTGTGCTCTGGGGAATCTTCCAAGCCCAGTCCCAGGCAGGGGTAACAAACCTTGTGTTGGGCCTGCCCTCTTTCCTTCATGGCTTAACCCCCAGCTTCCTTTCCCTAGAGATTGAGGATTTCATTAAACCAGGGCTTGAACTCAGGAGTAACGACCACCTTTATATGCACTGGCTCTTTACTGGCAAGCTATTAGAGGGAAGACACCATTCTAAAACACCGCAGAAACAAAGCCCAGAAAATTATGCGAAAAGCTCCGCCACCCAGGATAAATGTTATAGGAGGCATTAACCTTCCATAAAAATCCCTTTGCTAGGCAGGAATTTAAATGACAGCCACTGTGAGAAAAGATATTTAGCCTGAGAAACGTATTATACTGCCACCTTCTCTTAGAATAGCGAGCTCTTTGGTTATCAGAAGTAGAATATTGTCCATCTTTTTCATAGGCATGCTAAGAAATAAAGCAACTATGTACATGCAAGTTGGTGGGTGTCAACCCATATTCCATTTCCTATTTCCCTGGAAGTCATATAGATAGTTTTTTCTTTTATTTAAGGAAACTGAATAAGAAATTAATATTCAAGCAGAGGTGAAACAAGCCCCCACATTGCCAGCCTTGAAAAAAAAAAATCATTTTTTTTCTCCCCAAGGCTTTAAGTGTGATTCTGTAAGAGTGTGCTAGACCAGAAATTACAAAGATTATATAAGATTTCGGTCTTCCAGTAAACAAGCCAGGAGATAAACTCAATAAAGGTTTTTATACAGAAGCTTGTGCATGGTCTAAACTCAAAAAAGAGGCTTCTACCTTGAATGTTTGTTCTCATTGTCCCAGTGTGGAAGCCATCTGTCACAGAATGAGACCCTGGACTCTTCCCTGAGTCAGAGCAGCCCAGCTGCTGCCTATCTGCTTCTTACCTTCTGGAGTTTGATATGGGGAGATACTCCATGCCCCAAGAACTTGGTAAATGTGAACTGTAAACACTGAGCCGTGGCTTTCACTGTTCCTGTGAGCTTCTGGCCTGGGATTTCATAAACAGGGTAGTAATTTCTTTTCTGCTGAGGGATTAGTTTTGCAAACAGGTTTGGGAGACCCAGAATGGAAACTTACACCCTGGGAAGGCACTTACAGACCCATGCTTGCCCGTTCCTCACGTCATCAAGTGAGCACACTATGAGGTAAGGAGGCAATATCTTGAAATATTTTAAGACTTTCTGTAGATAAAAAGCATAATAATAAAATCCACCGAGATTAATTATAGAAGGTGGAGACAATGTGAAGAAGAAAAATTGGAGGAGGAAGTGGAAAAGAAAGAAGAAGAGAAGAAAGGAGAAAGAGGAGAAAGAAGAGGAGGAGGAAAAAGAGGAAGAGAAGGAGGAGAAGGAGAAGGAGGAGAAGGACGAGGAGTAACAGCAGCAGCCATGACTTCCCTGAGAGGTAGGTAGTGCTCGCCTCTAATCCCAGCACTTGGAGGTAGGGGATCAAAAGTTCAAGGTTATCTTTTGCCATGAGGCCAGTTTGGACCACATGAGACCTTGTCTTAACAAAATGAAGGGAAGGAAGAAATAGAAGCAAAAATAGAAAGAAAGGAGAAAACAAGGAAGAAATGAAGGAAGGAAAAGACAGAAGAAAGGAAGGGGACAATGACAATAGGAAGGGCATTGAAAATTTTCTTATGTAAAGTAATAATGCAACTTATTGAAATGTATTAGAAAAATTGTTAATCAGACAACTGGATATCTTATATTTTACAGTGGATTAGGTTACGAAGGATGCTGTATCTTGTCTCAGTAAAATTTGCTGCTTCAGGAGGAGTGCTCACTGCTGGCTGATCCAGGCCAGGAACTGTGCTCAGTCACTTCAATTGATTACTGGTATTGCCACCTCACTTTCCAACATCAGAAAAACAAAACCCAAGAAGTCCAGCAGCCTCCCCAGGCTCCTGTTTACCTAGAGGAAATGGGATTTCGTCAGCTATCACTTAGAATCACTTTCCGTTTTTAGGAGTTCTCTGTTCCTTCTTTCTTCTTTTGAGACAGGGTCTCATATAACCCTGGTTAACCTTGAACACTGCACATAGCTGAGGTTGACTTGGAATTTATGATCCTCCCACCTCCATCTTCCAAGGGCTGATATTATAGGCCTGTTTCATCACAACGGGTCTATGTGGTACTGGCTATCAACCCAAGGCTTTGTGCAGGTTAAGCAAACCTTGTACCAACTAAGTCACAGCCCCAGCCCAGAACTGTTCGGAATGTCATGGCAGGACCTTTTTAACTTATAGGCTTAGGAGAAACATCTGATCCTTCATTCCGTGAAGTCGAATTGATAACAAATCTTCGTAGTTTTAAAGAGTTGACCATTGTCTTCTGTCGTCTTCAGAGTCTCTGCTAGAGTCTGAGGCACCACTGTCGGCTTTTTGCCCAAGCTCTATCTTCACCATCACCCCAGAGCAGCCAGAATGATCTTTCAAGGAGTAAGGTAAGATGTCTCTTTCTCCTCTGCCTGTATTGTGTGTGTGTTGGTGTCTATGTCTGTGTTCATGTTTATCCTTACACATGCGTACATGGGTACATGAGCACACGTAGGTGCATGTGTGTGGAGGCCAGAGAGCAACCTTGGGTAATATTCCTTAGCTCCTGGTTACCAAGGGTCTCTTGGCCTGGAGCTCACTGAATAGTTAAGCTGGCGGCCAGTGGGCTCCAGGAATCTGCCTGGTTCCACCTCCCCACTACTGGATTACACATGGACTATGTTTGGCTTTTTATGTGGGTTCTTGGGATCAAAACTGGGTCCTCATGTTTGCAAGGTAAACATGCAATCTCCCCAGCCCTCTCTGCTGGTTTTCTATTGCATCTGGAGTAAAGCTGCAATTTTTAACCTTACTCTGTAATGCTCGGCATGGCTGTCTCAGTCCTGTTTGCTTCTTGTTCACTCCCTCTCAACTTAGTGCATTTCTCCCTTGGCCCTTCACATGGATGCATTCTTGCATGTCAGATCATAGCTCCTTAATGACACTCCTCTGGCCACCCTGTTTGAGGAAGGCTTTCAGCCTGTCAACTCCCCATCCCAGCCCCTGCCCTGAGTACTTCACGGCCCAGCCTGACATTATTATTACTGATGTATGTTTCTTACTGGTTCCTAATCCTGTGTGGTCTGTAAGCCACGGGAGCGCAGGAGCCCTGCCTATCCCATTGTTTGCTGTTACATCAGTGCTGGACTCTTGGTTCTCAGCTGCGACCAACCTCTCAGTTCCAGTCTTGACATCTGGTGCTTTCCACTTTCCCTACAGCAGTCCCCACCCAATCAGCCTTCCTAGAAGTAGCTATTTCTACTATTTCCTATGAAGAAATATAGCCTGGATTTGCCTAGGGGTACCTAGTGTTTCCCTTCTGTTGGAGACTCTTACACTGTGTTCAGGATTTGCCATGTGCCATTGTTCAGGTGGAAGATAAGCCCTAGACAGCGATGCCCAAGAGGACAGACAGATCTTTTTATTTGCCACCCATCACTGTGATAGTCAGAGGGGACCGGAGATTGGTCTGTCATTTGTAACACCTCAGCCTGGCTGAACAAGTATCGGGGAGGACGAGAACCTACTAAGATATAGTGTTGCTTATAAATCACCCATCCCAGCTCACAACAGGCATTTTCTCATCAGAAAACATAGTCTGACCAAGGCATGGGAGGCTGAGGAAGGCAGGCTGCAGAGTGGTACCTGCATCCATGCTGTGTGGAGGATCCTAGGTGGCCGTCTCTCCTGCATTTCTACCTTTCGATGCTCTGTCCCCTTGCACAGTCTGTCTGGTGCGGGGAGAATAAACTGGCTCTTTGCTGTGCTGGATGTGCTAAGGCATCATGCCACTGAATACTGAGACCCTCCTTTCTGTGCAATGTCCACTTCCCTCATAGAAAGATTAAGCACCGGTGTGAGAAGTGCTTACTCTGTAACCCCGTTGTCTCCATATTCCCAGGCTGGGACCATAGAAGGAAGAGCCACAGCAGCACATGCTTGAGAAGCCAGTGTGGTGGGTGGAGGGTGCTAGGATTATAGCTGGCAAATTCCCAACAACCAAGACTTGTAGCTTAAAAAAGTAAAATTAGGCAAATTGCAGCAGATGTCAAGATAAAGGCCAATAAACAGGTATGAAGAATCTTCTGTTTAATAGGGAAAACAAAAACATTGGCGTGAACTCTAAAATTAAAACAAATAATGCTTCATTACGTTCTCATTGACATGGCCTTTGGCCATCATAATAAGTCTAAACATTTCTACTGAAAAGTGTGTGAGGGTCAGAAGGGGGAGACGCTGCCCGCTGTGGGGGGCCAGTGTTGGACTAGCTTCTGCTGTGTTGAAAAGATGGAGATGACACAGCCCTAACCCCTGGGATATCAGGCTAAGGTGGAGGCAGGGGACAGATACTGTGTGTGTGGTTGAATGTTCTGTGGTTCATGCTGCAACAGAACTGAAAATTAGAAGCCTAGGATAGTAAAGGGCAGGAAATTCTGAAGAGGAGGGAGTTCTGAGATGTGGCTTGAGAGGCAAGCAAGAGAGAAAGGGAGGGGGAGGGAGAAAAGCAGAAGGATCAGATGGGGGAAATTATACAGCCACAGACATATGTTACTGAAGGCAGTGGGAAGGAGGCTGGAAGAGTTGATCATATATATTTCATTAGAAAAAATTGTGTGTGTGTGTGTGGTGTGTTGGGGGTACTATTTACACTTGAGTGCAGGTGCTTGTGGTGGCCAGAAGAGGGCATCAGATACACTGGAGTTAGAATTACAAGCAGTTGAGAGTCATCCAACATGAATTCTGTGACCAAATAAGGTTGTCTTCAAGAGCAATATGAGCACTGAGCCATCTTTCCAGCTCCTGGAGAAGTTGGTGAGAACCAGACTCTGAATGCTGTGTGTGTGTCAGCTTCTGGAATAGGTTAGGTGGAAGTTGCTTTACTAGTCCATGTGAGACTAACACACTCTTGACTGTGGTGATAACAATTCAAAACTGAGGGGAAGAGTGGTCTCAAGCATTTGAGAAATTCTTCTGTTGGGTTCTTCTACTAAAGTGGCAAAAGGGCATGAAATAGATGTTCATTGTATGAATGAAAGCATAGCATTACGGATAGATCACTGGCACACAATAGACATTTATATGGCAATCCACATTCACACATACCAGCTATATAATTTCTATGATAAATAGATATTTTAGTTAAAATATTTACTTTCATAACAGAAAGTGAATGCAAATTATGGCAATTTTAAAGCACCTAATGCTTCATACAGCATAATGACAAATTGTTCTTACCAAATAATTCATATTTAGTAACAAAGTTTTCTGCTTGATTGCTTATTATTTTGTTGTACTATTATAGATATTGTATTTGATCTTAGAGTGGAATTTGCTGTTCCATGTCATTAAATAAATTCTCTGGGATATAATTTATTTTGCTCCTCAGAGAATAGAAGGAATTCAGTAGCTTTGAAGCATATTTTCTAGGGAGCTAGGAAAATGCAAAACACTTTTGCTGTGATTTTTAAAAATATATTCAAAAAGACAGGTTTCTTTCCTCATCATTGATGATGCTGAGGACGGGATGTGTTTGTAGTCTGATGGAGGTGGGCTGCATTTTAGATTCATGACCTACAGGGATAGACAGCCACCTACCCAAGTGTTCTAAATTAGATGTGCACCCTTAGTCCTTCCCTTGGCATTCTGTTCTCATCTTTCATAGCAGTTATCACAACCATGATTTCTATATTTGTGGTAGACTCTGTATGCCTGCACATTCTGCTTCTATGAGGAAGATGTGGGGTTTGTTTGTTTCTCCCTTGTATCTGGGCAGACATGACAGAAGTTACGATGTGAGAATTTCTGAGCTCAGCCCTTAATAGCCTGATAGCCCTTTCCTTATCCCTTTCTCTTGGAAGACTTTTGGAACCTTGAGCCATGGAACAAAATGCCTGATGGTACTAGGAAGTGTCTGTATAGGCATTCTGGTCAACTGTTTTCAAGGAGCCCCATAATTCATGTATTTCCACTAAGGCATAGACTGTGTTGGTAAATCACTTTGGATCTTCTAGACTGCACCCTATCTGCCAAATAAATGTCAGGTAGCCTTTAACTGCACCATGTGGTACAGAGTGACCTAGCTGATGTTGGCCTGACTTTCTGATCTTCAGAACCGTGATATGTAACAAAAAGGTTCTGCTTTAAGCCCTTACATTGGTTATGAACAAATTAACAACTGGACCACTTTTCATTAGTGTTTATTGCTATTGTCTACTTAGGTCTTTAGACCATGGAACCATGAGGATAAAGGGACCATACTTATTTTATTGATGCACTCAAACAGTTAGCTCAGTCTTAGCACACAGTGGGAACTAAATAAATATTTATTCAAACAAGGAAAGAACATTTCATGTCATATAACACACAGAGCCAGGTGTGGGTCCTTCTCTCACACCCCTTGGTTTTCCTCCCATGTGTTTTATATTTGATAATAAACTCTTCCATTTTATTTGTGTGTGCCATTCATATATATATATTTACATTTTAGTTATGAGTTCTATTTCTGTGATAAAACACCAAACACAGCTTGGGGAGGAAAGGACTTATTTCACTTACACTTCCGGCTAAAAGTCTACCACTAAGGGAAGTTAGGGCAGGAAGCTGGTAGCAGGAACTTATGACTTAAAGGCTATGGAGGACTACTGCTTACTATATTATTCTCCATGGCTTGCTCACCCCTCCTTGTTCATCTCAGGATCATCAGCCAGGTGTGATCCCACCTGTAGTGAACTGGTCCTCCCATATCAGTCATTAATCATGAAAGTGCACCAAAGGCTTGCTCACAGGCCGATCTTATGGGGGAATTTTCTGAACTAAGGTTGCCTCTTCCAAAATGCCTCTACATTTTCACACAAAACCAGCCTGCACAATGTAGATAACTGCATACATATGTAGATGGAGATATGACAATTATGGCTAAACACATGTATATGTATTCATGTGCACAACTTTTTTTCTAGAATATCTCACCCAGTTTTCTATGAAAGGTGATGTAGAAAAGGAAAAGCATCATGTGAACATGTAATTACACATGAAGCAATTTATCATCTACTTATCATCCATTTATCATCTATTCATCATCTATTATATCTTGTTCTTACATCTTTCAATTATCTGTCTACCTATTATCTATCATTTTTACCTACCTGTCAATTGTCTATCTAATCAATAATACTTTGGCTCAAATTAAAAATCTAGAAAATAATTAATTCTTGGTCTGATATTAGTATCTGATATGTCATTGTACATACAAGCAAGCATATTTATATAGTGGGAAAGATAGTTTCCTTACTTGAGTTGCTTTGACAGCCAAGCTTCTGTTTTGTCAGTACTCACAAATCATAGCCCTTAGGAAGACACTCATTAGACAGTGGAATGCTGGAACTGGGTGCTTTGTCTTTTCAGTACATAATTCTGCACCAGCGCCATCCATTCTAATTAGTATAATTATTGTTGTGTTTGGTTTCAATTTCACCTTCTATACAACATCACCAAATAAACACTTGGTGACTCCTGAAGCATTTATTAACTTCTCCGCCCATCTTTTCCATCTTGTAGATGGTAGCCTTTTGGAACTGGTCAAGCAGATGTGACTAGTGCAATTTGTTTGCTAGTATCGTTCTGTATGGCTTCAATACTAGTCTTCACAGTAGCCCCTTATAATGAATGGGAATTGCTTTGTGACTTTTGAGCAGGCTGTTGTAATGAGTTCCCACCTAAATGCTCATCATTAGTAGGATCCCTCAACTTGGAAGAGGGGCAATTGGATAATGCATCAGACTTACAGTCTGGCAATCAAACTAGTTTATGTTAGGTATATCGGTCTCTAAAAGCCTTGTTTTATGTGTTTTACCTTTTTTTTCTGAAAGAATTTGATTTCAATGTATTCAGAGATAATGTAAAAAAATCAATGCTGCGTAATAATTTATTAATATGATAAGTGCTATGGAGGAGGCAGGGAACACATCCATTTAGGGGAGAAGGTGTTCATGTTATCAGTGATTATGAAGAAATCTAAGTTGTACCAAGAGAACCTTAAAATTTCATTAACTGTGGAAAACAATCAAGAAGGAGTTGGGACTTTAGGAAAGATTCATTTGGTTACAAATGATAATATAATAAGATGTTCTCAAACAATTGATTAATATGATTGCTTTTTGCTTGTTTGTTTGTTTGTTTTGGCCTCAGATCAGAGATCCACCTGGCTCTGCCTCGTAGATGCTGGGATTAAAAGTGTGTGCCACCACTGCCCTGATGACTGTTATGATCAAAACCTAGGTCTTTGGTTGTGGTTCGATCTAGACGCTCAGATCAGTCTATTGTGTTGGACTCACTGGAATTAAGTTTTACTAGGCGGTACAGGTGGCTGCTAGCAACCCAAGACCTTTAACAATCCTCACAGTTTACTGCAGTAGAGAACTCAGAATAGAATACTTTTTAAAAGTCCCAGCAATGATCCCAGAGGAGATTCTCACTTAGGTTATGTAACTGTCTCCAAGTTTATTGTGGCCAGAAAGAGGCTTCCTCGGAGTTATCCATGTTTGGGACATGCCCTTCTCCCTGGCTATGAGAAGAGAGGTCAACCTAATTGATTACATTAGGTAGTGATGGAGGACTCTGACCAGGAGAGCCTCAGAACTTCCCACACTAGTTATTTATCCATCTTCTGAGACACCAAGAGTGGTAATATTTCATGGATAGATATTTGGGTAGAGATCTATTCTGCCATTCATTCACTTCATATCTTTGGGGCTATCACTTTCTCACATAGGGTCTCAGTGTCCTTATTGTTTTAAAAGATTTACTTATTTTTATTTCATATGCATGGGTATTTTGCATGCGTGCATCGCTTTATGCCATGTGTGCATGTGTGTGTAGAGCTCACAGTGGTCACAAAAAGGCATTCGATCCTTTGGAGCTAGAGGAACAAACAGTTGTCAGCCACCATGTGGGTGCTGAGAACTGAAAGAGCAAGAAGAACTCTTAAGTGCAGAGCCATCTGTCCATCACTCAGATTTCTTACTTTTATGGCAAAGTGAACTCTGAATGATGAGTCTGACACTCCCATCCAGCTTAAGGATTTCACAGTTTGTTCAGCTGGGAGGATTACTATAAATATCCAGGAAGGTGGTGATTTTTTTATTCCAAGATAGGATTTCTCTATGTAGTCCTGGCTGTCCTGGAACTCAATCCATATGCCAGGCAGTCCTCAAACTCAGAGATCCAACTGCCTCTGCCTCCCTAGCACTGGGATTAAAGGCATGTGCCACCACCACCTGGCAGGAAGATGAAAATGGTACCAGAATGCCTAAATTCCCAAGGTGTTGTGGCTCACATCTTAATCCCAGAACTAGGGTGGCTGAGGCAGGAAGATTGTCATGGGTTTGAGGCCAGCCTAGGCTACATGGTAAGTAGTAGGACAGCACACTTCAGTGTGAAATCTGGGTTTTTCAATTACAATTACAAGAATCAACCAAGTTTATCCTTTTAAAACGAGTTAGAGATAGTCTAGATTTTATTATAGCTTGTATCCAAATTCATGGAGCATCTGATGTGAGTGGTGATGAGGTCACAGCTTCCTTTCTTCAAGTAGAAATAGGCCAGGTTTTCCCTGTTCTCAGAGACCTTGCTTCTGAGCTCTTTCTTCCCTACCCTCCAACTTCTCCACGGCTCAGCAGCAATCCTGTCAAGACACTGTTTCATCATTGTAAGGTCATTGGGATAAATGGGAAGGCTGGCGGAGTGCCTGAAAATGAGTTTGGCTTGAAAGTTCCTTGCCCAAGAAATGGAAAGAAGAAGCCTGCTGGGATAGCCAAGGGGAGAGAGAAGAGTGAGTGGCCTCTTTTGAAAGAGCTGCAGCCCTGGAAATGTGGCTAATGGCTGGAGAGGGCTCATGATGATAACTCACAGCGGCCACTTGGATTTAATTATAGCAACATTTGCAGACAATAAGTGGGTCTTGAGTGAAGCCAGCCTGATGATATGGCAGTGACAAAAGCTCATCTCGATTTCTGGCCAAAAGGACAGATGAGAGATGACTTGGAAATGTTTCCTCTAGAATATACGTATGTGTCACCATCACCATGTTCAAATATTTATTAAGATTCCTGGAGTGGAGATGACAGTGTTCTAAATTGCGGAAAGAGCTGTGAACTTGGACTTGGGCAGCCTAACCTCACTTCTGACCTTTCTATTTGTCCACAGGAGTTCATTTTCAAAATGATCTTTGTTCTTTACCACCAGGAAAATTAGTAATTTTGAGACTAGAGATTTGTTGAGGTAAATTCTATTTTTAAAAACATTCTGTGCTTAAAAAAAAAGCTTCTGTTGTTTACATATAATGAAAAGAAGATAAGATTTCTGACATCTACGTACTCTCAACAAAATGACTCATTAGAACAGTAGAACATTTAAGGATTCTTTATAATAAGGTGTCAGTAGAATTCTAAGAGAAAAACAGAGACTGAACAGCAAACATTATTCCTCCTGGCTCTCTCTTTACAGATTGTCTTTCCTACGTCAGCACTGTGTTTGGTTCTCTGTGATGTGTTTTGTGAAATCCATTTTAAAGGGGAGGAACCTGAGGTCAGTCAGATTAAACAACCAGCTCTAAAAATTAACACTCCTTGACACATTTGTAGTCTCGAAAGTGTTGATTTTTGAGGCTGTAAAACATCAACCTTGTTTTTTTTTGCCACTGAATAAAGTGGGGTTCAGGAAATGAAAACAAAAGGAATCCATGTTCCTCACTTCTGAGTTGTGGTAGTTTGAATGAAATGCCTCCCATTGTCTCAGCCACCAGCCAGTTGATGGCACTATTTTGGAGTATGGCCTTGTTGGAGGAGGTGTGTCTCTGGAATCAAGCTTTGAGAGCTTAAAGACATTTTAGAGCTTGCTCTCTCTGCTTCCTCCTTAAGGTTCAACTCTCAGCTGTTCCCGTTCTAATGACTAGAGCCTGCTGCCCTGATTCCCTGCCATGTTGGACTCCTGTCTCTCTGGAGCCATAAGCCAAAATGTACTTTTTCTTCTAAGAGTTGCCTTGGTAATGGTGTTTTTGTTGTAGCAATAGAAAAATAAACTATTACATAACTCCAGTAAGTAATTTAATAAGGTATAGAATTGGAATTCAAACCTGTCTGAATCCAAGGGCTCACTTCTCTTACCCCTGTTCTCTCCTCTCCTCTTATCTCCCCCTCTTTTCCCTTCCCATCTCTTCCCTTCTCCTCACCCTTCCCTTCCCTCATTCCCTCCTCTCTTCTCCTCTCCTGACAAGATCTCTTATAGCTCAGTGTGACCCCAACTTTGCTATGCAGTAGAGGATGACCTTGAGTCAATTCTCTGGCCTCTACCTCCCAAGTGCTGGGGTAACAGGTGTGTGCCATCCGCAACAGTTCCTAAGGCTTGTTTTCCTAACACTGTCTCCTTTTGCATTTCTTCTCTAGCTTTCTTTCAGTGCAGGTAGGTTTGGAGCTGTGACCTTAGGAATCATGATTTAGAAGTAGGTTTTTGCGAGATGCCAGTCTTTTGAACTCCAACCTTCTGAATAGTGAAAACGAGGCTCACTCAGAGTTCCACAGTGCACGTGAGGGTCTGAGAGTAGGACTCAATCAGATGTGGTTTAAGAATCTTGCACCTAGCTAACATTGCAAGAATATTAGCTGCTGCTGATTGCTTTTAATCCATTCAAATGACCTATTTTTTTAAAAAAAAATGAAAATAAGGCGTTTTGCTTCTCTGTACAATGAAGTAGTACATTCTGAAAGGATTCTCTTAAAAAGATTCTGATTATATCTCATATTCTATCTAATATTCATGACTCTCAAATGATTAGTTCATTTGGGTGCATGATTATTTTCCAGGCTTGATCTCAGTCATGGTACCAATAAGAGCTTACTACTTGTAAGCCTTTCTCACATGTGATGGCTGAAAGCAACAAACAGGTGCTAGCTATTGGCTGGCGAGATGGGAACAACTCTGCCATATTGCTTTTGCCACCTAATGAATAACATGGGCTTGTTCCACAGTGTCCAACAGTCCACACTGTGGCTATACTGGATGCCAGGAAAGAGAGGACCTGTTCAAACAATCCTGAGTTTTGAAACTGCCTTCTTCTTACTTCTGCTTTATTCTGTTTGCTGAAAGCAAGCCCCCATACCCACCTTGACTTCCATATCATTGTGATCTGCTGGAAACACGGAGTGAGAATAGTCTGGTAGACACATAAGAATGACATAGTTGGAGCTGGAGAGATGGCTCAGTGTTGAGGAGCAGTTGCTACTCTTGCAGAGGACCTGGGTTTGGTTACCATCACTCAGATGATGGCTCACATCCAACTAAGAGGTTGGAGGCCATCTTGGTCTCCTCTTTGTCTGCATGTACGCATATACACAAATGGCACAGATGTGTACATGCAGGCAAAATGCTTACATACTTCTGAAAATAAAGAAGCCATAAAAATGACATGGTTTAAGGAACTATGAATTCTTTGAGGGAGAAAAGAATTAACAAGGATAATAATGCAAAGATTAATTTTTCTCTTGCCCTCTTTTTTATGTGTATAATTTCTTTTGATTTTTCCAGCCTCCTTTAAGCTATTATCTCTTTTGAGCAGTTGATTAACTGTTGTAGGTTCTTTAGTTATTGCTGTGGCAGAATACCCAGACAAAAGAAATGAACAGAAGGAAGAGTTTATTGTAGTTTACAGTTCAAAGTGTAGCTCATCGTGGAGGGGAGGTCAAGGCTGTAGGAATTTGACTGATAACATCATGTCCACACTCATGAAGAAGGGAACACTGAGTGCACTCATTTCCTTTTTACATTTATACTGTCCTGGTTCCCGCACAGAAAGAGATGTTATCCACAGCAAGCAGGCTTTTCCACCTTCGTCAATGCAGTCAAGATGATCCCTCATCAGCATTCTCAGAGGCCTGTCTCCAAGGTCATTCTAGATTCCATTAAGTTGATAATTAATACTAATCATCTCTTAAAGTGAGGTTTAAAAAGCATGAACAACTTGACTCTGATCTCCCAGGCGGTGGTGGCAACACTAAAGTGTAGTCTGAGGTCTTGTTCTTGCGTGTGATCCTAGAAACTTATCTCAGATTTTCGAAACCTTTTAATCAATGCTGGTTGAGACTGGGGCAGGGCTGGCATTAACACGAGACACCATGAGAGCATGTAAACCAGTGTGGAAACAGAACCTGGAGATCAGAATCGACACAGGCCGCTAAAGCCAACCAGTTGGAGAGAATGAATACAGGGGCATAGAGTCAGATGGACTGGCAAAGATATGGGTGGAAAGGAGAGGCTCAAAAGAAAATAAGGCAGAGAGGTGGTCAAGATGGCAGGGGGATGGTCCAGATTGGTTCAGAGAAAGATCTGAGGGACTATGTTCATGGTGATCTTTCTAAATTACTGTTATTATATTAAAAGGGTACTGTTTATACATTCATTCAACACAAATTAAAAGGGTTCCTTTTGAGTGGTGGACAAAGATGGATTAGATCTGAACTGGACATTAAGAAAATCTCAAACAACCCTGAGAAAAATGGTAGAAATTCTGGTTGACTAAATAATGGGGTGTTATCAGAATGAGGATCTTGGGATGGACTTTTGGGGAATAAGAAGAGAGATTAGAACAAATAAAAATAGAAACAAAACCAAAGAAGAATGCTAGCTATAAGAGAGTATAAGCCAGGTAAATATAAGAAGACATTTCTAGTGCCAGTTGTTGACAGCTAGTAGCAAGACCCTTAGCTTTGAGGGTCATGGAGAAAGCCTAAGTCTGGCTCTCCAGGCAACTGAGGTAAAGAGTCTGAGACATACTGAATGTAAAGATTTGTTTGGAACCATTCTGAACCCTGGCTGCAAAGCATGGTTAGTGCTAAAATACATACTAATGTCTTACTGATTTTTTTCCTTTAAAACAAACAAACAAACAAACAACACACTGCATTTTATGATAATAAAAGTTTATGAGTTCAAGGTTGGAGAGATGGCTTGGTGGTTTGGAGCACTGTTTTCTCTTCCAGAGTATGGGGTTCAAGTCTTAGTACCTACATGGCAGCTCACAGCTGCCTGTCATTTCAGTTCCAGGGACTACAGACATCCATGCAGGCAAAACACCCATACCGGTACCCGCACCCACAAAAACAAGAAAGCAGCATGTATTCATTACAGGACATGGAAAAATGTCTAGGGAGCAGCCATGAGAGATGAAACCCACCTGCTAGTAGACCATGTGGATAGAGAGACTGTGAACTCCCTCATGCTTTCACCTCTGTTACTTGTCCTTTGCAGCTGTACCCAGAGAGAACCTGGCCTCTGACCATCTTTGCAAGGCTCTCGGAAACGGTTGCCTGGTTGCATTGCAGTGAACCTTATTACTAAAATTATTTCTAGGGAGAGTGTGACAATTTCTGTTCTCAGGATACACGAAACTAGTACTAAGTCACTCTTTACCATGAAAAAATACATACTAAAAGTTAACAGAAAGAAGGAAGTGGTTTGTTAGCTCACGGTTTCAAGCGTTACATGCCACCATTGCTCGGCTCTACTGTGTCCTAGCCTGAGCATGCTGAGGTGGTGAGTTATGGAGAGTTTCAGGGGAAGACAGGAGGCAGAGGGACCAAGAGGAAATTGTCAGGGACAGGTATGCCCTGCTAAGGCACACAAAAGTGACCACTTTTCTCCAACCAGGCTCCACTTCTTACTCTCTGTCACCTCACAGTAGGACCATGAAATTATGAATCCATCAGAGGACCCATTCATGAATGAGGTGAGAACCCTCACTTCTGTACCACCTCTCAGTGACTGGATCTACCAGCTGTGACCAAAACCTTCTGCAAGGAGCTCACAGAGACATTTCAAATCCAAACAACCACTCAATATAGTAAGGAGTGTAGTGATTAAAAATAAGTTCCCCAAGCTCAAAAACCCAGTATGGCCAAGGGTCAGACAATCTGACAGAGAGACACTTTGCAAAATACCTGACCATCTCTCCTCAGAACTGTCAGCATCAACAAAAACACTATAAACCCAAGAAACTGTCAGTCAGGAGGAGTCCAAAGAGACAGAGTGACAAGATGTAATGTGGCATCCCAGAAGGGATGTGACGATAGAAAAATGACACTGGGTTAAGGGAGGAAACACTTTGAAGGAGGGCAGTTGGGGAATGTTCTCTGTTGTTCCCTGGACGGAATGTCCAGCATGGGGAAGAGCAGTGGAGGTATCTGGGGGTGGGGGGGGGAGCAAGAATTTGATCCCGATGCACTCATATTGGTAAGTCAGTCGGAGTAACCCGAAACTAACCGGGAAAATGTCGACAGCAGAGAATCTGGGTGTAGGGCATATTCTCTGTCAATGTAAAGCAATTCTGAAAGGTTTTAGTTCTGAAAACTAACTAAGGCATGAGAGTGCTAAAGTGAATAGATGAGAAACACTTTGTATAAAACTGCTCAAAGTACAAGTCTGTATGTGCCTAACGGTATGAGTCACGAGTGAGAGAACGAGCCGGAAATCACAGATGGAGTTGGTGAAGAGGGCGGCACAGGAGTACACAAGATATGTTCTACTGTACAGTGGTCGAAAACAGAGACACCGAACCCAGAATATTCAGGCATAAACCGTTCTGCCGCTGACTGTTAGTCTTGGGTTAGTGATCTCACAAGTCTGTGCCTGGCTCGTTCAGTCTGTAAAACGGTGACGAGACAGATTGGTTGTTCTGAGATTGAAACGTGTTGCTGTTCGTGTAGCAATTAGAACCATGCTAAGCATTTAGAGTTATACACGTTTCTTAGTGAATCGTGAGAAAAAGTGCTACTCTCTTTGTGTATGGGTACAGGTATGTGTGTGATGCCTATGAACATTTGTGCAAGTGAATGCCGAAGCCAGAGGCTGATGTCATTTGTCTTCCTTAATGGTTTTCAACTTTATTTTTGAGACAAGCGCTATTGCTGAGGCTGAAGCTTGCCGCTTTAGGTTGGGTGGCCAGTAAACTCCAGGGTTTTCCCATCTTCTCCCCGAACACTGGGGTTGCAGGGATGTGCGTCTGCGGTGTTTTTAACATTTTATTGCTTCTTTCTGAATTTCACATCATGCACTCCCCCAACCCCACTCATCCCACTTTTGCTTCATACCTGCCCTCTACCCTTACACCCCCGACCCCACACCCCCAAAAAAGAAAAAAAAAATGTGTATTTTTGGAATCTGTAGTATGTCACAATGTGTCTGCTGTATCTTTACTTTTGTTAGCACTTCTTTCTTTGCAAATGTTCATTGCCATGAGTCATCGGTCTGGTTCAAGGTCCCTCTCCCTGTCCACTGATAGGAGAGGTCCTCCTCCCCTTCCTTCTGATCCTAGACTATCAGGTCTCATCTAGACTGGCTGCATTGTCTTCCTCTGTGTCCTGGTAAGGCTGCTCTCCCCTCAGGGGGAGGTGGTCAAAGAGCCAGCCACTGAGTTCATGCCAGAGAAAGTCCCTGTTCCCCTTACTAGGGAACTCACTTGGAGACTGAGCTGCCATGGGCAACATCTGTGCAGGGGTTTTAGGTTATCTCCATGCATGGTCCTTGGTTGGACCCTTGTGCCCAGATTTTTTTTTTTTAAAGAGAAAAAATGTGAGTGGTGGGGATTTGAACTTAGATCCTTTTACACACGCAGTTGTGCTCTTACCCATTGAGCCATTTTCCCTCCCCTAAATTATGGTTACCTTAGATATTTATATTCACTTTTAAGTTAACTCATCTTTTTCTTTTGCGATAAGATATATTTTGGTATGTTTCACTTCTAACTTCTTTTGCTAAATACATTCTTGTTTTAGTCACAGTCACTTTGTTTAACACAATTTTTAAGGCTGTGAATTTGGCTGTAATTATATATTTGGCTGCATTACGTAAGTTTTATTTATGCAAGAAGCACATTGTCCACATTTTCTAAGTATGCTGTAATTATAGTTTGGTCTTTTCACCAATAATTTACATAAGATAGAATTTTAATAATTAAAAATGCTTATTTTTCTTTATTTTGTTATAAACATTGTAAGGGCTGAGAAGATGGATCCATGAATAAAATACTTGCTGTGAATGCATGGGGCCCTGAGTTCAGATCCCAAGCAACCATGAGAAAATGTGGGCATGACCCCGAGTACCTGTAAACCTTGTAGAGGGAGGTGGAAACGGGGATTCTAGGGACTTGCTGGTCAGCTAGTCTGTACAACCTCTGAACTCCAGCTCACATAAGAGAAACTTTATCAAAAAGAGGTGAGAATGATTGAGGAAGACACCTAGCACTGACCTCTGGCCTCACACATGGGCACATGCAGCTGTACTCATGTACAACATAAGCACACACACACACACACACTTTTTATTCATTTTTAGTTTTATTATTCTGTAGTCAGAAGCTGTGGCTAACCATTAATGATTTAGAGATTCATTTGGGTTTTCATCATCAAAAAATTTACATAATAATTTAAATATAAAAAGGAAATTTATACAGCTTGAAAAAAATGAGTAGCACAGTGGAGGTATTTTTTTGTAAAATAGGAGCAGGAGTTTCTCCTCAAGCCTTTGTCCTATTCTGTCTGTTGGCTTGCTGTCTACTGCCTTTCTGTCTCTTGTGAATTTTAGGTTTTTGGAGGTCTCACCATGACTCCTTGTGATTGGTTCACTTCTTGGCTAATCCATTGTAAGTAATGCTGATGGGTTCTAGAGCATGTAATGCGACAGTTATCGCCTTTACATTATTTTTCTCCCCAGTTCTAAACTTTCTTTTAAAAAAAGTTTTAAGTGGGTGTGTGTGTGCGTGTGTGTGTGTGTGTGTGTGTGTGTGTGTGTGTGTGTGTGTGTGTACAGGCATGCAGGTGTCCACAGAGGCCGGAAGAGGGCACCGAGTGCCCCTGGAACGTGAGCTATGGGCATGTGTATGTTGTTTCCTGTGGGCTCTGAACCCACCCTGTCTTCCACAAGAGCAACAGTGCCCTTAACTGCTGGACCATCTCTCCAGCCTCTGCCCCCTAATTTTTGATGGTAAAATGAGCCTTTTAATTATTTAATGAATTGCCCATACAACATTAAATCTCCCTGTTTGACTAAATAAATACGTTTATTTATTGCTATAGGGATACAAATTTCTCTATGTTTCAAATAATTTTACTTTTATTTATATTGTTACATAACTGACAGTAAAGCAACACAGTATTAGTTTTACGCATTTCTTATCGTTTTACATATTTCATATTATTACATATTTCATTACAGGATAATGAGCCTGCTCTGTGGCTCCCACCTTTGTTTCTAGATATATTGATTTTATATTATTCATCTACACACCTTGTGAAAAATTTCAGTATAAATCAACATTTTCCATCAGATTGCATACTTTTTCTTAAATTCTAGAGTTTTAAAAATGTTAATGATACGGTTTGTATTCTTCTCTTTCATGTTTTTCTGTTGATTTTGACCAAAATTAAAACAACAACAACAACTTTTAATTATTATCACTAGTGTTCTTGCTAAGAGCACTGTTTGCTATCTTAGCTACTGAGAGGAGATTTATTACACAGGCTAGAGAAATGGCTCATTGGTAAAGAGCACATACTGCTTTTGCAGAGGACCTGAGTTCAGTGTCCAGTGTTTACATTGGTGGCTCAGAAGCTCCTGTAACTTCAGCTCCAAGAGATTCAAAAGTTCCATGGGAACTCACACTCATAGGCATATACACATACACACACACATGCACACATACACATACACAAAATTAAAAATTTAAAAATAAAAAAGATTTATTACAATGTGGAAGTCTTTGTTAGATTTACCTATCATTTAATTTTGTGTTTCTGGTCTTTATACTTTCCTAAATTCTAAGTTTTTGCCATATGGATATGAATTTTTTTATGTTTCTAATAATTCTACTTTTATTTATATTCTCCCACAGCTCAGCAGCAAAGCAATGCAGTGTTATTTTCACATTTTCTTAACCCAGGCCAGTGAGCGTGTTCTTACCTTGCGCTATGCTTGTCTGGCTTTCAGCGCAGCCTATGATTTGTAGACCCATGGTTTACAGTAAGTCATCTTTTCACATTTGCATTTATTTGTAGGAAATTTTGTTTTCTGGGCATTTATTATTCTTACTTTGAGTGTTATGTTTCTGATTTTATGTAAAGTCCATTCTTTCTATACTATGCAAATATTTGAGTCTTTGTTTTAAGTTAATTCTTGATCAGTTGGAGTCAAACTTCAAGTATGTTTCTGAAGAGTGCTGAGGTTACAGGGCTATGCCATCATACCTGGCTGTGCTGGAATTGTTATTGGCCTTCTGTTGAAACTACAGGTACATATGGAGACAGACACCTTAATCACGTTGACCTTTCTAATCTAAGAACACAATGTTTCTCCTCTCCATTTATTTAGATTTAATCTGCTAATTTGTTTCTGGAATATTCTGTCCTTTTTGGAATAACATTTATTTTTATTTCATTTATTTCGCTGTTGACTTCAAGGTTTAGTGAGATTTTTTTGAAGTAATTTTGCTGATCAATTAATATTTTCCTTTAAGTCTAAAGCACTTACTCTTAGGAATCTCTAGGGCTAGCTGCATTTGAGGACAGCACA
The DNA here is from genome assembly GCF_030254825.1 of Meriones unguiculatus. Taxonomy (NCBI): domain Eukaryota; kingdom Metazoa; phylum Chordata; class Mammalia; order Rodentia; family Muridae; genus Meriones; species Meriones unguiculatus. The sequence continues at coordinate 44,183,064 of NC_083351.1, forward strand.
AGGCTCCTCATCCCAGAAGCTGCTACATGAATCTGACATGAACTATAGGAACTGCAAACACCTCTAAATCATGAAATGACATAATCTTAATTTTAAGAGGTTTAAATCAATAGCCTGAGATCTTGTTAAATTCACTCATTAGTTTCAATAGTCTCTGCATACCCCTTCAGACTTTCTATACAAACAGCCATGTCACATGTAGACATAGCTTTCCGCCCTCCCTTCTGGCTTCCGTGCCTTTTTATTCTTCTTCACTGAAGCTAACTGCTGGCAGCAGGAGCTCTGTGGAAGCGACGCACACACAGGGCATGCCCTATGGTCTCGAGGGGAAAGGCTCGTGCTTTCGTCATGAAGCATAATCCTAGCTGTAGCTTTGTTTCCCACACACCTTTCCGCACACAGAATGTTCCTTCTTTTCATAGTTTGCTGGCAGGTCTTCCTGACTGGGTTGGGATTTTGACATTTTCCCCTTCTTCATTCTGTTAATATGGTGAATCACATTGGCCTGCCCCTCTTTCTCTCTCTTTTTACATTTTTCTTATTTAGATTAATTACAGTTTATTCACTTTGTATCCCAGCTGTAACCCCCTCCCTCATTCCTTCCCCATCCCACCTTCCCTCCCTCTTTTCCTCCCATGCTCCTCCCCATGTCAACTGATAGGGAGGTCCTCCTCCCCTTCCCTCTGACCCTAGCCTGCCCAGTTTCATCTGGCTGCATTGTCTTTCTTTGTGGCCTGGCAAGGCTGCTCCCCCTTCAGGAAGAGGTGATCAAAGAGCAGGCCACTGAATTCATGTCACAGACAGTCCCTGTTCCCCTTATTCCTGGAACCCACTTAGATACTGAGCTGCCATGGGCAACATCTGTGCAGGGTTTCTAGGTTATCTCCATGCATGGTCCTGGGTTGGAGTATCAGTCTCAGAAAAGACCCCTGTGCCCAGATTTTTTGGTTCTGTTGTTCTCCCTGTGGAGCTCCTGTCCCCTCCAGGTCTTTCTATGTTCCCCTTCTTTCCTAAGATTCCCTGCACTCTGTCCAAAGTTTGGTTATGAGTCAGCATCTGCTTTGATAGACTGCTGGGCAAAGTCTTTCAGAGGCCCTCTGTGGTAAACTCCTGTCCTGTTCCGTGTTTTCTGCCTCTTTTGATTTCCATCCTGTTTGCCTTTCTGAGTGAGGATTGTTCATATTAGCCAGGGCCCTCCTCCTTACTTAGCTTCTTTAGGTGTACAGATTTTAGTATGTTTATCCTACATTATATGTCTAATATCTTTTTCTCTTTTATTTTTACTTTCTTTTTCTTTCTTTTTTTTTTTCCCTGAGACATCAGTCTTACTATGTTGTCCCCACTAAACTTGAATTTCTGGGTTTAAATAATTTTCCTACCATAAGCCTCCTGAGTCATTTCTTTTTAAATGTCAACCAACTTTGAGTGTCATGGTGAGATTCAGGTAATTTCTGAGATCTGATACCTACATAAAGGTAGGTATTAGATTTAAGGGAGGAAATTTATTTTGACTCCCGGTTTTAGGTACCTGAGAGGATGGGGACTGGAGGGCCCTTTGCTGTATTGCCCAAGAGTGAGTCTGTTTACTCAGCTGGGTGGGGGACCAGGAGCAAGGGCAAGCTGGAAACAGGATTCCGATATAAACCTCAAGGTGGGTCCCACAGTGACCCACTTCCGCCAGTAAGGCGTCATACTGGCAGGCCCAGCTTCAAAAGTCTGAATGCTGCAAGTGTCCTCTGAGTGAGGAAAATCATAAAACCACAAAGGTTCTTAAAACGTTAGGAGGTTCTTCTCTCTCACCGATCTCTCCCTTCTTTTCCTTCTCTCTCTCTCTGTGTGTGTGTGTGTGTGTGTGTGTGTGTGTGTTTGTGCCTGCCTGTGCATATGGACACCAAAGGACAGTTTTGGGGATCATTCCCAGGTATGATTAACCTTGTTTTTGGAGACAGAATCTCTTGCTGGCTTGAAACGTGGCAAGAGTTCATGTGCTAGGCTTATAAGCACATACCTGCATACCTGGATAAAAAAAATTTAAATGAGGTTTCTGGGGCAGCAATTTCAGGTCTTTATGCTTGATTGAGTTACCTCTCCAGTCTACCATTTCAGTACTATTGTTTAATTAAAACATTTTCATCTTATGTATATGAGTGTTTTGCCTGCATGTATGTCTGGGTAACACATGCATGCAAGGAGGCCAGAAAGGGGCATCAGGCCTGGAAACTGGAATTACAGTCAGCTGTAGGCTGCCATATGCAGGTAGGGAATTGAACCTGGGTCTTCTGCAAGTGCCCCTAGTGGTCATAACCACTGAACCACCTCTCCAGCCTCTTCCTTCTACTTTTTTCTTATAATCATGCCACCTAAACTCTGAAAAGCAGAGAACTAATGTTTTACGAAATAAGCAAGAGTCTACCTTCCAACCAATACATATCTAGCATAAAAATTAAGGCAGTGAAAAAAAAAGATAGAAAAGGAAGGAAAGAAATAAAAGGGGTTAAAAAAACATTTAAAAATCAATAATGAGTGGCTGGAGAGATGGCAGTTATTATTTATTTATTTATTTATTTATTTATTTATTTATTTTCAACATTAACCATTTTTTCAACATTTCTAAAGGCGTTCCGTAATCTTCCAGTGTTCCAGCTTCCAGTGTTTCTGCTGTGGTGTGCGCCTCTCCTCACTGTTTCCCTGTGTGTGATGTTTCACTCAGCTGCTTTCACACTTCTGTCTTTGTCTCTGTTGCTCAGGACTTAGACAAAGTTCCTCACATTGAAGTTTCTTTAGTTTCTTGACTTTGTAACTGCCTATCTTTTATAAATTTGGGTTTCTAAAATTTAAGTAATTAATTGGTTGGTTAATCAATCTTGAGAGAGGAGCTTTTTAGGTAGAACAGGATGGCCTCAAACTCACTGATATCCACCTGTTTCTTCTTCCTGAGTGCTGGGATTGAAAGCATGTGCCATCATGCCCAGCTTGGAATTTCTTTGTACTAAATTTTTTTCTGTCCTATTCTTTCCCAGGCAAAGCATTTTGAAACCACTAGTTCTTACATGGTTTCAAGGGTCCACTTATTTTCTTCAATGTTTTCTTTTTAATCTCTTACTTGAGTTGAATGATTTATTTATTTGCATATAAAATTTGCTTTGTTAGTTTACATTTTATTTTAGCTGGCAACTAGCATAGCTTGACTTAACTGCTAAGCTGTAAACTCATTGATGGGTGGAAGTTCAGAATGCTTTATATCGGTAGGCCTTATCTGTTATCTGTTTTCCATTTGAGCTAATCATGTGTAACTCATGGGTCAGCCAGTTACCTATGCTGGGTTTAAATGACCAAAATTGGTGTATTTATTCCTAGCTCTTCTCTCTCCTTGTTCTCCTGTTGTCTAGTTTCCATAGCACCCCACCCCCTTCATATCTTACCATGCCATGTTGGCCATAATTTTGGCTGCCCTCAGGGAACACTTAAGAAATGGATGTGACGGTTTCCTGTACAACTTTGTCCGCCCTTGCACCTTAGAGATTTCTGGTATTTATATTGTTTTCTTATTAATCTCCATTTTACTGAAGCTAGTTTGATTGTGTTTCTGGTTTTTGTAAAACCGTAAGAGAAGCCATTCATCACAGAGTCCAGGACTGTTGCAGGCTTTGCAGAATGGTTCGCTAGCAAAGGTATAGATAGCATTGAGAAACACTTAATAGCATTTAGCTTTATTATGTCAGTGGGTTTTGAAGAACAGGAATTTGGCAGCTCTTTAGGATGAGATTTTTGTCTTGGATCCCTTACGAGGTTGCTGTCACATTTTTAAGCAGGTCACAGTAACTAAAAACTTGACTAGGACGGTAAATTCTTTTTCTAAACACACTCTTGTCAAGATGGAGGTCTTTAGATTTTTTTTTTTTCTGCATTGACTGAGATAGAGATACTTCTTGGAACATGGCATCCCCCGGATAGTAGGAGACATAGACAGGAAGGCAGACTCCTGACTGACTTACTTCACAACAGTGAATCTGTCCTGGGCTTTTCTTGGTGGGGGGAGGCTCTTGGTTAGAGTCTCAGTCTCACTGTGCACGAGGGGTCTGTTCGAGTTGCTTCTATCTTCTGGCTTTACTTTTGGTAGATAATACTTACCTAGAGACTTATCCATTTCATCTATGTTTTCCAGCTTTTTTTGGAGCATACATTTTTAAATATTCTCATATGATGGCTTGGATTTCACTGGAGTTTGTGGCAAAGACACCCTTTCTTCTCTAATTTCATTTATTTGTATGTTGGTCATGCTTTTGTCAGGCTGTCTAAGGATTTGTTAATCTTATAAACTTCACATAAATGAACCCCTTTTCTTACGTCACATTTAACAGTTGACTTTGAGTGGTTTGGAATCTAAACTGCTAACTGGCTGCTTTACTTCCATTTTGGGAGCACTTTGAAGCTGTTAAAGGGTCTAAGCACTACCACCTAAGTCTCTAACTTGAGTTTTCTGTAATTTGTAAATAAGTTCATAAATATAAAAGAATCCCAAATGTCATATTTTAAGTTAGTAATAGCCCTAGAGTTCATTTTGTTCTTTCTGGAAGACCTCAGAGAGCAGATCTAGCTACTCACAACAGTCTACTCTTCTTCACCCATGAATCTCCAGTTCCATCTCTCCTCATAACGCTCAAGCTGCTCCACTTCTCTTTCTCTTCCATCCATCCACCACATCCTCACACATTGGGCTGGCCTCTGCTGCAGCCTGGCCAGGTGGCTGGCAGGCCCCTGGGCAACTTCCTGCATTTGGGCTGCCTGGTGTGGTGGCAAGCAGGAGCCTATGACCTGCCTGTGCCACACACTGGAGAGCAAGTCTGTGGATGGCATGGAGGTCTCCAAGTCTCTGTCTGCTTTCCTCCTCCTGTGCTGTGCTGCCTGGATTTGATTTGATTTGGTTTTCATGAGTTTTAGGCATAAGACAGCTTTGGCCACCACACTAGGCATCAAGCTAGAATGAGCAAAGGACTGCCAACTGCTCTGCCCCTGACTGATAAAAGAACCATACCACCAACAAAGTGTCTCTTTGCCCATTTCTGAGGTGGGGGTGGGGGGACTGTGGGTACTTTTGAAGCTGAATCAAATGCACTATGAATCAAATCACAACATATCTGTGAGCTCATGCTCGCCAGGGATAAAACATTATGATTTGACTGTTATTGCCCAGGGCGCTCATGTGTTTAAAAGCTTGGTTCCAAACTGGTGGTACTGTTTTGGGAGGTTGGAGGATCTTGGAGACTGTAGCTCAGAAGAGGTGAGTCATAAAAGTAGGTGTTTGTTTAATTTTGTGGCTTTCTGATTTAAACAAGCCATGCTATAAGCTCTAACCATCTTGGACTTATGCTTCCCATGATGGGGATAGGTTGGTGTGTATTTTTTACACTACTTTATTTGGGGTTCCTTATGCTTCCAATTCCCTTCTCCACCCCAATTTCTTCCAACATCAGGTAGGAAAAAAAGAAGGTTAGTGGAGAGAGGGGGCATAGTTCTCTTTTGGTTACTTCCTGCTGTTTAGAGTCATTGGATTCCTCAGGGCAAGTTCAATATTCCTTTTAGGATCTCTCCAACTTCTTATCAAACTGCAACAATAGCACCCAGGAGCAGCAGGGGAGAGCAGCCTCAGGCTTCCTTTTCCTTGGCGTGTGCCCGACCCTCTCTGGACTCTGGCATTTATTCCCTCCCAGAGTCCCCAAAATTAAACTACCTAAATCTGGCAAAGATCACACCCTTCTTAGAGCCCACATGAGGCAAATAGTTTGCTGCTGTGGACAATCTGAAACAGCCCCACATCCCACACCTGGGATTAAAACAAAAACATGTTTACATTACATAACCGAGTTTAAAAAGAAACCAAAACTCCCACTATATGTGTGTGTATGTGTATGTATATGCACACACATATAATATTGAGCACAGATAGGTTAAATAACTCCAAGGTTTCACAGTTAGGAGTGAAACTATAACTAACGATTTAGATTCAGGCATTAGAATCCTATTGTTGGTGCTTTTAATATTTACCTCATATTGCTCCTCTTATACTGTAAAAAAAGGGTCATAAGGGGGAGTTAGTATGACGTGGAAAGGATAGGAGCTCCACAAGGACCAAATATATCTGGGCACAGGAGTCTTTTCTGAGACTGACACTCCATCAAGGACCATGTATGGCTATAACCTAGAACCTCTGCTCGGATGTAGCCCGTGGTAGCTCAGTAACCAATTGGTTTCCCATAGTAAGGGGAACAAAGACTATTTCTGACAGGATCTCAATGGCAGGCTCTTTGACCTCCCCACCCCCAAGGGAGGAGCAGTCCAGCTAGACCGCACAGGAGGACTTTGCAGCCAGGCCTGAAGATACCTGATAAACTAGGGTCAGATAAAAGGGGAGAAGGTCCTCCCCAAACAGTGGACTTGGAAAGGGGCAGGGAGGCGATGAGGGAGGGGGATTCAGCTGGGATACAGAGTTAATAAAACGTAACTAATAAAAAAAAGAAAAAACCTTTTCTATTATTGAACTTTAATATATTTGAAATATAAAAAAAAAAAAGAAAGAAAGAAAAGGGTCTAGGTGTCTTGAAAATAGAAAACAACCTGAAGTCACTCCATACTGTGTCTGTCACCAGCCTGTTTCAGATTATGTCTGGACCGAAGATAAATTTGGAAGAAATGAAGAAGTGGCTTCAGCGAACATCAACCATGAAGGGGACTGCTATGGACTGAATGTTTCTGTCCTTCCAAAGTTTGTATGTTGAAATTCTGTCTCCTAACTTGTTGGCAACTGGAGTTAGATGCTCCAGGAGGTGTATTGTAGCCTAGGCTAGAGCACTTTGATTAGTGACATTAATACACTTATTCAAGAATACAGGGAAGCACACTTTCTCTTTCTTTCAGCCACGTAACCGTACGACATGGTAGTATCTATGAAAAGAGGAAGAGTGCCCTCACCAGACACAGGGTTTGCTGCTGTCATGTATTTTTCGAGCCTCTTAATCTCTAGAACTGAGAGAAGCACATATCTTTTATTTAAGGTCTGATTTGATGAATCAGCCCCAACCAAATATGATGGTATTTGTTTATTCTCTGTCCTTTGGCTAAATATCTTAATGTGAATGCTGCTTGGGTTGACATCTGGTTTTCTTTTTTAAAAGCGTCATGATGATGTTTCTTCCCAGTGGCTGTGAGCTCATCTATGGGATATTAGCATATTGAACTCCTATAAGGTAAGCATCCCTCCCACAGCCAATCATATAGATTGACATTACCTGGATTCCAGTTTTGGCTTTGAATATCTCATAAAAAAAATCTTCCCCCTTAATCCATTGTGATTGGCTTAGTGACCGGCACATGAGTAAATCTACTCCAATCAGACTGAAGCTTACTTCCTACGATGAAAATGCATACATGCTTTTTTTCTTCACGGAAGTTGGTCACGGAAGTCACCAGACAAGAAACTCCATGAAGAAAGACCTGCAACTCCTAGGAGGAGTTATTCAGGTTTTAGCCAGAGCCTGAAGACAGATTTATTCCCTAACCTTCTATTATATTTTGGTTATAAAGTGTCCCTCAAAAGACCTGTTTTTGTTTTGTTTTGGTTTTTGGTTGTTGTTCTTGTTGTTTGTTTGTTGAAGACCTGTTTTCAACTGGTATATCAAGTAATTGAGTAATGATTGTGCCATTAGGGCTCTGAACTATTCATGTGGACTCATCCTTGATGTGTTCATAAAGTGATGGCATTTTGGGGCTGGGGTGTGAGGTAAGAGGTAAGACTGTGGAGGAATAGGTCATTGGGGTATACCCTGGAAGGATTTTGCCCCTTGACTACACTCCTGTTTTCTTACCTCTTGGTGGCCGTAAAGTGAGTAGCTGTGCTCTACCTCTCTGCCAAGTGGTTCAGAGCAGCCTCAGGCCCACAGTGATAGGGCAAAGTGACAGTGAACTGACGCTTCAGAAACAAAGAGTTAAAATCAATCTTTCCATTTTTAAAATTGTTTTTTGATGTCTTTATCACAGGGAGAAAGCTGAAACAACTCTTTAGTCACATAAATCAAAAGACCCGTTTGTTTGTTTGTTTGTTTGTTTATGTAAGCAAGTTTGAAATTTGGGTTTTCTGTTGCTTCCTATTGAAAGCATTCATCCGTATACTATAGAGACCAGGGAAATTTCTGCTTTGGGGCCTGGCTCTTCAAAGAGGTGCTTCCGTGTTCCTGCATGTTGCTCCTGACTTGGGTTTGCTGTTTCCTCAGTTGAAGAAATGATTCTGCCTCATTTTTCTTGTAGAATTATCGTAAAGCCAGAATGGCACATTCTGTATGGCCACGGTTGAACCCCTAGGTGGAGAGAGAGAGTGGCTCTCCCTGTAGGACTGACATCTCGCAGAGCACTCACAGCTCTGCTCTGTTTAGTGGGGTCGAACAAAGCACTCCAGAACTTCCCCAGTTGCTTCCTTGGCTATTGTCTAGGGTTGAAAGATGCCATTTGTGTATTGGTTAATAGGCACCTCACTCTCCTAGTGTCTATAGGAAAGGTTTTGTCTTCAGTTTTCTCAGATTTTTCTACTTTACGTCAGGACTAGAGGACAAGAAAGGAGCAGATGACCAAGGGCACTGTCATGCTGCTGCCTTAGATGATGGCTAGATGGCCATGTTTTAGGGATGCCTAGAGGGTACATCTCAACCTGCATCAGACATTCATTCCTTGATGGAAAATTCTGTGTAGTTATCACAGCATTAGACTGGAGACAGATATCCCCACTTTCCGTCCAGGTGCCACCCTTCTCTTCCACTTCTGGAAGCCTAGGTTTCTTTATCTGTCTGAAAGGAATCTAGGGCCTGCCCTCGCCTCCTCACACTGCAGGTATGAGAACAAAAAGAAGGAATGTAGTGAAAATGTTTCATACGGGCAGAAGACCCAGAAAAAAATGCTCTGTTTGCTAAAATTCAGAGGCCCCCCATACTTTTAGGCTTGGTTCTTAGTCACTGAAATACTTTCATAGGAAATTCTTGCTCGAAAAATTATCCTTTCTAGTGAGATATCCCACAGGGCACGGTGGCTTCAAGTTATTGAAGATGTTAAGGACTCACTTACGCAGCTGCTTTCTGGGAAAGACCCACGGATCACCACGATCATCATCACTATCATCTTTGCTTTAGTTTCTTCATCAGTATACCATTCATCAAACACCAGAGCTATATTAAGCAGCACAGTTGACACATCATAGACATTCTCTTATTAAAGCACTCCTGTTTTCATATGAGTTGTTATTGTCCTCTTGCATATGAGAAGATAGACATTTTAGAGAGACTGAGTCTCCTAAGGTCATGTAGCTAGTTGAGAGCTGTGCCAAAAGCCAAGCCCTTCTTTTCAGTGAAGCATATCGGCTTCCACCAAGGGGAGCTTTAGAATTAGACCTGGAAGTTCAGATCTCATTCCATTGCTTTGGCAATTCAACACAAAGGCTCCAGTCCAACCTTTTTCCTTTTGTGTCTCAGTAAGTAATATTTCATCCCGCTCCCCTCTGATCCCACCCTCATTGCCTGATTCTGGAACTGTCTGCATGTTTCTGGTCTATAGTTCAGCTTCTCTCCCCAGGCATTTGAGAAAGGCATTCTCCACAAAAAGGGAAAACACATTTTATTAAAGCAAACATGCAGTCCTCAGCACTTTTACTTATCTTATTTATACACTGCAGTGCAGCTTTCTATGACCTGGTGATTATCATTTCCCTGAGCTATCATCATTTTAAAGCTACCTGTTCATCCTGCTTCAGCAGATGGTTCTATGCTCAGAGTATTGTAAGGCTTTAAAGAAAGCAAAGCAAACAAAGGAATTACGAGCAGTTGGGTCAGCTAGAGGAAGGACTCACTTGGTCTGTTTCCTGACTCAGTTACCTTTCAGCTGGGGCTGTCAGATGAGAGAGGACACCTAGAGGTAGGGAACCAACCTGAGGAAATTTTTTTAGGTGTGTTTTGTTTCCTTCTCTCTCGACCTATCAGTTGGTAGTATGAAATAGGCAATAAGCATCCATTTGGTTAAAACATTCTCTCATCTGATTTCCCCAATCAAACCTCTGTCATTCTTCTCCTATTTGTCCGTTTTGCAGTTTCTAAGGGCTGACCCCATTCAGGGTGCTGTTCTGGTGTGAGTCCTCTTTGCTGCAAATGCTTCTATGCCCCTGGGTTAAGCATTTACCACTTCCCAAGATCCCAGTCTTTCTTTCAGTGACACAAAAATAAGGAAAAGGTCAGATGGCTGTCCCCTCTCAGGAACAAAGGGGTAGAGACTTGTAAATGGCCTTCTGGGTAGAAATGTTATACAAGCCAGGCTTATTCAGAGGGGCATGGAGTCCAAAAGGACCTCCTCCTAGACCAACGATTCGGTCGGTGGGATTCTCTGCCTTTGCGAGAACCAAGCTTTCTTCTTTTCTGTCTCAAGTTCTAATGCCTTAGAGCATTAGAGAGCCTGCTTTCATCATTTCTCCTTATAAAAAGCCATTTAGAACATTATTTCCTAGTCCTTCTCAACACCGTGAAATTTTTACAGCACAGAAATACTGCATACATGATGACGGTCCTGACCCTGGGAAAAAGAGAACTAACCACTGTAATATCTAAATTTTCTGGCCTTCAAGAACCAAAAATTTTAACCTTTGGGAATTACATGGCCCCTCCTTCCCATGGGAAGTTATACCCTAGAGCAGTGGTTTAGACAGAGTGGTTTTTAAAAACGTATGTGAATCTTGTGTAAAATGTAATATATGAAAATAGCTGAGAAGCAATATTTTAGGCAGCCAATGAGAAAACAAGTTAATATCCTAGCAGTCTCTCAGAGGTTAACACGGGTGCACAAAGCAATAATATGCCTCCTGTCATTTTACTTTTTATTATAGTTTAACAATGTTTACCAGCGTCGTGGTGATTCGTAGAGCCTCATTTTCCTCATCTGTAAATTAGATATTGGATGGAGATATTTACCACCCCTCCCCCCAGAGGTAACCAGAAGATCATCCTGTGTAATATGCTCTATAACATTTCACCTTGTTCTCTGTGTACTCCAGTCATCTTTACAGTTTCTTCCATTGATCATGGCAGCTCCTGCTTGGACACTCAGCAAACAATAACTGCTGAGGAACTCCTGGCCAAAGAAAGCAAAGGACTTTGGCATCACTCTCAGTGGCTGTGTTTCACTTTTCCTGACATTGTTCAAGGAAGGGTATTATTATGGTAACTGAACTGTTTTGCTTTGGCACGAATCCTCGCCTTTTGTTAAAAAAAGGAAAGAAAGGAAGAAAGAAAGAAACTAGTGGATCTAGTTATTAGCTTTTCATATCCTGAGCAATATAAATTTTACCTTCTAAAAATCATGTTTTTTTAAATTTTTTATTTAACTTTTATTAATTACACTTTATTCATTTTGTATCCCCCATAAGCCCCTCCCTCCTCCCCTCCCGGTCCCACCCTCCTCTCCCCCCTTCTGCATGCATGCCCCTCCCTCCCCAAGTCCACTGATAGGGGAGGTCCTCCTCTCTTTCTTTCTGATCTTAGTCTATCAGTTCTCATCAGAAGTGGCTGCATTGTCAGGGTTCTAGGTTATCTCCATGAATAGTCCTTGGTTGGAGTATGAGTCTCTGGGAAGTTCCCTGTGTTTAAATTTTCTTGTTCTGTTGCTCTCCTTGTGGAGTTCCTGTCCTCTCCAGCTCTTACTATTTCCCACTTCTTACATAAAATTCCATTCACTCTGCCCAACAGTTGCCCATCAGGCTCAGCATCTGCTTTGATAGTCTGCAGGGCAGAGGCTTTCAGAGGCCCTCTGTGGCAGGTTCCTAGGTTGTTTCCTGTTTTCTTCTGGCTTTCAGAGGCCCTCTGTAGCAGGTTCCTAGGTTGTTTCCCGTTTTCTTTTTCTTCTGATGTACATCCTCTTTGCCTTTCAGGATGGGGATTGAACATTTTAGTTAGGGTCCTCTCTTTTGCTTAGTTTGTTTAGATGTACAGATTTTAGTGGGTTTATTCTATGTTGTATGTTTATATGAGTGAGTATATACTGTGTGTGTCTTTCTGCTTCTGGGACAACTCACTCAGGATGATCCTTTCCAGGTCCCACCATTTACTTGCAAATTTCATGATTTCCTTATTTTTCATTGCTGAGTAATACTCCAATATATAGATGTACCACAGTTTCTATATCCATTCTTCAGTTGAGGGGCATCTGGGCTGCTTCCAGCTTCTGGCTATTACAAATAAAGCTGCTACAAACATGGTTGAGCAAATGTCCTTTTTGTGTACTTGAGCCTCTTTTAGATTTATACCTAGGAGTGGTATGGCTGGATCTTGAGGAAGCGCTATTCCTAGTTGTCTGAGAAAGCGCCAGATTGATTTCCAGAGTGGTTGTATAAGTTTACATTCCCACCAGCAGAGGAGAAGGGTTCTCTGCTGTGCTCAGCCACCATTATTGAGTACCCCTAGGGCACTGGGGCACACAGCAGCATCCTCGGACCTACAAAAGCCAGAGAGCCATTACAGCAGCCTTCAGATACTGTGAAAAATCATGTTTTTAAATGAAAACTACCCATTTTGTGAATAGAAACACAAAACATTATTTTATAATTAACAAACACAGTGAATGTTACTCATAAGATTTGGCATTGCACATGATATTTTTGGTTGTTTTTGGATACAAAATAGTTTATAGATGCATGGATTATAGTATCTTGAATTTAACCACCACTCTTACGTATTAACTTCCATGTCATCTTCAAAGTGGTAGTTGGGACTTCATTCCATAAAGGTAGGATGTGACTTCCTAGGGTTGGATACCAAGATTATTAAAAATGCCACTAGCAGATATAGGCATTAGAATGAAAACTCAGAAAAATGGGCTTTAGTTTTGTCTTGTTTGAGTTATTTTTGGGATTTTGTTGTGGTCTTTAGCAGGACTGTCAATGAAGGTTTGTATATTATTATTATTTTCCTTAGTCCATCAGGGTGAACAACAGGAATGGTGATTGTCCCAGCTAGTGCTGTCAATGACAAGGTCTAGAATCATCCAAGAGACAAGCATTTGGTGTATGAGTGAGGGATTCTTGAGAGGGGTTTGAGTGAGCTAAGAAGATCCATGAACTCACAATGCCATGAGCTGAGGTCCCAGATTGCAGAAAGGGGATTCAGTGAGCCCACCACCACCACCAGCAGCAGCAGCAGCAACCACAACAGCAACAGAAACAGCAACAGCAACAACAGCATTCATGTCTTATTGCTTCCTGACTGAGGGCACAGTGGGTCCAGCTCCTCCTGCTCCTACTCCTGCTCCCATATCATTCTTTCCATAATGGACTCTACCTTCAAGCACTCAGCCCTCTCTGTCCTTAGGTTGCCTGTGTCAGGCATTTTGTCACAACAAGGAGTAACACAGTGATTTCAAATGCCCTTCCTCCTCTTGGACACAACATGTCTCCCAGAGGCAGAGATGGAAGGAGGAATGAGAAAAAACATGGTGGGATGATGGATTTTTTTTTTCTTTAAAATTTCTGCCAGGGAAGAAAGGAGAAGATAGACAGAGAGAGAGAGAGAGAGAGAGAGAGAGAGAGAGAGAGAGAGAGAGAATGACGAGAAACTGAAGTTCTACATCATAGATTCACGCTCAGACATACAGTTCTGAGAACCTTCAGCCAGCAGCCTTATCACCTTGCTGTGAAGTCACAATCAGCAATGGAATCTGCTAGCCTTTTACGTGCTAAAACTGGCCTGGATTCTTTCCCCAAACACGTGTTCCAAAGCCACATGTGAATTCTATGCACTGACCCAGCCAAACAGTCACTGCTATGGAGGAGGCTTGTGGCCAAAAGAAAAAATTTTTTTTTTTTTTTTTTTTTTTTTGGAGGATAAAAATAAAATTTCCTGAACCTTCTTCTGGCCCCTAATAAGTGAAAGCCTCTTCCCTTCACTACCATGAAGAAAAAACAAGGGCGTTTTCCTTTGCACTGGAAATAATCAGTTGTGCTCTGGGATCTGTTTGCTTCTTTAATATGAAAACCGATACCTGTCTGGATGAGACATTTCCTTGAACACTGTGCATAAACTGAGCCCTTAAGCTTTAAAAAAGAAATCCTGGGCTGGCTTGCCTGAAACCTCTGGGTGGAGCTTGGAAACATTGCAGGCTTCTTGATTTAGTCTAAAAAGCCTTTTCCAGGAGCTTACTAAAGTATTATCTGATTAATATTTAAGAGTCATCTGAGATAATTCTTAGTTGTCTATCATTTTTTCCTTCTGTCCCGTTATCTCCCTCTTATTCTGTTGCTTTCTGTCTCTTTCTCTTCACATCTCCTTTCCCTCTCTCTTTCTCTCACATGTTCACATACACACATGTTCCTCCCTACCTTTTCTTCTTTGCATTCTCGAGAGACTCACTCCCAGCTCGGATATTGCAAAGCTCAAAGGTAAGTATGCAGGAGAACGAAGTGGTTTTTTTTTTTTTTTTTATCACTCATAGTGACAATTACAATGACAACAGCAAGGCCAGGCTCCTTCATCATTGTTTTTTTAATACTGTCAGCATCAACTTGGCCAGAATTATCCTGTCTGATGCATGAGTGGACTTAAGTCATTTTTCACACTGTGCGATGCAGAGCCTCAAAATCATTTTAGAGAGTAAATGAGTCTCCATCTCATTTAAATGTACATCCCAAAATCCCTTCTACTGTTGCACGCTGCCCTAGTTATCAGAGGCAAGGTGGGAAAGTAGTCATAGATGAGGATTTGCAGGCAGATAAAGCCTGGTGTAACAGGCTTTGATTTTCTAAGAGCACACAGTGGGTAAATTGGAGCCACTCACAGTAGGATTCTTCCATGCCCCTCAACCATTCTTCAGTTCTACAAAATTCCCAGGAGCTAAAGGGGCTCTTCCATGGCTGGCTGTTTCTCAGTGTGGTTTGCATTCCTATACCAGACAAATGATATCCCCATACAAAGCAGAGACCCTGACTGAATTTTTTTGATAAAGGCAATCCCTTCCTGTGCCTCTTACTTCTCTTTCGTGGCTTGTAATTGGTAATCCATTGAATGGGATTCCAGGAACCCCTGGATTCATGGCTGCAGCTGCAAGCAACCAGATTTTATCCCCTGCGTGGGTTTCTGGAGAGTTAATGGGATGGGGGATGGTTACAAGGCAGATGCTAGGGCCACTAACACTTTACTTGAAGAGACTAGAGTCTGATTGTTCTTATATCTAAAAGAGGTCCTGGACTGACACCAACTCTCCTTGCCTCCTTATTTAAAAAAATATATTTATTATTTATTACAACTTATTCACTTTGTATCCTGGCTGTAGATCCCTCCCTCATAGTCTCCCAGTCCCTTCCTTTTCTCCCCCTATGCCCCTCCCCTAGTCCACAGATAGGAGAGGTCCTCCTCCCCTTCTACCTGACTCTAGCCTATTGAGCAGAGTACAGGGAATCTTACGGAGGAAGGGAGAGTTAGAAAGACCTGGAGAGGACAGGAGACCACAAGGAGACCAACAGAACCAAAAACCTGGGCCCAGGGAGCCTGCAGAGACCAATACTCCAATCAAGGACCATGCATGAAGAGGACCTCTGCTCAGTTAGCCCATGGCAGCTCAGCCTCCAAGTTGGTACCCTAGTAAAGAGATCAGAGGCTGTCTCTGACTTGAAATCAGTGGCCAGCTCTTTGATCACATCCCCTTGAGGGGTGCAGCCTTGCCAGGCCACAGAAGAAGATGATGCAGCCAGTCCTGATGAGAACTGATAGACATCAACTCTTAATCAGTATCAGGTATAGATAGCAGAGACTCAGAGTTGTATGGTCCGGAAAAACCAGAATACTTTTTTGTTTCCGGAGGCAGTGGTTATTTCAAGACATATACTTCATTGTACAGAGATCTGTGTCCGCAGTTGTCACCTCTTGTTTTTATTTTATTCTTGCACTCATTCTTCTAATGACTAATCTCTTTAAGGCTCAACTCAAATGGCTATTAAAACAAACAAACAAACAAACAAACAAACTGGCCAGTTCTCAGGCTGTTTCCCCTCATCCTCTCTGGCATTTGCTGCATTAAAATCTGGATGCTGTTTTCTTTTTCTCTGCCAGGCATTAGCTGTCTTACAGCAAGGGTGGTGTCTTCCCCATCTCTGTGCAGTGAATGGAGTACATTGCCACAGTCTAGGTGTCAGTGAATGCTGAATGCTGTCTTCTTGAAGACCAATTTATGGAAAGCCCCCAAGAAAAACAAGTATTTTATGCTCAGTGTTAAGATTTTCCCAGATTTAATTCAGGTATGTGTTTAGAAAAAAAAATATCAGAAACCATGACATGGAGAAGGGTTATAAATTATTTAAGCAAAGTCAAAGGATACTGAACATCCCTGATAAGTCATCAATCCTAATTTAATAGGAGGGAGAGAAGTTTCCCATTTCAAATGCTGCCTTTATGGTTTTGAGGGGAACACCGTATTGACCAATTGTTCATGCCCAACATTTTTTCCCTCCCCTTTTTCATCTGCGAACAACAATCTCATTGATGTTGGGAGATGTTCGTGGACGTTGAAAGCATTTCACTTTGTTGTTTAAAGAAGCCTTTGTCCTGAAGGCATGAGCTTATTCTTTCACACGAGGTGGAAAGGCGAACGAGAAAGCCTCCTTCTGTCCTTGGGTTCACATTGTAGGAGCTCTTTCTTGCGGCAATAAAAGCCTTTGGAAGGGGACCTTTCATTATAAGGCCTTCATGTTAAGTACGGCACATGGGGATGGAAGCTAAATCCCAATTTACCCTGCTGCATTCCCCAAGATTTGTTCCCTTGCAGTATCTGCACTCTGTGCAAGCTCCACCAGGCCATTGCAGACCAAGCAGAGGATTTGAATATTAATGCCATTCAGCTTTCCTTGTGAGATACTGCCTGCAAGCCCATACACGAACCAGAGAATAAAGAGAATAAAGTGGAGTCAGGAAGACAGCACAAATCATGTCCAACTGTCCAACTCTCTATGAGAGTGTGGAGAATGCTTTCTGGAGGGATGTGTTCATGGCATAATAAAAGCTTGTCGTTTAGGAGACAAAATAAAATCAGCTTCCCATGTAGTCAGATACATTCTTGATGAGATTCTGGTTCTCACAAAAGAATGTCGCAGATTCCTTCCACTCACATGAAACATCGAAATGTTGATCTGGAGAAACAAAGAAATGGAAAAAGAAAAATGAGTTTGTTGTCAAATTGAAATACCAATTTTTGTATTGCTGGCTGCTGTGTCTGTAATTCTCATCTGCCACTTCATAGTGTGTGTGCGTGTGTGTGTGTGTGTGTGTGTGTGTGTGTGTGTGTGATTTTTCCCCTCCAAACCTGCAAAACATTGCAAAACTGGATTTAAATATTTCAGGCAGACTGCACCATGCATTTGCATTCCTCTGACTCATTCAGAGAAAAGACATCTGAGCAGAAATACTGCAGATAAAAAAGAAACCATTAATCCAAGGAAGATTACTGGCGTAGAATCTTTATCCTGTACCCTTCCTGAACCGAGACAAAGATCTCACTATGTACATCCCTCTGGCTTAGCTTCAGATAGTAAGCAATATAGCAGTGTAGACATGGTCTCCTTTAAAGGCGCACTGCCTGTCTGAGTGCAGAAGCATCCCACTTCTGCTAGTCTTGCCGTCTTTCCTGGGGCCTTCTGTTCTTCTGTTTATTCCTTTCCCAGTGTCTTTCTGAGGTCTTTGCCAATGTGCTTGGACTGACTCATTAAAAGACCTTTACAAGAAGTCCAAAGGAATACTAGGTGCCCTAGATTAAATGTGAAGATGTGCTACATGTTCTGGAGTAAGCGTAGGTAGGTTCTAAGCACACCTGAACTGCAGTCAGTCTCAGTGCAATGCAGGAATTATTGCACTCCAGGTATAACCTCAGTTTTGTCTGTAAAATGGGC
This sequence comes from Meriones unguiculatus, assembly GCF_030254825.1. Taxonomy (NCBI): domain Eukaryota; kingdom Metazoa; phylum Chordata; class Mammalia; order Rodentia; family Muridae; genus Meriones; species Meriones unguiculatus. The sequence continues at coordinate 44,201,011 of NC_083351.1, forward strand.
GCATGCTGAATCTTTATACTTTACTTCACACAGACCAATTGTCATAGTTATTTTTCCTGTTGCTGGGGTAAAATGCTCTGGCAACCACAACTTAAAGGAAAAGGGCTTATCTGAACTCACAGTTTTAGGGGTTATAGCCCATCATGATAAGGAAGTCATAGCAGCAGGAGCAAGAAACAGCTGGCCACACTGCCTCTATATTCAGGAAGATAAATGCTGGTGTTTGTCTGCTCTGTCTGTCTGCCTCTGTCTTCTGTCTAGACAGGGTCTCATTGAATAGCCGTGGCTGGCCTGCAGCTCTCCAGGAAGACCAGGATTGGCCTTGAACTCACACAGAACTACCTCTTCTCCCTCTGGAGTGGTGGAATGATTAAGGGAGTCTACCATCACACCTGGCACTTTGTTCTTTTTATGCCATCTAGGAAACAAGCCCATGAAATGGTGACAGCCGTTTTCAGTGTGGGTCTTCCTCTCTCAGCGAACTCAGTTAGCAAAATCCCTCCTGAAGGAATACCTAGGTGATGCCAAATCTTACTGCGTTGACAGCACTAACCGCCATTCACAGATCTGGAGTTCATTTTAGAAAGCTTTAGATAAACAAAGCAACAACAAAAACTTGAAGTTTGTAATCATGCAAGTCTTTCACTTGCTTGGTTGGAGTTATCCCGAGATATTATATACATAATTTGAATGTTTATTTATTTATTTATTATTATTAGTTACATGTTATTAACTTTGTATCCCAGCTGTGTCCTGCTCCCTCATTCCCTCCCAATCCCATCCTCCCTCCTTCATCTCCTCCCTGCCCCTTTCCAAGTCCATTGATAGGGAAGGACCTCCTCCCCTTTCATCTGACCATGTTTTATCAGGTATCATGTTTTATCTTTTATCAGGACTGGCTGCAAAGTCCTCCTCTGTGACCTAGCAGGGGATATTTTATATTATTAAAGGCTATTGTGAAAGGTTTTGTTTTTCTGATTCTTCCTCTAGCTTTTTTGTTATTTGTATATAGAAGGGCTACTGATTTTTGTGAGTTAATTTTATATCCAGCTACATTGCTGAAAAAGCCTATTAGCTGTAGAAGCATCTGGTGGAATTTTTTAAGTCACTTATGGATACTATCATATCATCTGTAAATAAAGATACTTTAAATTCTTAAAAAAAAAGAGAGAGAGCTTTAGATAATACAAACATCCAGTCATTAGTATTTAAAGAATAATGTTTAAAAGCAAGTCAAATATAACATTAAATAATTTTGAGGGGGCATTATCTCTGATTACTAAAGACATCTAAATTTGCTTTTGAGATGAATACTCTGTAGGCCTTACCCTTACCTTCTGGGAAACAGCTGCCGTACTGTGCCAGTTTTCAGAAGTGACCTCATTGACGTCCTGCAACCATTACATCATTGAAGTGTTAGCTGTCAGCATTCCCATTTTGTAGACCAAGCAATTAAGGTTTGAAGATCTCAAGAAAATTGTCCAAAGATAAACAGGGTTTGAACTCAGGTATGAGCCTAGATTATAAATTCCTTCCAACATGTTTTCAGTTCTTACAGTGTCTACAGGGACAGTCATGTTACATTTCCACTTTGATGTATCCCCCTTTAAATATTTCTAGTCCACATGCATGGAAATATTCACAGGTATAAATGTTTACATGAAGCATTCTAATAATCAGCTTCAGGACTGACAATCCCTAATGTCATTTCCTAATGAAATGTCCATTCTTTAAGTCAAGCTCAAGTCCTCTTCTTCTTGCCAACAACCACGTACTGGTCTTCTCTCTACATACAAAGTCATATTCTTGCTGCAAGGATCCCATGGCTCAGGGAATGCCAAGTCTGAACTTCCCATGGAGAAGTAACTCTTGTCGGAAGTATCTCTGGCACTTCAGTTATCTCCCTTGTATATCGGAAAGGTGTTAGCATGTGAGATGGGCCCGGACCCGCAGACACCGCAAGCTTTCCACAAAGGAAAGGGATGATGCTGATAAACATGATGATTATTTAAAGAAAGGATTGACAAAACAATGGCCACTCAGTAACATGCTAAGTTTTGTGGGCTGTATGATCTCTATCATTGACTGTAGATCTCCACCATTGTAGTGAAGTATAGCTAAAGACAGTAGTAAGTGAAAGAACTTTGCAATAAAAAGACAGCGTTTATTCACCCTGGATTTCAAAGTAGATGATCCAAGTATAGTTTTAACTTGAAAAGATGTTTTATCTTACGGGTATGGATACTTGGTTGCATATGTCTGGGCCCCACATGCATAGCTCCTATCCACAGAGGACAGAAGAGGATGGTGGACCCTCTGAAACTGGAGCTACAGAGGATTATGAGCTGCCATGTGGGTGCTGGGAACTGAACTTTGGTTCTCGGGAAGAACAGCCAGTGGCCTTAACTGCGGAGTCATCTTTCCATCCCTGACTAAAGTATCAGGAATGAGAGTTAGAAGCAATTTGTCTTATTTTTATTTCAGTGACCCCCTTTAACCCGAGAGCAAGAGAACTCAGGAAATACATAATTGACTTCTGTGAGCACTGTCCCATTGTAAGAATATCGGAAAATACAGTGTAGAATGATGATGGTGATGATGATGATGAGATGGTGGTGATGGCAGTGATGGTAATTAAAATAAGAATGCTTATTCACAAACATGTAAAATTGACATAAGTAATTCTGTCTCCAGCGATAATTGGAATTAAAACTCTTCTCTGACCACTGTGCCTGCTGAGTTGGCAATCATTACCAGCTACTTTTAAAATAACTGATTTCCATGTTGCCACAATAGCAAAACCCACTGCGAGCAATGAACTTACTGAAGCCCAGTGCATGAGCTTCCTTTCTGGAGATATGTGTCCCTACAACCTCATCTTCCTATACTTTGCAGTGAGTTATGACATTAAGTTGCAGGAAATGATTTAGTCATCAATTGCATCAATTGCTCAATTCAAAGATTCAGAAACTGAAAGTTCTTCTTTGAGTGGTGAGCATGTGGGCTGCACTTAGATGGAAAACCTCCACAATTTAAGGAGGTTTTGTGGTTTCTACCAGTTCAGGCACCAGCAGGCTAGGTGGGACCCCTGCTTTCATATTTGCTCCAGCCAAGTCTTCCAACACATGCCGTTATTTGGCTAAAGAGAATTTACCTTTTTTGTTTGTTTGTTTCCTGGGAGAAATCTCTTAGTCTGGTTTTGGTTTTAAACTGCCTGGTAAGGAATTTTCTTGAGTCTTCTTTCTAACCACTTCTGAGTAGGAAATGGAGGGTCAGCATTAAAACTTTAGGTGAAGGAAAGTTATGCCAATTAGAACTAGGCTGTGATTCTTTGTTGATTTAAACCAACCTGAAAGAAAGGTCTGTGTAAAGTCTTGTTTCTCATGTAATTTTAATGCCATGAGCCATGATGGGTCCTCTCAACCTCATAATATTTAAATGACCCATTCAGAATGATTTGATTTCAGTCTGAGGCTAGAGATCACAGTAATAATCTTTCTCAGTATGAAACACTTATTTACAGGGTAGTCTTTGCCATTTTTAATTGCACTTTCCTCTCATGCCCTTATTAATTATCTTGCTAGTTCCTCTTAGGTCTTGTCACAATGCCAAACTTTGAAACAGAAAGGTTTATTTTTTTTTCCAAAAGCATTGAAAGATAGGACTGGTTTTACAGCTTGCTGTTTTGATTCTTAAAGGGTCACATTGTCGGAAGGCAAAGGGTGCTTTGTGGAAATCAGATTGCTCCCTGGACTGTCCATTGGCAATACACTCTCCGGTGTTATTTATACAAGGCATCCCTGGACGCTTCACAAGTCAGAGTGTTCTGTGAATGTAGTGGAACCATAGTTTCTAATTATGAGGTTCCTTTGCTTGATGATGCCCAGTGGTCCCAAGCGCTTGTGTGATTAAATGCAATTTCTTCTAATGTGACCTCAGTCTTAACTCTGTCTCACTTTACTTTCTTCTCCTTAGGATCAAGTCTCTTTAGGGTGCCCATCTGGGCATCAACTTCTGTCTCAGTATTAATATCATTCTTCAATTTGGAGTATCCTGCTTATATTTGTTGACATTCTACATACAATATTTCAAAACTCATCAAGTTTTTTATGTCTAATGGAACAGTAAAAAATGAACTTGATTTTGGCAAGAGAGCACAAGAGAGCCTTCTTCAGTGTTATTCTTTTCATGTACCTGCCTCCCAAGTACTGGGGTTGAAGGCATGTGCTACCACACCAGCTGCATTTTTTTCTCTCAAGGCTCACAACTTGTCTGGGTGCTCTTAAGGACAAGATGGCACCTGTTTTTTTTTTTTTTTTTTTTTTTTTTTTTTTTTTTTTTTTTTTTCAGCTACTCAGTTCTTTGACAGTGTGTTGTGTGTAGTAGATTTCTACTTAGGCTGGCTGAACTCAGTTGTGACAAAATGTTCCAGATCAGTTCTTGAAGGTCTTTTCTGAAAAGGGTTGGTAGTGAAGAAACTCTTGAAAAAACAAGTCTCATTATTCTACTTTGGTGGTGAATACTTCAGGGAACTAGGGAAGATGTTAAAACAAACACAACAACAACAACAAAGCTGATACAAACAGCTATTTAGAAAAATTCCTCTCCTTAGTTTTAGATGACAGGTATGTAGAAAAATGAAAGCATCTTTGATAGTGCACACAACAGAGTTCACAATGGCCAGGAAGTAACATGAGCTGGATACTGAGAAAGAGCTCAACCTGTCTGTAAATGATGGATGGCTTTGAAGTTGGTATCTGTATGTTTCTGAGGTTGGCTCCAGCCTTCCTAGGTGAAAGGAAATCTTTTGCAACCTGTGTGAGGGATGAGAGTTGCCCAGAAAGCCTACCTTTGTGTTTTGCTTTTAAAGGACTTCTTCCAAGCCTTACCTTTCTCCAGCATGTAGGGCAGTTGAATGTTTCTGACTAAATTATCTCTGTGGGCATCCCCAGCTTCTTAGGAGGTCAGCATGTCTGAGAGCATTGGCTTAGAGGATGCTTGAAACAAGCATGGGTACTCTGAGGGCAGTCAAAAAGCTCAGAAGGCTGTCAAGCCTCTGTGTGTGACACACACGCGTTCATGTGTGACTGTGTCACTCACTTGGACTGTTTCTCTAGCAACCTGTTTTTCTCTCTCACGCTGATTATCCGCACAGATTTAATATGTAATAGGATGCATACTATGTTGCCCTCAGAAGCTTTTAAAGGAAACAGTGTTTCTTTCATGTGAATCAGCATCTTATTGAGGCATAAAAGAAAGGACCTTTCAGAGAAGCTGATGAAATGGTAGATTATTATTATTCTTATTTAATGTAATGAAGTTTTCTGCAGTATCCTGAGCTCAAATCATCAGCCAGGCAGCTTTCCTTTGTGTGTGTGTGTGTGTGTGTGTGTGTGTGTGTGTGTGTGTTTTGGAGTGTCCTTCATAGTTGGACATTAATAATCAGCCTGGCCATTGATCTTGGCAGACACAGAGCATCTTTCCAGATATGCTGACTGCTGTGTTTAATGTAATTTTAGTTTTGTTCTAACTGCAGAGAGGAAAAATGGACCACTACATATATGTCAGATTTATCTGCTTTTGACATTTGGGCATTTTTTGGACTCTTTCTTTTCGTAGCCACCCCTCCATGCAAATTCTTGTCCACCATCAAAGATTTAAACATGCCATTCTGTTTGCTGGATTCTGTGCTAAGAACTGGAAAGTAAAAGACATCCTAGGACACAAGTGAAGAACAACATCCAAGAAAGAAAGAAAGAAAATGCTTCAGACAGTCCTGGGATGGCTGTCCTTTTAGAGCCACAGCCTCATGCAAACCTTCTTTCCTTCTTTATAACCCTACAGCCCCAAAGACCTTTGTGTGCCTTTGAGGTCAGCTCACAGATATGGCCTGGGGACACGCTCGTCTCTATCTTTATTGTACCTACAAGAGTTGGAAGTGCATAGGGCTCTTTATAATTTTCTCCTTTTCTCTTTTGATTAGCATCCACACAAATGGCCTCAGCTCATCGCTTTAAACTAACTAATCCGGCTTGTTAAGGAGATTGTCATCCACAAGTTGTTATTCTCAGGCTTCTAACGGAAGAGAGTCCCAGCCAAAGCAGGACAGGCTTGGGAGAAAGGTTATATAATATAATATGTTCTTCAGGCGCCAAAGAAGAGGGAGACAATGGTGGCTCCAAGGACCCCTTCTCAAGTGCTACTTCACCGGCTTACATGGTTCTGGCTATTCTAGTCCATGAAAAGGGAGATCCAATCATTGCTCTCTGGCAACTATTCTCCTCATCTCTTTGGCTGTCATATGTATTTAACAGTAGTGCCCTCAAGGACAATGGGGTGGGGAAGCGTGCTCAGGGGGGCTTCAGCCTGTGGTTTTTCATTTTGCATTGCTGGCATGGCTAAGAATGGTCGTCTTTGTTTCCATTTTGAGTCATGACTGAATTCTTACATGTTGTCTGATCTTCAAACTCAAAGACCCAAGGGACCAGGCAGCTGTGAATCAACCCTGTGTGTCAGTGTGTGTGTGTGTGTGTATTTGCTGGCAGGTACTGAGGCAAAGAAGGCAGTATACTTTTCCTTATTTCTCTGAATCAATAGGGATTTGGAGAAAAGACTTTAATAAAATAGAATTGTGACTGATTATTTCCCCCATTCTTTCTACTGCTGTAAAATCAGGAGGCTTTGAATGAGAAAAAAAAAAAACTAATGGAAAAAAAAAAACCAACACACCCCACCTAGTCCCTTTCTGATAGAGTCCTGTGGGTTTACACCCAAACCTTTGGTTTGGTGCCTCCATACCAACCTCTTCCTTGATATTGGGTGTCCTTTCTGACTGTGGAGTGTAAAGAAATCTTCCACATGTGTTTACTCATCACACTTGCTTATCTGTTGTTTACCTTCCACGTTATGATTTGGAAATCCGACATCATGTATTTTCCCCCAGGCTGGATGTTTTATCCTGCTCTGTTAAGTCATCTTGATGTATGGCCACAAAATAGAAGCAACTGCTACTTTTACTATGGCTCCATATCTTTATTACAAAGTACGTCTCATGCATCTTAATTCCTCATAGTTTCCCTGGCTGCCATTCTCTGATCTTCTCCATTCCAACCCCCCTTTTACTCCTGAAGAAGGCATATTGTAATTGCGTGATGGTTGAGTCCCAGTGGCTAGAGAGGTTCTAGATAGCATAATAAATATGCAGCACATTATCTCCCGGGATGTATGCCTGTGTCTTTAATCACAGCTGGAATGCAAAATCAGACTCCACCTCTACCTCCATCATGCTGAGAGAGGGGAGGGAGGGAGGGAGAGAGAGAGAGAGAGAGAGAGAGAGAGAGAGAGAGAGAGAGAGAGAGAGAGAGAGAAAGCGCCTGCTAGACAGCTCGAAAGAGATTGCAGCTCAGATGTCCTGAAAAACAGCAAATCCCTCAGACCTGGCAGATTCCGTTACCATGAGAACTGCAGATATTTCCATTGTGATGGTTTGCTCCAGCAGCCATCTGTTACACCCATTTGATTAGGAAGTACGTTCAGCTTGTATGGGATTTTCATCACACCTTATCCCAGGGCAGTATACAGAGGCGCTTGCTTTTTTATATGCTAAACTCCAAGGCTTCAAAGTACTGTAATTTACCAAGGCAGAGGGCATTTAATGAGATGGTTTGAGAAGGTCACTAAAGACCAAAGCTTCTAGAAGAAATACACAAAAGAGATGAAGAAGAGGATTAGACTACATAACAGAAACACAACGAAATCGGGAAATTAACCACATTTAGCAATTCTTTCTCTCAGCAGAGAGAAGAAAACTGTAGACCTTGTATCCTGGAGGGGGAAGATGTAGTCATGGAATGCCTGCCGAGAGAGAGAGAGAGAGAGAGAGAGAGAGAGAGAGAGAGAGAGAGAGAGAGAGAGAGAGAGAGTCATTCTCCCCCAGGTCTCAAGGACAGTAACAAGAAAGGGAAAGAAGGGGATGCCTCAAACCTATCTCAACTGATGAGATGAACCAAGTGTATAAAGATTACATTAGCTCTAAAAATTTTATGATGCTATCTAACTTATCCATAGACACAGAACGACCTTAAAAGTTACTTGAAGCAGTGCTGTAATTTACAGATTTAAACCAGTTATTTGAACTAGTTGCCCCTCTGTGTATTTTTGTGGGTGAGGAAATGCTGATGGTACATCATCTAGACATAAAAATAGGAATTTCCTTCAATTAAGACTCTCCAAATATCCATCCCAGGTGGTAGGTATTCTATGTCCAGGCTCCAAGAGGGCTGGCCTGGTCCAAGAGGAACTGCTGAGAGTGTCTTAAATGGACTAGAGTTCCTGCAAATGTGAGAAGCCAATTAAATGCGTATACATGGATATTGCTGCACAGGGGCCCTTGACAGGGCCTCTTCTTGTTTCCCAGCTTGCATTTTTTAGGTTTGACTCAGATAATGTATCACTCAGGTTGGGTGAGAACAGCCAAAATGTCCAAATTTACTCAGTTTGCAAGTCCCGTTATGCCATTTTCTTTTTGTCTGTTGCTTTGGATGACTCTTTCTGAGTTGTGGGAGTCAGAGAGCAGGGGGAGCATGCTCCCTACACGATAGTGAGAGGGGCTTGAGGACCTTTTTCCACCCTTATTTCCTATCAGGTTGTTACCTGGGGAGACTAGGTTGCTCGTAGAAACTGGAGATCTCATACTCTGCTTGAATGCCTGAAAGATGTTTGGGGTGAGAGAGAAAAAGGCAGCCATGATGCTTGTTAAAGACCTGACAAAGACTTTATTTAACAAGGGGCATGGTAGGAAGTAGAGGCCCAAATACAATGTGGTTTCATGGGTAGCAGGATAGAGACTGGGACTCAGCTCAGCTATGTTTCCACTTCCAACAAGGACTCAGGAATTTATACCCAAGGCTCAGGGTACAGGCCAGTGGATAGGAAGCTGTAAAAAAAAAAAAAAAAAAAAAAAACAAACCAGGAAGGATGCTTGATAGATTGACTCAACTGAAGTTTTGCGTTTTGCGTAAGGCAGATTAAAGAGATGACACAAATGGTGGCCAGAACCATTAGCCTGGATGATTCTACTGAGGATTCAACGGTACACTTAGTCAAGACAGTCAGGAGTTGCCCTCCGGTTTAGAGTTCTTTATTAAATCTTTATAAAATCAGCATCCGGGAGTAAGAAAACCAAACATCACAATGAAATATGGTTTATTTCTTTTCTTTCTTTTCTTTTTCTTTTTCTTTTTTCTTTTTTTTTTTACGAAAATGTGCTAGATACTTCTCTTCTGTCGTGAGAGAGCTCTAGGCTCTTAGGGGAGGACCTACGTGTTTCTTGAAGAGGAAACTGGCTATACCAGGCAACACAAGGAGTCTCCCATCAGTCAGGGTATCTCCCATCAGTCAGGAGTTAGGAAGTCAGCTGGCCTTCCTTCTCCATCCTAGAGCCTCCGTCTGCAAAACCCACAGCAGTGTTGACTTTCCCAAGCCCTTATTCCTGCACCCTGGAGACCAGCCTTTCTCCAAGGCCTCGGAAGCAGGGGTCTGGGTTTATGAACACAGTGTTTGTCTTGAGAGGTAGCAGATGCACAGAGGGCTTACATCGTAACAATAAATACCATTCAGGTTTCCCATGGGACCCTGGCACAGTGGTGTCTTTGTTTAAGGAAATGTGGACTGAAAGGCCTTCTCCTGGTGTCCCCTCCCCCACCTCAGGTCGCCTCAGCAGCCAGGATGTCAACCACCTTGAGAAGGCAAAGGTTAAGCACCTAGAGGGGGAAATCGTTCAACACACTAAAAAGAAAGAAAAGCAAATGTGAAAGAGGTGGGGCTATGAACTTCTGGGGAAGGGGGCAAATTTTAGTTGAGACCAGAAGAAAAACAGCCTTTGGAGGAGAGAGCTAGCTAGAAATATTCTCCTCTGAGCTGGAATGTTAACAGTGGCACCTTCTGACTTAATGTGGCATCTTTCTTCATCGTTATCAATCTCATGAGAGATTTCCTGCCATCTGTACCATCGCTGCTTCAGGCTTCCATATGAAAGTCCAATCTGGCAGCATAAATACTGGCTAATGAAGAGTAGGTGTCTGACTGACTGGAAGAGAAGCAATCCTCTGTCAATGATGGAACAGAATTCATTCATTAAAAAAAACACCCTACATTTATACAAGCCATTCAGGAAGAAATTTCTTTACTCTCCTTTTGTCCCCCTCCCTACTCTCTTTCATCCACCTTCCTCATTTTCTTTCTGTGTCATCCTCTGTTAATAGAGTTCATGACAAAGTCAGCATAAAAATGGTCTTTGCCTAAAATGTTATACCTTGGAGATTAAAAATAGGGATGTGATTTGGACTTGCTGACATGTGGTGGGCTATTTTTCCCCCTTCTTTCAGTGGGAAAGCTGTAACTACATAGATTAGCAAAACCTGTGCAGGGATGGATGTAAAACAGATTTATCTTGGTGTCAGCTTTATCTGATCCATTTGGTCTTGCAGAGTTTGGATGGCTTCCTTTGTTACAATAACCAGCATTCAAACATCTATATCCTTGGGGTATTAAATGTCAGCCTCCTGATGTACCAGTCAAGGAGAGATGGTTGACAGTCTGTGAGCTAGAGGAGCACTGTGTGTAGGGGGAGACATTCCTGGTCCACCTAGGCTGGCTCCCGGTATGACCTCCAGGAACTCCTCACACCTCCCGGCATCACAGTAGCACAGGGGAAGGGTGCTGAAGCTTGCCATGACCATTAATATCCCTTTGCAAAGAATTCAAAAAGATTTCCTGTCACTGACAAGGACAGATTTGTTAGAGGTCTCTCAAGGAAATGGACAATAGCTAATTAATTGAGCTCTCCATGACTTTCTGTCCTGTCGTTTTTCATTTATCTGCTCTAGTTTCTTACCTCACAGGTCTAGCCTCTCCTTTCTTTTTCTTTCTTTCTCTCTTTCTCTCTTTCTCTCTTTCTCTCTTTCTCTCTTTCTCTCTTTCTCTCTTTCTTTCTTTCTTTCTTTCTTTCTTTCTTTCTTTCTTTCTTTCCTTCTTTCCTTCCTTTTTTCATTTCTCCCCACTTCCTCTATCTACCTCTTTTACTATTATTTCTGTCATTCTTCTTTTCTTCTTGTCTTATTTCTTATTCTCTTCTGTTTCTTTTATAAAATCTATCTTTTAAAAAATTTAAAATATCTCAGGTAGCCCAAGCTGGCCTCAGTGTGGTGCAGAATAACTTTGAACTCCTCATCCTCCTGCCTCTGTTTCTGAAGTGCTATGATTACAGGTGTGAGGTTGAACCTAGAGCCTTGTGGGTGCTAGGCAAGCACTCCACCAACTGAGCTATTTCCCAGCCTACCACACATTCTTTTTAACCAAAACCCAAAACTGTAATCCTTCCTTTGAGATGCTAATTTATATATCAAGGACAAGCAGGAAATTTCTGAGCCTCCCTACAACCTTAAAAGATGACAGTCCTCAGACTCAGAGAAAATATACTAATATTGTCACCCTGTTCATAAGACTTTGGTGTCTGGTTGGCTGTTTCTGACCACAGACTACAACTGAGTCTACAGAACATACTGTAACAAAGCTGTGTTTCCTCTACTCAGAGAGTTAAACTCCTTGAAGACAGAGGGCCTCGCTCATGTTTTTCTGGGCAACTCCTGAATGAAAGAAAGAGCTATGTAAGTGGGAACATGAGAGGCAACAAATGGGCAGCTAAAGGAATGAATAAATACAAGGGAATGACTTGATTTTTATTTTTATATTTTATTATTATTATTAATTACACTTTATTCACTTTGTATCCCCCATAAGCCCCCCCTCCTCCCCTACCAATCCCACCCTTCCTCCCTCTTCTTCATGCATGCCCCTCCCCAAGTCTACTGATAGGGGAGGTCCTCCTCTCCTTCCTTCTGATCTTAGTCTATCAGATCTCATCAGGAATGGCTGCATCATCATCTTCTGTGGCCTGGTAAGGCTGCTTCCCCCTCAGGGGAGGTGATCAAAGAGCAGGCCAGTCAGATTATGTCAGAGGAAGGTATACTCTTTTGTGTTTGGGTGAAAGGTTCCCTCTTCCCATTACAATGGAACCCACTTGGACACTAAACTGCCATGGGCTACATCTGTGCAGGGGTTCTAGGTTATCTCCATGCATGGTACTTGGTTGGAGTATGAGTCTCTGGGGAGACCCCTGTGTTCAAATTTTCTGGTTCGGTTGCTCTCCTTGTGGAGTTCCTGTCCTCTCCAGATCTTATTATTTCCTACTTCTTACATAAGATTCCATGTACTCTGCCCAACAGTTGGCCATAAGTCTCAGCATCTGCTTTGATAGTCTGCAGGGCAGAGCCTTTCAGAGACCCCCTTTCAAGGTTCCTGACTTGTTTCCTGCTTTCTTCTTTTTCTGATGTCCATCCTCTTTGCCTTTCAGGATGGGGATTGAGCATTTTAGTCAGGGTCCTCTCTCTTGATTAGTTTCTTTAGATGTACAGATTTTAGTAGGTTTATCCTATATTATATGTCTATATGAGTGAGTATATACTGTGTGTGTCTTTCTGCTTCTGGGACAGGTGACTCAAGACGATCCTTTCCAGGTCCCACCATTTATCTGCAAATTTCATGATTTCCTTATTTTTCATTGCTGAGTAATATTCCGTTGTGTAGATGTACTACAATTTCTGCATCCATTCTTCAGTTGAGGGGCATCTGGGCTGTTTCCAGCTTCTGGCTCTTACAAATAAAGCTGCTACAAACACGTTTGGGCAAATGTCCTTATTGTGTACTTGGGACCTCATGAAACTGAAAAACTTCTGTAAAGCAAATGACACTGTCATCAAAACAAAACGACTACCTACAGATTGGGGAAGAATCTTCACTAACCCTTTATCAGACAGAGGACTAATATACAGTATATATAAAGAACTAAAGAAGTTGAAAAGCAGCAAACCAAGTAATCCAATTAAAAAATGGGGAACAGAGCTAAACAGAGAATTCTCTGTAGAGAAATATAGAATGGCAGAGAAACACTTAAAGAAATGCTCAACCTCATTAGCCATCAGGGAAATGCAAATCAAAAGAACCCTGAGATTTCACCTCACACCCATCAGAATGGCCAAGATGAAAAACTCAAGAGACAACACATACTGGAGAGGTTGTGGAGAAAGGGGAACCCTCCTCCACTGCTGGTAGGAATGTAAACTTGTTCAACCACTCTGGAAATCAATCTGGCACTTTCTCAGACAACTAGGAATAGCACTTCCTCAAGACCCAGCCATACCACTCCTAGGCATATATCCAAGTTTATTAATAAGCAGCATGAGATTTTAGTTTTGAATTGGCACTGATATGGCATTTCAAGTGTCTGTATCTTAGAATAAAAATCCTCCATCCACAGCACCTAAGTTTTCAGCCTTAACCATGACACTAGATTCCTCATATGTAAATGATCTAGTGAGTTGGGGTACCACTAATCGATATGGCTGGGAGCTTTCCTTAAAATTCTATGTACTCATTAAAAAACTAAGGTAAAATCTGAGTGGCAAGCACAAAAACTGTTCTAGCTCTAGCAGAAAACCATTCCAGCTATTAACTAGTGAGTCTAAGGGAAAGGTAGACTCTTACCTGGTCTAACTGCACTCCAGCTTAATTCCTTTAAATACAAGGGTTTTTTTTTTCTGTTCTTTTTCTTTTTTATTGATTTATTATTTGTTACAATCTATTCACTTTGTATCCTGGCTGTAGCCCCCTCCCTTATCTCCTCCCAGTTCCATCCTTCCTCCGTCTTCCCCTCTCCATGCTCCTCCACTGATAGGGGAGGTACTCTTCCCCTTCTGTCTAACCCTAGCCTATCAGTTCTCGCCAGGACTGACTGCATCTTCTTCCTCTGTGGCCTGACAAGGCTTCCCCAACTGGGGGGAAGTGATCAAAGAGCTGGCCACTGAGTCCACGTCAGAGACATCCCCTGCTGCCCTTACTAGGGAACCCCCTTGGAAACTGAGCTGCCTATGGTCTACATCTGAGCAGAGGATCTAGGTCCTCTCCACGCATAGTCTTTGATTGGCGCATCTGTCCTTGCAGGTCCACCTGGGCCCAGTAAATCCAAGTTTTTATTTTAGATTTTTGTGGTGACTGTAATTAAACCCTCAGACACCATAATTTTAAGATACGTTTTTCAGTGCTCAGAAATACATGTTTCTAACCTGTTGTGGATCTTTGAGATGTTAATTGTTGGCTGTTCTCAGTGTTGTCCCCATTCCTTCTCAGTAGCCTGAGAGTTTTCGGACTATGCTATTATTATAGTAATTTTAATGATTAGCTATTTGCTTTCACAAGCTCTCCACTCCCCATTGGTTAAGTTGGATTTTTAATTATGAAATTCCCACCACAGGGAACCCCTGAAAGACTACCCATCAGGGTATTGAAGGAGACGCCGAGACTCATAGCCAAACTTTGGGCAGAGTGCAAGGAACCTTATGGAAGGAGGAGATAGAAAGACTTGGAGGGGACAGGAGCTCCACAAGGAGGCCAAAAAAAGCCAAAAAACCTGGGCCCAGGGGGCCTTCAGAGACCAATACTCCAACCAAGAACCATGCATGGAGAGAACCTAGACCCCCTGCTCAGATGAAGCCCATAGGCTGCTCAGTTTCCAAGTGAGTTCCCTAGTAAGGGAGCAGGGACTGTCTCTGACATGAACTCGGTGGCTGTCTTTTTGATCACCTCTCCTTGGGGTGGGGGGGTGCAGCCTTGCCAGGCCACAAAGGAAGATGGTGCAGCCAGCCTTGATAGACCTGATAGGCTAGGGTCAGATAGAAGGGAGGAGGCCCTCTCCTATCAGTGGACTAGGGAGAGAAGAGGGAGGGTGGATGGAACTAGGAGGAAACAAGGAGGTTACAGCCAAGATACAAAGCAAATAAATTGTAATAGATAATAATAATAATTAATTAATTAAAAAATAAATTTCCGCTGTATAGCATACTTACATTTATTGCTACATCTTTCCCTTGCTTCTGCTTTTTGTTGCATTTATGTTTAAGTTATCAAATTTTAAAATATTCATGTTGCTTGCATTACACTTCTCTTTAGTGCTACTTTCTCCACGTATTAATCCCCACTATTTAACTTAAATAATTTACTTTCGCGTATGCATGTTTATATGTGTGGGTGTATGTGTGTGTCCAGGCGCTTCTGGGTATGTAGAGCAGAGGTCAACCTCATCATTCTTCAGGTGTCACATATCTTTTTGTTTGAGTCTCTCACACTAGCCTGGGCCTTGCCAATTAGGCTAGACTGTCTGGCGAGTGTCCTCAGAGGGGCCCAGCTGCCTCTGCCTCCTCAGTGCTGGGATTACAGTTGCATGCTCCTATACCCTCTCGGGTCCTTGCCCTTGCAAGGGAGGCACCCTACTGCTTGAACTATCTACCCAGCTCGAAGTCTAATTATTAGTCATCAGAACAATAATATTTATAGAGCTCACCTTAAGGAATGAGTGGATTCAAAGAAAAGGACGGGGAATGGTAAGTCACCGCAAGTACCCTACATCACAGAGGTCAAAGGCTTCGCTCTTGATTTCCTTGGCATGCCTCTCTTCTAAGTCATGGTTCGAAGTCATTTTTCTTCATACACTGATCCTCTCTCACTTTTCTTCTGAAACTACATTTTCATTTTATTGGATCTTTTCTCCAGGACTTTTAAAAATTATTAAACATGGAGTGTAATAACTAAAATCTTTGTCTAGATTTACTGTATGTCTGAAAGTGTCTGTTTTGACTTCCCTTCTGATCAACAGTTGGACTAGACCTAGGCTCTAAGTTGTAAACATTTTCCTCAAAAGTGTTTAGGAGACGAGAGGACTTGAGACAGGGTCTTATTGGATAGCTCAGGCTGACCTCAGATTTGTTATGCACTCTAGGCTGGCCTTGAATTCATGATAATCCCTGCCAGGTCTCACTTTTCTCAATGCATGGGTTTATAGGTATGAGCTTCCATACCTATCTTTATCTCAGGATTTGAATGATTTTTTTTTTCTCATTGCTGGTAAGAATTATGCTTTTTCATCTTGTTTTCTAGGTAACTTTCCTTTCTGATACCTTGTAGAATTTGAAATTTCATCAAAATTTATTCAGCTGTGTGTGGTTTCTGCTGGGGATGTAGCTCAATGCCAAAATACTTGTCTAGCAAATGTGAGGGCCTGGGTATTCAACCCCGAGCACTCTAAAAAAAAAACAACCATCCAGTCATGAGAAAATTTTATTAACTTTCCTTTATCCTGTCACAACTTTTCAACATAAACAATGGTCTCTGGACTTCGGTTGTTTCTCTGTACTGTTTTTTTTTTTTCCTGAATTAGTTTTTCATCTTTTAATATCTAATTTTTGTTCTTAAGACTTATATTGGATGAATAGAGACCCCTGGTCTTTTCTTCCAAAGTCTCGTAATTTCTATGTCTTTTTAATGAGAAATTTTCTCTATTTAGACATGGCAACTATACATTGTAATTACTTAATTACCTATTAAACTATAGTCATATCTTTAATTTTCAGATATTTTTTTTCCTTGTGCTTGGATTGCTTTGCTTCATAGCAGTGATGATTATCTTTTTATTCACCTATTTATTTTGATGTGCCTTCAATATCTTCTCAGATACCATTAAAAACACATTTTTGTGTGTATGTGTTTGTGTGTATGTACATAGAAGTGTACAAGTGTGCATGCACAGGTATGCATATTTGTGTGGCGGTTAACACTGAATACCTTTCTCAATTATCTTCCGCCTTAGTTTTTGGAACAAGCTCTTTCACTGCATGGGTGCTCTCTGATTCAGCCAAACTGGCTGGTCATACTAGTGTCAGAGACCTTTCTGTCTCCACCTTACCAGGGATTATGGACATGCTGAGTGTCAAACTTTTACATGGTTGCTGGGCTTGAATCACAGACGTTCATGCTCTAGGGCAAACATTTTACTAATTGAGCATCTCTCCATCCCTTAAGGATACATCTTAAAACACTAAGAATTTTATTTTCGGCTTCTTCCGATGTCATATTGAGTCCATTTAAAAAATGATGACGGTTGATTTCCTCGAATGTCTTACTATCCTAAATATAAATAAAGGAGTTATTTGGTCTATATAAATGGCTCACAGGATACCTTCTGTACTTTTAGGCTTCTCTCTTGATTGGAAAAATCTTACATAGGGTACTCAGAAGATGAACAAACACATGGCTCAATTTTCTCCTAGACTATGAACAAAGAAGAGGCCTCTTCCCACTGCCTCCAAAGCAATGTAATTGTATTATGGAGTATTTTAGTTACTTTCCCCCATACATAGCACTGACTCTTTCATCTTCCTCCTTCTAAGTTCCAGTAGAGACCATTACCTCAGGGATGGATCAAGAGCTTACAGGCCCTATCTCCAACACTATTTACCTTTCCAGTCCTATCTCCAGTATTACCAGAGAGAGCCTCATGCTTCATCTTGAGGCAAACAATGTTTCTGCTGATCATGCTAGGCTCTGTAAGCCTCGGAACACAGCAAGGAGCTGATTAATACTGTTATTCATATTGAAATTCTATAGTCTAACAACTTGATGATGACGAAGCCTCTGTATAGGCTGTTATACTCTTGGAATAAACTATTTTGAGAGTTTATTTTTAGACTGTGACTTTTTTCACCCTTATTCTTTTTTAAAGATGTATTTTTATTAATTTTTTGAAAATTTCATACAACATGTTTTGATCAGTTTTATCTCCCAGAACCATGTCCTTTCCATACCCAACTCTAACTTCCTGTCCTCCTCCTCTACCTCTTCCTCTTCTTTTTCTTTCTTGTCCTCCTCCTCCTTTTTCTCTTCTTCGTTCCTCCTCCTCCCCTTATTTTTTCCCTCTACCTTCTTTCTCTTCTTCCTTCTTTAGCTCAGTAATCCATCAACTCCAATTTGTCTGTCATATACTTCTGGGGTTGAACTGTCCTCTAGAGTCTGGTCAACATATTATTAGCCATGCCCTTGAAGAAAACTGACTCTAGCCCCAAGCTCCAGAAGTAACCAACTATCCTTAACTCCTCAGTTAGGGGCTGATGCTTGTGAACCACCTTCCTAGTCAAGGCTAGAGTATTGATGGCTTGATCTTGTAGAGATCTTGTGTTTACTACTATTCTTCGTAAATCTTATTCTAGTTACTTTATATTATAGGATTCCATCAGTATTTCTGGAGACATTTAGCTTCTCTTATACTTGGTTTTCACAGAAACCCTTTTTATTTTCTCCTTTGGTGTCAATGCATCCAAATGGCCTCAAAGGGAAGCGATGGACTTGCTGGGTAAATCAGCTAGCAATGAGAAGCACAGTAAAATGTCTGAGAGCATATGTACAGCAGTGGTGTATGTGTGATGAGTTTAGAATTTATTCCTTTCCTTTGGTCCAATAACAACATCCTTATTTCTTTGATTAACTGTACTCCTTTATTATTTAACCCAACTGCCCAGAAGCCTTTGCACTTTCTCTCTGAAACTTCTTTTTGACTTTTCTAGCTCACCTAAGGTCCGAGTTTCTGAAACCGCAGGACCACCTTCTGCCCGGGCCAGAGAGATGAGTGCATATGACAATTCGTAGCTTTTGCCTATTTTTTTTTAACTCTTTAACACATGGTAAGATCTCTTCAGAAATGAATCACGTGCCATTTCTCTGGTGTATTTATATAAGAGTACATACCTGTAGAGAAGGAAGAGGAGGGCTAAATGGGTGAAAGAGAATGGTTTACCAGCCTGGTAGCACAGGATTGCTGAACATTTGCTGATAAATTGGAAAAGTAAAAAACCATTCTCAAGAGGGGCAAGATGGCGGCGCCGGGAGGACTCTCATTCTGAGCAGCAGCACAGCAGGATCAGCACAGTGACCAGCAATCAGAACTCTCGGCCATAAAACACAGTCATTGTGTTTCCCAGGTGAGAGGATACCCCACGGTGGGGGATTCAATCAGCTTTTAACTCACCCGGCTAAACTGCGGAAGAGATCCTGGTTCCGCCAGACGCTTGGCTGCCGGCCGCCAGCCCCAGCCCCAGCCCAGAGCTACAAGCCAGTGTCTCTGGTCACGGTCCCAGACTGAACCGTGTGCACCACACTATCAGAGACTGGAATTTTCAGTCGAGAGATAACCCCAGGGTACAGGAAACGATTGGGACCGGCCTTAGGTCACCCAGACATCCCCTGGAAAAGACTCGGGCGGGTTCCACGGGCACCCCAGGAGCCAGCCCGGAGCCAGAGCCGGGGACCCAGGTTCCAGCACAGAGCCCTGCCTGCCTGCGCGCCTGATTCGCCCCCGGACATAGAAACGGCGGGTCTGATCTCAGAGCACTCAGCTCACCCCCAACCTGAAAAGGTCCCCGGAAAATTACCCAGCTTAGGGAGCCACTCAGGCTCCCAAAAGCCGCAAAGGCAGACACAGGCAGTTTCTGCGCACCAGACAGCTGGCAGAGACTGAGCCACCATCACACAGCTGTGCTCCAGGCACAGGCAGTTACTGCGGCCAGCCAGCTGGCGGACACTGAGCAGTGTGCACCAGGGCAAAAAAGACACTGGGAGTCCGTGTCTCCAGAGAATCCACGGGGAAGGAAGGAAACTACTGACCTAAATCACCCAATCCTTCCCTAGAAAAAGTCTAGCAGTCTAGTGGGGCCGAGGCGCCAGCACTCAGCTGTGCTCCAGACACAGGCACAAACAGTTGAGGCGCGCCTGATGTCCAACTGGGTCACAGCAGCTGATCATTAAATTTGCAACAAGAAACCCAGAAACAGGGCAGCTGCCCTCAGGACTTCCCTGGGTGAGAGGAGAACCCTCTCGACTAACAAAGACCACAGTTATCACTCAGGTCTATATCCCTGAGGTGAGCAACTCCTGAAAAAACACCAGCCATCCAGGGACTATACCCAAAAAGCTGAGAAGACATCCTTCAGGAAAAACCAGCTTTCTGCAAAGGGGATTCTCTCCACCACAGGATCCCTAGGAACCACCAGAAAATAACCCCAAACACCTAAGATAACACAATGGGTAGAGGTCAGCGTAAAAGCTCAAGCAACAAAAGACAGAGCAATACGGCATCTCCAGAACCCAGTTACCCAGGGGCAAGTAGCCCTGGATACCCCACCATAACTGAAATCCAAGAAGATGACCTAACAAGTATGCTCATGAAGATGATAACAGAGGAAACAAATAAGATTCGTAAAGACATAGAGGAAGATAAACTCAAACAGAATATTGCCATCCGTAAAGAAATAGAGGAAGCTGCAACCAAAAACCATTCTCAAAATGAGACTTGACTGTGCATGGCTTCTTTTCTAAAACTTTATTCAGGAATGTGTTAGAATTGTGCTATTGAAACCTAGATAAAAACCCAAGATTTTTTTTTAGCATTTTAAAATAGTCCATTAGTGCCTGAGGGGCTTAGGCTTGTAATACATAATTAGGCATTTTCAGTCAGTAAGCCTGAAATCACATATTCCTGGCAATCCAACATCTTTGTAATCTCGCTCTCTTTTTCCTTGCACAAGGAAGGCTGAAATATTAATTGCTGTATCAGCCACTTTAAGATTTAATGTATTTTTTTTTCTCTTTTTAAGGGGAGCATACCTCCTGCATGACTTCTGTCTATTCTCACAGCTGCCTGAGAGATAAGCAACTGTATGTCTCTGGAAGTAATCTATAAATCATATTCAAATTCATGTGTCCAAATGTGTTCTTTAATCTCTAAAATGACTCAACTGGAGGCTTGTTAGTGAGCTTCAGTTGGAAACATTATGTTTTCCACCTACTCATATTCCCATCAGACATGTTAGTGCTAAGACAGGAAGACAGTGAGGTTGGGGAAACAGGCCTTCCAGCTCTGCCAGCTAGAGCATTATGGGTACAACAGGGTAGCTGGTTTAAACCAGTAAATTTCGAATTTTGTAAGGCAAACAGAAAAAAGAGAATGGAATAATTTGGTTGTTGCTAAAAGAGGGCATCTCTTGTGACTTTTCTTTGTGGTGCCATTACTCTCACACAATGAGAAAAGTGTCATGAGCTCAATCATTGCTTAATGTTTTAAAATATGCCGAAGTGAGGGTTAAGGTGGTCTACCATATCAGTATCACAAGACAACCACTTATTACATGATGGCTGAGTAGTATTTCAAGATCTACGGTATTGTCTGGTCTGGTTTATCAGTTCAACCTTGTGCCAGCACCCATTCTATGGAGAATCACAGTCCTTGACATGAGCCATATCCAATTCATTGTTACCCTGGTAACTTTCACTCTGACCTTCTTCTGCCCAGAATACTGTCATTTAGTCTTCTTCAAGGTGTTTTTTTTTTTTTTTTTGGTTGTTGTTTGTTTGTTTGTTTGTTTGTTTGTTTGTTTTGGCCTTGAACAAGTAACCCTTCTAGTTACCCCTCAAAACTGAAAAGCTAAATGAGGCCTTGTTTTGTTTCTTTATGCACTGCTAGCTGAGTAAGATATAGAGAAGATGTTTAATTAACATTTACTTTTGCAGGCACTAGACTAGGTCATACTCACTGAATACAAGTTTGCTCTTACAACGTGTCCAATTTCTAGCTTGTACACAGAGAAGTAGAAACTATCAATAATAATAAATGGAAGAGCTATTATTAATACCCCCTGTCTGTGTGACTGTGACTCTGTGCTTTCTACTACTGTATACCACAGTGTTCCTGCCAATGGGCTTGTAATTTAGCCAGAGCGCAGGATAGAATTATATAGAACCACAAAAATGTCCAATCATGAGGTAATGAAGGCCTTTCAACATTAGGAAGTTCAATTCTATCCTGGATGGTGAATATTTTGTATGTTGCAAGAATAAGAAAATAAACTTTTTCTTAGAAAACCTTCAGTGACAGTTTGTGTTGGATGAATGGGCCTAGGTGAAAATCTTTCAATTTGTTTCTGTTGAAAGCTGTATTGCATGGCTACTCTCTTTCTCTGCCATTTCAGAAAGTTTTCTATTATTGCTGCCATTAATACTATTTCTGCATGTTGGTTATTATCTCCAAATGTCATAGATATAATCATCTTGACTCAAAAGCGTTGTTGAGTTGGATCTGGTGCACACTGCTAGACTTTCCCCATTTACTGAAATGTGTGTAATGGGGTCAGGGGAATGACTTTGTGAGAAAGTGCTTACCTTGTAAGCGCAAAGGCCTGGTTTAAGATACTTAGGACTCTCCCCCTTCCACCCCCCCTCCCCATACACACAAGTCATATGCAGGACTGTGTGTCTGTAATCCCAGCATTCCTGTGGCGGAGACAGTAGATTTTCTGGAAACTTATAGGCCTGCTAGCTTGCTGCACACAGTGACAAACATAAGACCCCGTGTCAAAGAAGGTGGAAGGCAAGGACTGATGCTTGAGGTTGTCTTCTGATCTCCATAGCATCGGCTATAGAACAAATGTGTCTAAGCTCACATATGTGAACACAAATACCCACACACATATACACAGACAGTAAAAAATGAATACCTTTGTCAAGCAAGTCACTCCTCTTGAGTTAGTGGACAGGTGTATCTTTGTTAACTGCTTGGCAGAATGTAGCACTCATTCCATGTTTCGAGTCTGACTTCCTAAAAATCTCTCAATAGAAAGTAATTAAACTGCTGTGACTTGTTTTTGACGAGTTCAGGTTCACATCCTAGCTTCTTTTCATTGTTGCCCGCCCTCCCCCACACCGCCCACCTGCCCAATCTTCATAAGGTACTTATTTGGTAATCTGCTTTAAAAATTGTCTCAAAATGATACAAATGCCCTATTCCAGTCAAATTTTTGCAATTTTAAAATATGCGTGTATGCGTGCGTGCATGCGTATGTGTGTGAAAATATAACACAGAGTCTTGGTTACAGTCTATATTGAAATGCAGAACTGTTTTGCATAGACTTTTGAGCACATAGAACAACATGAGGTTTGATCAAAGAAGGCTTCATACAATGAATGGACGTTGGAGGATGGTTGATTGGAGCGAGTCATGAAGTAAGGAGATGAAGGAGAATTTCAAGAGGTGGTAACTGGGTGAGCACAAGGTCTGAGTGTGGTGCACTGATGGGACCCGGAGGCCTTAGGGTTTGTCTGGAGTAGTGAGAGAAGCTGCGGCTTATCAAGGGTACACTGGAGTAGGCAGGGTTGAGCTAGCTGGTGGGACACACCGCCAAGTGGATACAGAGAATGTTGCTGCGAATATTGTAGTAGGATCAAGCACACTGAAGGCATTTGTTCTTGTTTTTGTTTTGTTTTGATCAGAGAAGTGACATGACTTTGAAAGAAGAGGATCCCAACCCTGTGCGCAGGAATGCGGAATGTGAAATGTGAGGCTACTTCTGGAACCCAGGAGGCGTCGCTGGAACCAACAGCATCATTTCTGCATGGTGCGGAAGAACTTTGCTGAATGTAGAGATGGCAGAATCACAAGGAAATGGACCCATGTGCCATTTTAATGCAAAGTAAGCCAGGGTAGGTGGTTTACTAACTCATTGATGGAGCGGTTGACTGAGAAGTTATGAGGAGCAAAGGAGAAGGGTCAATCAAAATGAATATAATGTTTCCAGCCTTTCTGCCTGCTTGGGAGAATCTTGTTTCATTAAGAGAAGCAGGATGAGCCAGTGTGTTTTGGTTACACAACTGGGTTAATTGCCAATGAAACATTGCTTTTGTAGGCATCGCGACTACCTCTGTACTGAAATGTACATTTGGAGGCACGTCCATTGTCGGTGTCTCTTTAAACATATATGCAGGGACAGCAAAATAACCTCCCACCTCAGATCTTTAAAGGAAATAAGAGGTCCTGCAACTCTTGAGGAAAAATACATTCACCCTCAAATTATATTGTTTTAGAGGTTAAAAGTATATAATTTCCCCAGAAACACATTGCGACTCAGCCTGCTGGGAGGCTATTGCTCAATTACTCTCAGCAGTAGCAAAGGTGCCTACAATTCTGTCAGCTCTGCTGAGGCTGCTCGGAGGAGAGCCATCGCCCAAGCTGTGGGCTGACAGGGCAGATTTGGGCCAGGCAGGGCAAGTGGCCCTGCACTCTTAAGTCATGGTCCCCTTGTTCTGATGTTTCAAAACCCTGCCTAATCACAGGTTGCCTGCACAGGTGGCCCTGGCCTCCGCTCTCCAGGCTTGCTGGTTAGCTGCTATACCCCTGAGCATATTTGTCTTGTAGACACCATCCTTTGAGTGTGAGCAAGTGGAAAGATCCATGTAGTTTCTTGTTAGGGTGGAAACTGGCCAGTTCTGGGATTACTCTATTTGAGGGGCCAGAGGGACTGCTGGGGTGACCCTGCCCTTCCAGCATCCTCTGTCATCAGGGCTTTGTGTTTCTCTGCATTTTCCCTTGGATATCTCTTGATGGTCTGGTTGTTTTGAGGAGAGTTGTTGAAGCTCACTCCTCAGGGATTTTAAGTCTATATTTATTCTCACTGCTTTCATTTTGTTTTGTCAATTTGAATGTCACTTAGTATGAACAGGGAAAAAAAAAACGCTTGATCTGGGCAGTAGGTAGAAGAAAATTTGGTGGCTTCAGAAAGTGTCGGGAAAGCCAACAATCCCAGGAAGATAGCAGTGGTGGCTTTGAGGACAGGAACTGGGAAATCCCTGTTTGTCCACGTGCTCTCTCCCATGTCACCCATCTTCCCACCGGCAACCTTCCAGAGACAGCTGTTAAACATACAGAGAGATGCACAAACCAAGCAAAACCACCGTCATAACCCCAGACCAATTCAGGGCTGTGGTTTCAGATTCCAGAAAAGGATTAAAATCAGGTCTCAATGTCAGTCAAAGGCAGAGCCTTGAGAAGGGGAATCTTTGACTCTTCAAAGAACACTCCCAGCTCTTTTCTCTTTTTCATCGTCTCTCTTGGTAACAAGCAGAGTTTGGAAATTGTTTTTTAGCAAACACATTAGAGGGAAGGTAGAAGGGAAGTGACACATTGACAGGTGACTGAGGAGACAAGTCTGGGAAAGGATGGCTAAAACAAAAGCTGCTGAACACTCAGGGCTCCTGAAATCTCTTCAAGATTTAATTGCAGGTGGGCAGCTGACCCCTGTAAACTGAAAAGTGCGGGGGAAGCAGCTGCCTATCTCCTTCCCTCTGAAAATGCAACAGATCTAAAAATGCCCAACAACAGAAGCACTCCCTAGCCTGAATTATTTAGAGCTGGCTCTGGCAGCAGTTATCTGTCTGTCCTCATCTACAACCACTTGGTTTTCACCTTCTACCTTTGTGCAGGCTTCCACCCCTACCACTCTTATCTCCACCACTGCTACCACCATCATCAGCAATCGTCATCATCATCATCATCAGTAGCAGCATCTTCATCCATCATAATATAAGGTAGTATAGATGTCAGGGACTTTTACTTTTACTCAGGGACTTTTTCTTCTGCAGACTAAACCTATAGGGTGGTTACAACTACATTTTCAATTTCTAGGAAGAATCACAGCTAGTAAGAGTAAGTGGTGGAGTCAGTGTTCCACAGGTAGACTTGTCTATAGTTTGCAGCCTCTACACTATAAATGAGTAGTTGGATAAAGAACATTTGCAATGTATGCACACATGAAACAAAGAATAAAGGACTCTCTCTAGGTTACTAAACGCCTTAACATGTGAAGATGACCCTCTTGGAGGTCACAGTTCAGTGAGAAAGGAGATTCTTATTCACGAAACTATTCAGTTTTGTCAATGAGCTTAGTATAGGCTGAGGCTAGAGTTGTCTCTGAGAAAACATTGAAATTTAGGAGAAAGGATAGGGAAATGTTTATGTTAATGAGATGAATATTCTTTTTAATTTTGTTGGAGGGTTTTCAGCAAGATACAGGGACTAGAAAAAGCAAGGTCCTCAATGTCCTCAAGAAGACCTCTGTTCTTGTTTGCTTCCCTGTTGCTATGGTAAACACAATGACTAAATCCATCACTGAATGAAACCAAGGAAGAAACTGAGGTGGGAACCGAGGCATTGATCATGAGGCATAGAACCAATCTGTTCTTCCTCTGGCTTGCTCAGCTAACTTTCTTATATAGCTCTTCCTACCTAGGGATGTTACTGCTCACTATGGACTGGGGCCTCCTATATCAATTAGCAATTCAAAGATGTCTCACAGACATGGCCACAGGCCAATCTGATGGAGACAATCTCTCAGTTGAGGTTCCCTGTTTCTAGGTGTGTCAAGTTGACAACTGAAGCTGATAAGGACAGCTCCTTTCTGAGAGGGATTGCTATGTATCAGGATATAATGGCAGAGTCTGCTCATATTCATAAGAAAATATCTGGAAGGATTATTCTTAGGTCTGTCCGCTTAATGCCTATTAGAAATGTTCAGATTGATGAAGGATAATGTTGTGGTTTGAATAAAAATGCACCCATAGGCTTATATGTTTAAATACTTTGTCTCCAGTTGATGGAAATGTGTGGGAAGGATAGGAGGTATGGTCTTGTTGGAGAAGGTGTGTCACTAGGGGCAGGCTTTGAGGTTTCAAAAGCCCATGGTGGGGCTGGAGAGATGGCTCAGAGGTTAAGAGCACTGGCTGCTCTTCCAGAGTTCAACTCCCAGCAACCACATGGTGGCTCACAGCCATCTATAATACTATCTGGTGTCTGCGCCTGGTGTGCAGGTCTACATGCAGACAGAATATTGTATACATAATGAATAAATAAAAATTTAAAAAATCCCATGCTATTGGTGATTTGCTTTCTCTGCTTCCTGACTGTGGATGAAGTTTTAAGTGCCCAGCTAGTGTTCCAATGTCATGCCTACCTGCTTGCCTGCTGCCATGTTCTCTGCCATGGCGGTCTTGAAAGGTGATCCTCCAAAACTCTTTTTTTTTTTTAATTTTTTATAAGTTGCCTTGGTCATAGTGTGTCTTATCACTGCAATAGAAAAGTAACTTAAATAAATGTCAATATGTGACCTGAGGTATGTCACCTTTTCATTTGGGACAATGTTATATATAATAGAGCCTCTGGCAACAACCTGGAGAACTCAAAAATTCTCTGGACTTGGATCCCATGTGTCTCAAACACTTAATTCAACTTGATTCGGGGACACTGGAGTGCTGCTAGAGTGAGCACTCCTGATTTCAAGGACCTTTCTATTACCCCTCTTCCTCCACCGTCTGGTTCCACCTCATATTCTTTTTCCAGGTAGGAGGATCAAGGCCACTGAGTTCTGGTGTGATGCCATGGGAAAAATCCATCTGTGTGTTCTCCTACCAGGGTGGGTAGGGCAGAGGTGTGACAAGAGGGCAATGCCACATCTGGGGACCAGAAACCGAAATGAATGTTTGACAGCTATCTGATGAGCCCCTTATTTAAAGGGACTGCAAAGAGCTATTGCATTCGTGGTGAGACCCGAGAGAAGGGAGGGAGGAGAAGAGTCAGAATGGAAAGTCCAAGATGCACAGGTTTAGAGAGGGCAACCGTGCGGATCCTTTACTAAAGCTCCTTTGCCCTGGGGTTTGGACAGTTTAATTCAAGCCTTGCCTATCCCATGTGAATTTCCCATTCCTCTGAGTGCTCCAGGGATTCTTTTTCTGGGTTACTCTGACCTCTTCTACTTCTTTTTGTCCCACAGGTTACTGCCCTACCTTGTAATTATACGGGTATTTCCCTCTCACCTACTGGGAACATTTTGGCAGCTGGATAATGTATTCTTATTTGCAAGTTTCCATCCAGCATGTGGCTCATAAAAGAAACTCAGTGTATATATTGATCCTAATTATAAATTTTAAAATGGCTATTTTAGCTCTGTTTAGTTTCACTTGTGAACCTAAAACTGCTTCAAAATTGTCTGTGCTTTTTTTTTTTTAAGACATTAAAAAGTGGGATTCAGCCAGGCATGGTACCACATACCTTAATCTTAGGATTTGGAAGGCAGAGGCAGCTGGTTTTATGTGAGCTCATGGCCATTCTGGTCTACATAGCAAGGTCTAGAATAGCCAGAGCTACCTAGAGAGACTGTGTCAAAGAACAACCAACCAACTAACCAACCAACTAAACAAACAAACAAAATCAAGAAAGAAGGGAGATTCATTGAAACATCTGTTCTTAAGAACTAGGCTATTTGGGTTAGGACATGTTTGTGTGCCAAAGCAGTTGGGGCTATGCTGTGGCTTTCAATGTAGCAGGCCCAGTGAGGTCGGGCTTATGTTAAGCTCTGACTTTAGACAAACACCATCTTTAATGCAATGGGAGTGAGTCTGCCTCTGTCGCTTAGTCTGCGGGATTTCAGGCCATACTAACACATGCTTAAGTTGGTGATTCTTCTCAACACATTTTCTTCCGCTAGTAGCCTCGGCCTGTTAGGCCTGGTGCTGACGGAGAAGTCTGAGAGCGGAGAGAGTATCTGAGGGGGTTGTCTTCCCATGCCTCAAAAGAAACCTGTCCCCAGGGAAAGGCATGTTTGACAGTCTTTGAATCATCTATCGTGGATCCCTTAGTGGCTCATGACCTTACTCAGCCTCATGACCTTACTCGGCTCCGGGCTCTAGGATGGAAACATCTGCTTCTGCCCTCAGAGCCTTTCTGGGCTTCTTTGTGAGGCATTTGTAAGCAGTGCCTGCATCGTTTCTGGTGGTGAATTGATTTAGAAGATCCTTTGTTGATAGCCCAGCTTCAAAAGTGCTCAAGTCTGCAGTTTATCTTCTTTTCCCTTCCAACCACAGAGGAGCTACTCCAGCAAGGGAGAGGGGAGAAATAAAAACGCCCTTGTTTTGGTTTAAAGATTCATTATGCCCTCTCTATGTGTTTATGCTGTTAAATGTAGGACAACTGTAAATCAAACCATCCTATCTAGTGAGAATGAACGTTACATCAAATGTTGATCATTTTCTTCTGTTCCAGATGCTTACTTAATTTCATTTTAGCAAACACTCACCAAGCACTTTACTTGTGTTAAATGCAGATAAAACGAGATCTACAATTTTGAGGAACCCCATGGGCTATTCAAAAAGTGATAGGAGCAAATAAAAGAACAGCTGTAGTTTTCAGGGTAACAGGGGTACCAAACATGTCAATGTTTACCATGAACAACATAGTTCCCTGAAGACACCATTCAGGCATACATTGTCTTTATATACACCTTTTGTATATCATGCATTAGTATGTAGCAAGTCAACATTTATTGAATGGATGACTGATGGGATGAATTAAAATTTGAATCCCGTCATTCTCACATTCTTGCATGTGTTTTTCTAACATGACAAAAGATGACTTGTTCTCAAGAACTCCTTGGCTAATTCTCCCCTCTCCCACCCGAAAAAGGATGTTCAACTCAATATTGGTTGGAATTTAAAGTAAAACACTAAGTGAGATCTGAACCCTGCTTAGTAAGTGGAGGAGGCTGTAATGTATCTTTGGGACATTTTCTAGGGTGCAGGACTGGATTTTAAGGAGCTGGACATTCTGTCCTCAGCATGCAGCAGTGGAGAATAAACACTCACTGGGTGGAGTGAAAGCCAGATGCGTTGTAAAAAATACCCTCGATTTTCTGCTCCCACAAATTCTTGCCCTTAGCAATGTGACTCAGTAACTGCATCTATCAAAGGCTGGAGCCTTTCCCTAGTCCTCAAATTGGGGGAGTCTTATAGTTTCCTTGGCATATCAAGTGAGCTGGCAGTGGTAACGTTTGGGTTCAATACTAGCCTCAGAAGAACTACACCCCTACTTTATCAGATCCTTGCTGCTCTCATGTGATTGAGATCAAAACAGCTTCCTGAATAATGCGTCAACCTTGACATCATGGTCAGCAGCCCAGCCAACTCGTAGCCATGAGCGTGAAGAGAATCAGACACCCTCTGCTGATTGACCCCTGTGGACCACATGAGCAAGACAAGACAAGCTTAGCCAAATCTGACCCAGGAAACTAGAACCAATTCAGCAGACCTATAGACTTGTATACAATGTATATATCAATCCCTGTGGTTTAGTTCAGGAGTTGCTCTAAAGAAAAACTTACATACACACCAGAATTTCACCTCTTTATCTCTTTTGGAGAAACAACTCAGCTTCGGTGCCAACTGACTCACGTCCACTGGCTTGAACAAAGGATTCTATTGTCCTTATTAGCTCATGGGTGACTCAGGGACAAGGTGAGTCAGGTTAAGAACAGAAGGAAGTGCTTAGTGAGAAGATTCAAGTGTTCAGCACGGCTGCAGCCACCTCTATGATTCCAGCTGTTGAGATAAGCTACACACTGCTGTAGAATCCTACATCAGACCTTCAACTTTCTTGAAGTGTGAGTTGCAAAGATAAGAGTCTAT
Source organism: Meriones unguiculatus (assembly GCF_030254825.1). Lineage (NCBI taxonomy): Eukaryota > Metazoa > Chordata > Mammalia > Rodentia > Muridae > Meriones > Meriones unguiculatus. The sequence continues at coordinate 44,231,284 of NC_083351.1, forward strand.
AAAACAACCTAGAAGGTACTGGTCCCAAAATGGGCAGATAGTTGGAGTAGGTGCTCTTCATTTTTCTTAGTTTTCTTTGCTGCCCTTTGATTTGCAAGAATGTAGTATCACAATGCAGCCAAGTCTTGTCCTCACCGAGGATCCCCTCAGAGCTGCCAGGGAGGATACATTTGCTCTATGCTTTACCTCCCTAAGCGAGCTCCACTTTCTTTATCACTTTCCTGTTTCCAGCCTTGTAATACTATTCAAGATGCCCAGTCCCCCTTCACCTTGTAAAATCAGGTCACAGCTGGTCCCTGCTCTGTTGGGTTTTACTTTGTGAGTAGAGAAGTTCAGTCATGAGTGGTGAGAATTTAGAGGTTTCATATCGACCTGTTATCTCTGAAACGGCCAAGAGCTTGGACTCATTCCATTGAGTGTGATATAGACCAGGTGAGGGATTGTTAAACTTGCGCAGTGAGGCATGGGAGGTTCAAACGTCATACCAGTCATTTCAAATGTAATAATACCACAGGACCAGTTCTGAAAGACTGGAAATAAGGCACAGATACAGACAGGCTGACAGACCGATGCCAAAAGACAAAACTGGTCTTTCATACTACAGAGTTCAAGAGTTAAACAGTCTTGGCTTACCAGGCATCGTTAAAGACATGCTTTGAAGTAGCTTGAATGAAAGATTCCCCCACAGCCTTAGAATTTTGAATACTTGGTCCCCAGTTAATGATAATGTTTAGGAGATTATGAATTTTTCAGGAGGGGTAGCCTTGCTGGAGGAAGCATGTTGCTGGGACTGAGCTTTAAGGGTTTACAGCCTTGCCTGTTTCTAGTTTGTTCTCTTTGATTTTGTTTATGTGTTTATGGTTGAAGATGTGGTTGCTGAACTTCCTGGTACCATGCCCTCATCACCATCATGAACTCTATCTCTGGAATCATAAGCCCAAATAAACTCTTCTTCCTACAAGGTGATGGTATTTTATCACAGCAACAGAAAAGTAATATACCATTCATGCTCTATGTAATTGTTATTTTATGATTGAAAAGCTAAATTATATATATTGATAATATAATTTATTTAAAATTATATCTATTTAATAAATTGTATTTATTTAAGTGCGTGCACATGCCATGAGAATAATATTCAGGTATCAGTCTCTCCTTCTACCATGACTGAACTTACATCATCAGACTTAGCTGAAGGGAAACTATCTTGCTAGCCCTACTTGATGACTTTTAATTGACCCATTGAGCTCTGGACAGTGAAACTAAGAACAGTGATTAGATCCATGTGGGAGACATGACAGAGCTGCCATGGCTGACTGAAAAAGGGAAAAAAATGTTTCTTCATTTGTCTCCACCAAGGCCTCTACAGGGACATTTCTCTGCATTGTGTGGAGGGGGAGAAATCTGTTCTTTAATTTGGGTTGTTTTTTATTTAGATGAGTGGCCTTTGTGTTATACAGCAAGGCTGAATCAATTTACCAGGCCCAAGTGGAGAAGCATGCGAGGGTGTAGAAGGGGGAGGTGGGGGTGTAGCTGATCTTAAAGAAGCCTGGAATCAGGCACTCCATTTTTACCTGGTTCTTTTCTACCATGTACTGCCCTTTGCATCTGTCTGTTCTCAACATTTTCTTTGGCTAAAATTTGTTTTCACCCAAAGACTTCAGCCTTGGCTGTGGTTAGGTTGTGGTCTGCATCTTTTTGGCATCAATGTCTGGGTGAATAAAAAAATCCTTTGTTTCTTTGTTCTGGTTTGGAAAATCGTGAGGAAGAATTGTGTAGATAACCACATGACACCCAAGGACTGTAAAGTAAAGTACAGCTGGTCAAGTGCCCTAGAGCTGAAAGAGCTAGAAGGACAGATTATTAAAAAGTTAGGCCCAGAGAGGTGACTCAGTGGATAAAAGTGCTTGCCACCGGCAAGTCTGACACCAAGTTTGATCCCTGAGTCCCATATGATGAGCATGGAGACATGAGCTCCTGTAAGCTGTCCTCTGACCTCCACATATGTGTATCCCCTGACCTGTTTGACAAGAACTTCAAGTCTCTGAAAAAAGAAATTGAAGACGATATCAGAAGATGGAAAGATTTCCCATGCTCATGGATTGATAGGATTAACATGGTAAAAACGATGACCTTACCCAAAGCAATCTACAGATCCAATGCAGTTCCCATCAAAGTTCTAACACAATTCCTTACAGACCTTGAAAGAGCAATTCTCAGCTTCCTATGAAAAAATAAAGACCCAGGATAGCTAAACCAATCCTGTACAATGAAAGAACTTCTGGAGGTGTCACCACCCCTGATTTCAAGCTGTACTACAGAGCAATCATAACAAAAACCACATGGCAGTTGGGTGCAGTGGTAAACTGCTATAATTCTAACACTCAGAGAAGCAGAGTAAGCAGATCTCTGTGAGTTCGAGGCCAGCCTGGTCTACAAAGTGAGTCCAGGACAGTCAAGGCTACACAGAGAAACTCTGTCTCAAACAAACAAAGAAACAAACAAACAACAAAACCCAAACCAACCAATCAACCAACCAATCAAAAACAAACAAACAAACAAACAAACAAAACCCTACATGGAATTGGCATAAAAACAGACTGGTGAATCAATGGAATCAAACTGAAGACCCAGAAATAAACCCATACACCTATGGATGCTTGATTTTTGACAATGAAGCAAAAATCATTCAATAGAAAAAAAAAACCACCTTCAAAAAATGGTGCTGGTCTAAGGAGATGTTTGCATGTAGAAAAAGTGCAAATAGATCCATAATTATCACCCTGCACAAAATTCAAAGAAACTGGGAAAAAGCCTTGAACACATTGGCACAGGAAACAACTTCCTGAACAGAACACCAGCAGCTCAGGCAGTAGGAGCAACAATTAATAAATGGGGTCTCATGAAACTGAAAAGCTTCTGTAAGGCAAAGGACATTGTCAATGGGATAAAACTGCAGTCTGCAGAATGGGGAAAGATCTCCACCAACCCTATATCTGACAGAGGGCTAATATCCAAAATATGTAAAGAACTTAATCACCAACAAACCAAATAATCCAATTAAAAATGTGGCACTGAGCTAAACAGAGATTTCTCAACTGAGGAATCTCAAATGGCCAGGAAGCACTTAAAGAAAAGCTTAGCCTCCTTAGTCATCATGGAAATGCAAATCAAAATGACATCTTACATCCCTCGGAATGGCTAAGATCAGAAACTCAAGTGAGAGCACATGCTGGCGAGGATGTGGAGAAAAGGGAATACCCCTGGTGCAAGTGCCAACTTGTAAAACCATGTTGGAAATCAATCTGGAGGTTTATCAGAAAATTGGGCATAGATCTACGTCAAAACCCAGATATACCATTCCTGGTCATATACCCAAAAGATGCTTTACTATACCACAAGGACACTTGCCCAACTATGTTTCTAGCAGCTTTATTCATAATAGCCAGAAACTAGAAACAACTTAGATGTTTCTCAACTGAAGAATGGATAAAGAAATTTTGGTACATTTACATAATGGAATACTACTCAGCTACTAAAAACAAGGAAATCATGAAATTTGAAGGCAAATGGTGGGAACTAGAAAAGATCATCCTGAGTGAGATAACCCAGACCCAGAAAGACATGCACGGTATGTACTCACTTATAAGTGGACATTAGCTGTAAAGTACAGGATAATCATGCTACACTCCACAAGCCCAGAGAAGCTAAGTAGCAAGAAGAGTCCTAGGGAGGATGCTTGAATCTCATTCAGAAGGGGAAATAAAATAAACATCTGAAGTAGATGGAGGGAGGGAACTGGGGGTTCTCTGTTTAGAGAGGAACAGAGGTCGAGAGGGAACAGTGGGGGATCAGGTGTGGGATAGCAGAGGTCAAGAGGAGAAGGCTCAGAAAGAGAACAAAATCAGTGGGGGTACATCTCTGAGAAGGGGAAGCTCCTGGGAGTCTGTGGGAGTGACTTTATCTGAGACTCCTAGCAGTGGGGAATAGGGAGCCTGGAGCCAGGCAAGACATCCAGTGGATTTAGGGGTCACTCACAAAACTTTCAACCCAAAATTTGTCTTGCCTACAAGAAGTATAGGGAAAAAGAAGGAACAGAGATTGAGGGAATGACAAACCAGTGACTGACCCAACTTGAGACCCACCCCACGGGAAAAAGCCAACTCCTGACACTATTAATGATACTCTGCTATGCTTGCAGACAGGAGCCTAACATAACTGTCTTCTGAGAGGCCTCATCCAGCAGCTGATGGAAACAGATGCTGAGACCCACAACCAAACAATAGGTGGAGCTTGGGTAGTCTTGTGCAAGAGTGGGAGGACATGGGAGAGGTCAAGGATACCATGAGAAGACCTACAGAGTAAACTAACCTAGGCCAATGGGGGCTCACAGAGACTGCACCACCAACCACAGAGCTTGCATGGACTGGTCCTAGGCACCCTACACAGGTGTAGCAAATGTGCAGCTTGGTCTTTATGTGGGTCCCCTAACATTTGGAGTGAGTGCTGTCTCTGACTCTGTGGCCTGTCTTTAGATGCCTTTCCCATAGCTGGGCCACTTGTCTGGCCTTAGGAGAAAAGGCAGAGACTAATCATGCTGAGACTTGATGTGCCAGGATGGGTTGGTACCCATGGTGGGCTGGGGAAGGCTCCCCTTCTCTAAGGAAAAATGGAGGGAGAATGGGGGAGGGTAATGTGAGGGTAGGACTTGGAGGAGAGAAGGGAGGGGTCTGAGATCAGGCTGTAAAGTCATTAAATAATTTAATTAATGAAGGAAAAAAGTAAATGAATAAAGATATAAAAAGTCAAATATTAATCTCAGAAACAAGGAGGCATGTTAGGCAGACAAACTGTAGCTATCTACCCCTGCTGAGAAGTACTGATTAATACTGATTCTTGTTTGAAGGGAAAACCAAGTCTAACATTCAGCTGCTTGGGATGTTTTCATCTTCAGCCACCCCTTCTGGAAGGGACCTTGTAGTGTGGCCTCACAGTTATCATTATGTGTATTTGGTAAATGTCTGCTATAGGTAGGTACCAGCCCAGGCGTATTGTGTATGTTGTTTCATTTATATAATAATCTTATAAGAAAAACTATTTTTCTACTTTGTTGAGATTCAGTCCCATTATGTGGCTTTTGCATATCTTTGCATATGACTTTCAGACCTGCCTTCTTCCTGTGGCCCAGTTGCTGCTTGGGCTTTGTGCATCTCCAGGAAAATGTGTAGTCAAACTCAAAGACTTTTGATCCCCAGCCATGGCCTCTAAAATCACCATGGGAACGTCTATGGCAATTTGTGGTCATGTTTCACTAAGGATCTAGCACAATGAAAGGTGTTCAGAATGGATGGCTCAGTACTTCTCCTGGCACATATAGCAGGTGATTATAGCTAGCCAATTGACAAAACAAAGAGTGATAGTGGAAGACATTGATTATTGCTTGTTTGTCAAAGGAACCACTTAAGGTGTCTGTCTATGGCAACTGCTTTTATAGAGTGTTTGGGAAAAAGAAGTTGAAGAAATGTTCTTAAAATGTGTGTGTTTCCAGGAGCAAGTTCATGGCAAGCAAAGCGGTAGTCATGGAGTAATGGCAGTGGTCAATGCCGACAGCCTCTAATGAGTCTTATTTTCCTTGAGCAGTGAATATGTGGAAATCAGGTAAATTTTGTCATATTTTGAATAAGACCATCAAGATCACCTAAATCCTCTTTGCATGATGTAGAAAGGTTAGTTTAGCTTTCTTGGTGCAGAATGAATCAAGTTTATCCCTATCATAACATTGACAGTAAAGATGAGGCTACTATTCATCCTTTGTACTTTGTCCTATGTCTCCTGAAGAAAGGATATACCCCATCTACTGTGTGAGGGCAAGACCTGCCTGAGGGATGTTCCAGATTACTATTTTTTCAAGGCTTAGCCTTGCATCTAAGTGTTGATTAAATTAGGCTGTAGTACTTTGTGCTTATGATCCTTTTAATATGCAGCCTATTAAACTTTTGTAGCAGCCCTACGTGGCTTGTAGGACAGTGACCATTGGAGCCATTACGCAAGCAAAGAGAATATAGGGCTGAGAGGCTGAGGAGATGGTTCAGTGGATAAGGGTACTTGCTCAGCAGTAAGAAGACCTGAGTTCAAATCTGCCCTATCCCCATAAAAGGGAGGCACAGTCACATACACCTGTAATCCTAGCATCAGGGTTAGAGACAGGTGGATCCCTGAAAAGACCCCCTGTTAGCCAGCTTTGTCAAAGTGGCAGGCTTTCAGTTCACCGAGAGATCCTGTCTTAAGACAGTAATACTGAGAGCAGTGGAGGATGACACCTTTTGTCCCAATTTGCCTTCAGAATCAGTAGGCAAGGATGGAAATAAGTGCACACACCACAAAGTCATGTGCACGGAACACATACAACACACACACACACTCACAGAAACACAGACACACAAAAACACACACCTGCACACTCACAGAAACACAGACACACAGACACACACACATGCACACTCACAGAAACACAGACACACACACACACACTCACAGAAACACACACACACACACACACACACATCTCTCACAGAAGACAGACTATAGTGCTGAGATGGTAAAGGACCAGATTAAGGTTAAGGTTAAACACTAGTTCTAGAAGGTACACAATGCTTAATTTTGACGGTCAACACCATAGATTTTAGGAAACAACAAGGTTGATGTGTGATTGCTTTCAGAGGGATTTGACTGAAGTGGAAGACCCGCCCTGGATGTCTGTGGTGCCGCTCCGCATTCTGGGGTCCTGGACTGAATAAAAAAGAGGAAGTACATACAGCACAGCCTTCTCTGTCATTTTTGACTTTCAACACAGTATGGCCGGCTGCTTTCTGCCTTTCCCACCACAATGGACTGCATCCGCAAACTGTGAGCCAACACAATTCCTTCCTGCTTTACATTTTTTTTTTTTTTTTTTTTTTTTTAGATATTTTGTCACAGTGACAAGAAACGTAAACAAATGCAACAGATTAATCTGAGATTCAGGACTGTGTTTCTTTGTTGGAAGCTCAAGCTATTAGATGAGCAAAGAGTTAGTTTTCATATAAACAAACAAACAAACAGGAAAAGGATGCATGGTACCTTTTCTTCTTCCTTTTCCTCAATTCATTCTACATCCATCTTGACTTGCTTTGTGCACAGGAGGCTGACCTCATGAGCTGCCCAACAGGGGTCCCTTTACTGAGTAGCTTCCTATTGGTTGTGGCCAAGGGGAGTCTTGGTAGGAGACCTAGCAGTACAGGAGAATTCTGCATGCTGGGAGTTTTGGTGTCCCCTGTGGTCTCTCTGTGGCTCCAGCTCTCTCCAGGATCTGGTGACACCGTTTCTTCCCCTTGACAGTTGTGGTCACCTTACTACCCTTGTTTATTCTCCCGGCCTTCCCAGCTCTGTGAGTGTTCTTTCATTTAATGCCTAATTACTTGAACCATCTGGGGTGAATTCTGTTTATTGCTGAGACCCTGACCCTTACAATATTGATTTGTTTATTTTTAGTGGCTTAAGTAAGGGCCTAAACAAATAAGCAAAATCAAAACAAAACTGCCATCTCATTTATCTTATTAAACAAAGATTTATTTATTTGTTTATTTGTTTATTATGACCTGCACACAGGCAGACACAAACACACACACTCACACACATGGGGTGTGGAGAGAGATAAAATCATAGACAGTTTTACTATGTTACTCTACTTCTATTTTATTATGATCTAATAAAATGTTATTGGAAATCGTGTGCCATGTATGGGCAATGTTGAGGAGCAAATGGATGAACTCACTTTACCATGCTTGCTGCCTATCTCCTCGACCACTGTTAGAAAGTGATCCCAATGGATTATATATTCAGTCCCCAATACAGTTTACAATGTACTTTGGAGTTACATGAATGCTTTGTGAGCTTTTTTTTCAACAAGTTTTCATGAACAATTATTCTGTTCTCCAATCTCCTCCAAAGTGGTGATACACTCGTGTGTGAAAGACGTAATTCCTGTATCACAGTCTAGTTGGGTAGCTCATAGGAAAAGAAGCAGCTATAGCATTTTGAGGACAATGCAAGGAAAAGGGCAGTACAGGGATGTTAAAGCACACTGCAGAGGTAGCACTTGCTTTTTGGGGAAGGGGGTGGGGTGGTGATGTCTAGACCAGGTGCCATTTGAGTTGAAGCTCTGAGCATTATCGAAGTTTGTCTAATGGACAAAGGAAAGGGCATTTCAAGCAGATTTTCAACCCTGCCTTGAATAGCAGTAAGGGGACACGGCAGAATATGGCACCCAGGAGATGGTGTCCTGAAATTAACTTGGTGAGGCTGAATTGCAGGATCGGGAGTGAGGCACAGAATGGAGCTCTGTGGATGTGGAACTCTAGACTCAGTGCTTAAGGATGGAGGCTCTCTCTGCAGACAGCTGTGATTTACTGGAGATTTTTAAGTTTTTTTATTAAAGGGATGACATGGTCTGATTGCCATTTTACAAAGATCACTCTGGTTATCATTGAGGAGATGGATTAGAGACTCTGAGATTAGGGATTCGGATTCCGGTTAGGAGGTTACTGCAGTGGTGAAGGAAGTAAAGAAGTAAGACTCTTGATTAAAGGGACAGACACGATGTGAAAGTCCCAGGGCAAATCCCCTCAAATCCGCTGCTGATCAAGAGGGAGGTCAGCAAGCTGTTCTCTTTGAAATTTTCTAGTAGATTTTGCCTCCAATCTATCACCTTGTAACCCCGCATTTCAGACTATCTGTGAGAAACAATGATTTAGTAGTTTCTATCCTCTTGTGGGCTTTTGGACTTGTATGGAGTTAGGAATCTCATGAATGCTGCTATAATTTACAAACTAGTGTATTGGTAAAATAAAAGGCGGACTGCGTGCTAGGAACTATCTCCAGGCAAACTCCATATCCTTTGATTTTGACTAGTTTGCCTGTGTGTTTGTACAATTAGGGCCTCAAGGCAATGGGAGATGCTTGCTTTCTCACTCTCTGTGTGTGTGACCTCTTCTCATGCCCGGTGTCACCTTGGGAAAACAAAACAAAACAAAACCCTTATTTGCTACCTGCCTGGGAGAAAATCTACTACTTCAAAGTTGTACTTGGGGAAGTTTTGGGTCCTGTCGGGTGATTAGGGCTATCTTTCTTTAGCCTTTTTGTCAGGTTTTTTGTTCAAAAGCAATGAAATTTTAATCAACATCTACTAAGCATTTTCTGTAGCACAGGTTTCAGTTAAGCTAATCACATGCATCACTTGGTCTGTGAGTTTGATTATTTGTGTTAGAAATTTTCTCGCTATTTCCACGGGAAACTGCGAAACTTGGTTTCCACAGCTCTCACATTCTCATCTTACTGGGTGGAAAAGCGACCGGCTGGTTACAGGCTTCTCGGAAAGTGGGTAGAATGGTTGGTAAAATGAAAGTGGTTCATAGACTCCAAGTGTAGTTTGAATTTCATTGCTGTTGCTAGTATTTTGAACAACCCAGTTTTGGTTGTATTTCAGACACGGCTGTTACATTTGGAAAATTTTATTTCTGACTATGCTAATCATGAGTGTAGACTCATGTTTGTTTGTCTGTTTTTGCAGTTTTTTTTTTTTTACACGCTGTACTTTATAGGTGAGAGTTAGCCAGACAGAATATGGGATGACGCTAATTATTAATTATTACAACTGTGCTGTTCTTTATGTGAATTAATTTTCTATGAGATAGTCTGAATGAGAGGACGCTGGGAAGGTGCAGGGGTTTCGGAGTGAATGGTAACATCTGAAGAGGGTTGGTGAAGGAACCATTAAAGGGGTTGGTGAAGGAACCATTAAAGGGGTTGGTGAAGGAACCCAGATCAAGATAACTGAGAGTAGTGTTTATTAAGGCACACTAAAGGGTCAGCAGCTCCAATTATACAGCAGAAATCCTCTCCTGGCACCAAACAGTGTAGCTGTGGTGACTTCCTGGGTTTCCTTGGATGTTGTCCAGGGTAGAATGGCATCGGGGGCTGCTGGATTGCTTGTACTTTATGTGTTTGGATCAGAGCTTTGTTGATGCTGTGTTCTAAGCCCTTTACTCTTACCTCATCTCTTAGCCATTCTGACTGCTTTTTTAGTTTGGTTCTGTAAATCATGACAAAGGAGAACAAGGATTTTCCCCAAATTCTCCAAGAAGCTACAAAACCCTATTAGTAGTTAAAAGGAAATGCCATATTCCTAATAAAAAATGTGTCTAACAAACCCCTGAATTGGCACTCTCGGGAGAATCCTTTGCCTGGGAAGGGCACATAAATCAAGATAGTTTGCCTTTATCTCCAAACTCCCCTTCTTCCTGTGCTTCTCGTGTCTTATTGCCACCTGATACTGTCCTTCAAGCACAACTTTTTGCATCTATTATTTGGAACAAACGACAAATAATGCCTCCTTGACTTGTGCAGCTAACACAGAGGGCACGCCGGTAGGGGGACGCCGGTAGGAAATACAGAGAGGATTAATGGATGCTGACTTTGATTTAGGTTACACGTTGCTAGCTTGAGGACCAGCACAAGTCTTCCTATTGTCTTATCGCTCCACACAGGGGATGTCCTTTAGTCATCCACATTTTGGTCAATAGTTGCAGGTACCACCACTTCTTACCACTCAGTGTGGAGAGAAGAGTGGACCACTGGCCTCATGAGGATTGTTACTTTTTTCTGAACTACCGCCTCCTTTTGGGGTGACTTGAGCTTCAAGGATATGTTATACACCTGGGGACCTCTGAGCAGCCTTCGCTTTAAGTCTCAGATAGATGAAGGTCATAGTCCAACGATCAGAGTGGTGACAGGAGAATATTTATACACAAGAGACTTGCTGCCTCACAGCGAGCTTGGTGAAGAGTCATAGCAAGAGAGTAGAACAACAAAATGATTCTGCTGTGTATCTACTCTTTAAATGTGTTGTCTTTAATTCTCCCATTAGTCTTGTTGAAAGGACTACGTCATTTCGTTTCATAGACGTAAAAACAATGATAACAACAAAAGGGTCCAAAATGAATAATAAAATAACATTACCACACAAGAATGTTGAAAAATTTAGATTTTAAGCAGATCTACCCGACCTCAAGTTTATGTCATTTCCTACTTCTTTTTATATACAGGCCAGGATGTTGAAGATGGGTGTGGCTTGCAAAGGGCTGTATTTGCTTCCAGTTGTACCGATTACAGGCCCTTCTTAGAGACCAACCATAGCCTTGCATAAAGGCCGGTAACCCATTTCACCGACTATTGACTGGGTTACCGGAGGAGGTGCTCTCCCTCCAGTATTGACTGAGACTGTCTGCAAAGTATCCTGAAGTTCCCCAAAGCTTGTACCAGAATGCAGTTTCCCAGGCTTGTGCAGGTTTGTCTCAAGCAGTCATACAGCAAAGCCTTCTGAAATAGGAGTCATAGCTTTAGGTTGCAGTGATTCTGTACCTGGAGTGTTCTAAGTGATCATCAGATGTCTCTGATGACAATCTGGCCTGTTGCCGGAGAGAGGATTGCTCAGCCCATAGTTAACTCTGTGCTCTGGAATGACAGACATAAGGAATGAGTCTGTCTATTACAGTTTAAAGGTCTGAATGAACAATCCCACATGGTTTCCTCATTCACAGAAAGAAAAAATATGTAAGGCACTTGCAAACAAGGTTGGGAGAAATGAGACTGTGTCTCAGAGTTGGGAAGCATGTGCGGATGAAGAAATGATTCACACCACGTCAGGCCAAGCAAAAAATACTCCTAGTAACACATATGGCCGGAGTGTGGGCTGATGTGTCACATCTGAGTCCAGTTTACTTCTGAAACTAGAGAGCAGGTCTGAGGCCAGGTCACGGAGAACCTGTAGACACTGCTGCAGAGACCGGATATTACCGTGAAGCCACAGAAGACACGGGTGCCTTTCGCTTCCACCACTGGCCACTTTTGATTCAAAATCAGACTTTCAAGTTATGAGACTTGAGACATACAATACTGCTGTGCCCTCTGCCTCAGTTTCCTTATCTGTACAGTAGGATTTTACTAACATTTACTTCACTATGATGGAATTAGAGCTAAACGGAGAGGGCTTCCTGAAGGTTTGCTGTTTAACACTATTATTAGGGCCTATTAATTTGTTTCTCTCTTGCTTTCTTCTCTGCTTTTTTTTTTTTTTTTTTTTTTTTTTTTTGTAAATTGCCTTGTTCCCATGGTAAGAAATATGCAGAATACCTCAGGCATCGTTTTAGATGTGAGCATTTGGTCCAGAGACACATTTTAATCATGAAGAGAAAGGGGGTGTTTAACTTTCATTTTGCCCCTTCACAGAACTTGAGTGGAGGGGAAACAGCAGTCTTCAAAGTTAATTTCTTAGAAGTGGGTAGCACAGCTGAATGGTGAAGACGGGGGAGTGGCTGGCGGCTCCTTGAGCACACAGTTTCTTGCTTTAGTCCTATGCCATTTAATGCTCACAGTTTTTTTAGTTACTACTGATTTTCAAGGTAAGAAAACATACCTAACCCATATCCACAAATGGGCAGAATTTAACCCAGGTCTCCTGATGCCATAACTTGTTTTTCCCACCTGCCCCTCCCCCCTTGCCCCACTTGCTAGAAATTAAACGGGAAAGCCAAATTGTCCTCTGAAGTCACGGTGATAAAGGTTGGCTGCTCCTTTCATTCTTCATTGGCGAGATTAGGGGAACGATGGCCGTTGTGAGATCCTGCCGGCATCAAAGTGGTAAGATGCGGGAAACATGGCTCCGCATCCTATCTAGGATCCCGCTTTTTTCTGGTGAGTATCATTAAGTTTTCTTGAATTTTCCATGTGTAGAGTCGGACTTCTGGTGGGTGGAAAGAAACAGCCTTAGAGGTCTTAGTGATTTTTCCTTCCCTTCACCTCATTCCTCATGCTTGTTGAAGTTCTGTTAGTGTCATTTGTTTTGACTATCACCACGTGTAACACTTTATAATATTTTATATATGAGAATTCTAGAGGGAGGGAGAGATGGGCTCAGCAGCTCAGCGGTTAAGAGCACTTGCTGCCCTGCCAGAGGACCCTGGTTCAAATTCTGGCAGCCACGCCATGTGCACTAGCCACCAATCTCAGAGGTTCACTGTCCTCTTCTGGTAACCTCCAGCACAGCATGCAAATGGTACATGGACATGCATGGCCGCAAAACACACATGCAGGCACCCACGCACCCACGCATGCATGTACACACACACAAGAATCCTATGATGCTTATTAAAGGCAGAGGGGAAAACGTAGTTGGGAGAAACGAGACAAGAGGAAGGGGAGCTGAATCTGGTAAAAGCGTCCTGGGGACCCATAATGACCCCGAGGTGTTACGTCAGCCAGAAAAGTAGCTGGGCTGGGAGAGCCATGTCTGGCTAAAGCTGATTATTCAAGATGAAGCGTCCCTTTATCTTCATACTTTGCATCATTTGCTCTTCTTTGCCATGCTTCCTTTTCCTCTTTGCCTTCCCCCTTTTCTTTTTGAT